>NC_069382.1:185669142-185975213 GCF_027475565.1 Acinonyx jubatus
GAGAGCATTCATAATCCATTCTCTAGCAAACGGCTGCACACAGCACTGCTTACAACTAATGAGTGCAATAATGAATGATGATCTCAGGAATCTAGCCCCCAAAAATAATGAGCAATGTTGCCAAAAGTTTTATGGTGTGTTTTTCAAAGTACTTTTTATAAAGAAAAATTACAAAACAAGCTAAATGTCTACTAACAGATGACAGAATATGTAAGTTATAGTTCAATGCGATCAGATAATAATGAAAATGAACAATTCCAAGAATAATTAATAATATGAGAATGTGTTCATTTTACAAGGGTAAGGGATTATGTGGGAGACACAACTCCATATGTGATATGTTCTCCATTTTTGGAATTTAGATAACTTCAAGATGGTCCATGCATCTGTAAACTTGTTTCTATTTTTATGGTCATTACTCTCCATCAGGCCTTACAGCATTTCACCTGGACTATAATATTAGCTTCCTAAATAGACTTTCTCGCTCCAATTTACTCTCTCAAATCCCTAACTCCCAAGCCCGAAATGAAAGCTCTGACGGACTACACCATCACTTGTTGCTAAACATGAGCTTCGTGTAGTCATGCGTTTCTCCAGAGCTGGGAAGTGGTTCTCCAATGCAAACGGAGTAGCATCCTAAGTGCGAGATTCCTGCTCTAATTAGCCTGTCCTACCTTCCACTTTTTTCCACCAGATTCCATACCTCCAGGATCTAGTCCAAACATTTACTGAGGATGCCTCCCTCCTCACCACCAACCTCAAGATTTTCCCGAGGCTCCCACCCGTCCATCCCTAACTTCAAATCTTTTTTTCTCATTTAATGGCAAAGTCCAATGATCTAAAATCCCACCCTCCTACAAGATCCCTTCCCTCCTTCTGTTTCCTATTCCACTTCCATCCTCTGTGTGCATCCTAGGCTATGCCTTGCCATTCTTTCCAAGGTCAGTATCTGCCTTCTCCAGATGGCCTTTCTCTGAAGTTCAGGAACTCTGTTATTCTCATATTGATACTTCTCCAAGTCTAAAACACAGCTGTATACCCAAGATAGTCAACAGCTCTTTGAATTCATCTTACATTTTAGGTAGTTACTTGGTGTCCTAAGTCCGAAGTGAAATTTAAGAAAAGCTCTGTCCGAAACCATCTATTAATACAATGATCTTTAGTCAGAGTTAGTTATTCAAGGAGCTTTACCTTCCAAACAAATGTATCATTCACAATAATTAAAGATGAGTACCAATCACTGAAAAATCCATCATAGTGTGCAAAGCATCTTTGAGTAAATGAGAAAGAGGCAGATAAATTGCAGATAAATTAACAAAGGCGCTCCTTCTGCAGAGAAGAAAGTTGGGGTTAAGAGCCCACTAGCCAACTGGGCATCCCTGTTCAGACAGTAACTGGCTCAACCATACAAAATGGTCTCACACTCCTCTTCTTTCCTATGAGATTAATTTCAAATCACATCCTAAAACTAAACCAGAAACTGAGGATGGAATGGCAAAACAAAACGAAAACAAAAACAAAAGGAAACAAAACAAAACACAGCTTCATATATTTGGAGAGGGGAAGTAACATGATGCTTTGCTGTGACATGCAAAGAACATCCAGCATATTCTGTCTAAACAGAAAAAAGGAATACAAACAAGTTAAACTCTGGGAATATGAAAATGGACATTTGGGCTTCTTTATGGAAGTTAATTATTATGTCACATGTTAACATGCCATTATGGTATTTAATTGCTTCCCTTGTCCAGTGAGTTTTTTTTGTCAATTAGCCTTCTTTGGCCTTTAGGTTGGTAATGAAAGTTCCACTTGTAATGAGCCACTGTTTCCTCTACCCGCCATTAAGTCAAGGCTGTGCCAAAGTCAGGCAAAGAAGGTGGCTTTGATCTGGCCAGTGGTTGCTGAAAGATTCTGAAACGAACTAAATAAAGTATATGGTGTCCACACACACAGATACTCTGAGGATTTTTTTTCTACTACTCCTTTGGAAGTATTCTTTAATTCACAGACAGTAATTATACAGTTGCTAATGCCAGCTTTTAAGAAGATGGGGACGAGGTGGGAGAATACAATGTGACTATAAAAGAAAAAAAAATTACTTTTGCAATTTTTAAGAAATTCAAATGGTTCTTCTTAAGCATATTCTACCAGAGCGAAAAGTGCCCAAATTAGAGCACAAATACTTAAGTAAGTCTTTCAATTAACATAGAACACGTCCCTCACATTTCTGTTTACTAGAATTTTTTTGGGGGGGAGGGCCAATAAAAGTAATGAATCTATTCAAGAAAATTGGGAATTTAAAAAGAGTTCTCTTAATTGTGCAATTCTTTCCAGCTTGTAAAATGCCTGATAAGAGCTCTTCATATTTTCCAAAACATTCCCTTTATGTCACGTTGTGAGAAGTACTTTAAAAGCAGAGTTTACTCCCTTGGAACAGAATACTCTGGCTCCAGGAACAACACCCGTTCGCTCTAAAATTAAGTAAGTCACTTTTCTTCACACCTCTGGTGGCCAAGTTAAAAAAAAAAAAAAAAGGCAAACAGTCTGCAGCAATGAATGAAGGCTCTGGAGTCCTTTCATAATATTCCAGTTGATCAGGGTCCTCGTTGAGAGGTCTTACCTCATTTCCCACACATTTTTTGACCTATTTTGTCTGCCTTTTCTCAGAAGGATTTTGCTTCCTCCACTGTCGACTAAGCAGTAAACTAATTATCTTGTTCAAATCCCTTTGTAACGCCCCTAATCCTATTAGTTATAAGAATGTCTGAATACTGATTGCAAACCTTTTTTTCTTCTTCTTCTTCTTCTTCTCCTTTTTTCATTTTTAAAGGAAGGGAAAGGTCCAGGGGTTTGGTCCTGGAGTGTGTATTGGGGCGTGGGGGGTGGGGTGGCGTGGGGAGGGGGATCTTGCCAGTTTATTGGCAAAGGCAAAGGCAGGTCTGGCCATCCCAAATCCCAGGCCACCTAACATACAGCACAAACACTCTCCTGGACTCACTCATTCTTTCATATTCTCTCTCTGGCTCTTTCTTACACACACACCAAGGATTTAGTAATCATTAGTATCCATTTGATTGCCCTATAAAAGTCAAGTTCTGAACACTCCGACTCTCAGCAGAGCACGCTGAACTCTGGCTCAGCTAGGAGCTGAACTTCACTTTCCTTCTTTTATCCCGGACGTTTTAATGAAGAGGGTGACGCTATTGCAGGAAGTCAAAGAAGCCATACGAAGCAGAGGAAATGAACAAATGTTACGACAGACCTCTACCAGCCCTGTGAGTCTTAACTTCTTTTCTTCAAAGAACTCTCACAAGTCTTGTTAAAGGACTCTCTCTCCTTCTGTAGAAGACGCCAAGACCATTGCCTCCTGCAGTCTATTACTGAGGGAACTTTAATCACTTTTCCTTCTTTGTTCTCACTGGGGAGGGAGCCAGACTGCGGAGAAAGGCCTGCAGTCAGAGGCGATGTTAAAGAGCATGAAATTTATCTGACTTCCATAAAAGATGTGTTCTGCCCTTCCATTTCTGCTTCTGCCAGGCAGGCTGCTCTGGGTTGGCCACTCTGTCTCAGAAGAAAACAAATATTTGCTTTAAACATAGAGGCAGGATGCTACCTATCTCCAAGGATCCAGAGTTCCTAGTCTCCCTACCCCTTCTCTACTGACAAAAAAATTATCTTCTACGTTCTTGGCATATAAAGTCAATGTTTTCACATTAATAAAATCGTGTCTCAACCTGGCATTATTTCTTTTTCTGAAAGCATAAGGAAGATGGTTTTAGAAATGCTCTTGAAGAGAATACAGCCTGTGTTAGAGGAGAGTCCCTTCTGGAACATCTTTCTGAAGTCTGAGAAGAATGTTACAAACCAGAGAAAAGGCCAATTCCTGGGATAAGGAGAGCAGACTGCCGACCTAACATGTTTCAAGGAGGAAGTGCTTGTATTTTGATTTATTGTCATCTTTCGTAGCTAACAGAGTCTGTTTCAGACACAGAAGGTTGGTGTACTAGGTCGGGGTGTGTGTGTGTGTGTGTGTGTGTGTGTGTGTGTGTGTTGGTGTCTAGAGAAGGATGTGCAGGTTGAGGTGAACGGGAAGATCTGCCACACTCAGCCATGGCCTGCTGCACTAGGGAAATCACAGGGCTAAAGAAAGTACGAAGTACCTGTTAGCAATTTGAAAACAATGAGAACCCAGGCCTGCAGGTCATGAGCAAGTTTTATGGGTTCTATATATACTGTTATCTGATGAGAAAGGATTCTAGGTAGTTCCCAGAAATGGGTTTGATACAAGATGAATAAATAGGTAGGTAATTTGTGGAGAAGGTGAAGGGTTGCTCCTTCACAGAAATCGCTGTCCCAGGTAAGAGGTGGACTTAGTTCTAGGTGTGTGGCAAAGAGGAAACACGCCCTGTCTTTGAGATTAAAAGCACTCCAGATACCCAGGAAAAACCTTTTTTTTTCTCCTCTGGATGCTTCAGCAGAGAACATCTCTGCCTGACAGGTCACATGATGAGAGAGTGCATAATCCTCAAAAACATTTGTACATAAATACGAGCGCAAGCATAGTAGCAGCTGCTTAGGATATCCCTCGAGAAAGCCAAGGGCATGATAGCAAGTACTTCTACTGGAACAAGACCACACACTTGAGCATGAGCAGGTAACCCTCCAGCAGCCTAGCTTGTGCGATACTATCTACATCTCAAAAACTGAGTACGTGACAGTAAGGAAAATGTGAAGAAGAAAAAAAAACGCCAAAGAAAGAGCTTTGAAAAGTAATGCTAGTCTAAAAATAATAACTTTTTTTTTCTTAACATTTTTATTTATCTTTGAGACAGAGAGAGACAGAGCATGAACAGGGGAGGGTCAGAGAGAGTGGGAGACACAAAATCTGAAACAGGCTCCAGGCTCTGAGCTCAGCACCAAGCCCAACGCGGGGCTCAAACTCACAGATCGCGAGATCATGACCTGAGCCGAAGTCAGACGCTTAACCAACTGAGCCACCCAGGCGCCCCTAAAAATAATAATTCTTATATTGTACTTCTTGGATTGATTTGTGTCTGCTTCACAGTGATACAAGCAGCATCTTATGTCAGATATGATTTAAAAAAAAACTCACAAGCCTTCCTATTAATTACAGGTTTTTTGAAGGATCTACATGAAAATGCAATTTGTTATCACCATTTATTTAAAAGCAGGTAGATCATGGTGCCTCTGGGATGAGCGCCTTGTAAGGACCGCTCTCTGCAGAATACCACCCGTGCACTGCCCGAAGGGGCTGGACCTCACCCCTCTTCCCTTCCCAGATTCAGTCTGACTACACTCCTCTTCACTCACTAATCATCTTCTGGTTCTCAGATGCATCAAAATACATTTGTGCTGCTGCGATTTTGCATTTTCTGGTCTGTCTCAAAAGCTGCTCAACTC
This sequence comes from Acinonyx jubatus, assembly GCF_027475565.1. Lineage (NCBI taxonomy): Eukaryota > Metazoa > Chordata > Mammalia > Carnivora > Felidae > Acinonyx > Acinonyx jubatus. Next base: position 185,674,564 of record NC_069382.1, read on the forward strand.
ATGGTTTGCGCTCTGCCCAGGCAATGGAGCTCCGGTGTCCAAAGGCTTTCCCTGTCTTTCCATCGAAAATAGCTCTTCCCTCTTCCCACTCATTCTCCAGCCAAAGAATTTTGTATTACTTTACATTTCTTATTGCTACTGAAATTATCTCATTTATATTTATTTATTCACTTATTTAATCATCACTTCTAGGTCCTCCTCTATAGAATATTAAGTGTCATGAAAACAGGAAGCGTGTTGTCTTGTTTATGCCAACAACTTGGGCATATACTAGGTCCTTCCCTCAATGTTGGCTCAATATGTGAAGGAACCAAATTTCCCACTAGGAAAGATTATGCCGTTCAAAATATACGATAATAACTTAAAGTAGAATAAACTTTTTCAGCCCTTAGCAAAATAACAGTTGCCTATGGACTCCATGGAGACATATGAAAAAAGAATTTCTGTCTTGATTATGAAACCGAGGAACCAATGAATTCCCACCACGGATAAGTCTTAAAAGTGCTATTAAATTACTTCCTTTCCATTACTAAAAGTACCTCCCCTTGCCGAGTAAATGCCCACAAACTGCATGTGGTCAGAGCCAGCCTGATCCCCATGAAGTAGCTTCAAAAGGGAATAAAAATAAAAATATCCATCTGTGTCATTAAATGACCTGACAAAACCACAGCAAATGGACTTGTTCCTAAAACACAAATCTCCGTGAACACGAAGGAAAAGCAAAGCATATTTGCTGACCAGCAGGTTTAGGGCCACAGCCCCTGCTGAATCCCCGATTGATATGACATCTGCAGTGACAGGGCTCTCATGGAGACCTAAGTGGGGAGCAGGATAGACGGCCATTTTAGCATGTCAGTGACTCCCCGTTTAAAATTAATACTGCACAAACGCCCTTGTGTAGGAGAAGTCAAGTTAAAGTCCTCAGAGCCCTCAGTTAATGGGTGAAAAAAGGAGGCATACAGAACAATGTAGAAGGGAGACCAGGAACCCATAAGAAAGGACTGCTGCTGGCTGGAAGGATTGTTCAAGTTGTAAAATGCTGTATTTTCTGTCACGGCCACTTAGGGGCACTCAAGGGCTGAGAAATGGTCATCTGAGTCCAAAGTTTAAGACTTCTGATCTGCAATGTGAGAACAGCATTTTCTTGTATAACTCCCTAGTGAATATCCCTTCTCCCCACCTGGACACAACTTAGTTTTCTTAGTTAGGTAATCATAATAATAATAATAATAATAATAATAATATTTTAAAAAAAAACCTTCAAAACTCATCATAAGGAAAGGAAAAACAAATAAGTTATTGCTATGAATTAGGAGAAATTATTCTTCTCTGAGCAAGAATGTCATAGGAAAAAAGGGGCACATATATTGTGTGACGGTGGGGTTCCATCGCTGGAAAGGTGGGCATTTAGGTATCTGCTTTAAATCAGTTTGTACTTTTGTGTATGGTGTGTGTGTGTGTGTGTGTGTGTATTTCACGAGGTATTAGTTACTTTCGACCATGATTACATTTCACAGTAGGAACTTTAAAAATACATACCAAGAGTGAATTTGAATTCCAGGGTCTTAAGTGCAGAGATAAAAAGCATGGCATGAAGGGTCAAACATGGGCTTAAATCTACCTCCTTTATTCCCTGGGAGACTCTGTACAACTCTCATCACTGTTCTAGCCTCAATTTTCATTTTGGTGTGAGTAGATGTAAAAATACTGACTTTGCAGGTGGTGGTGTGGACTGGATGAATGTGAAGACAATTAGCACAGCAGGGATCATGGATTGGCCTCAAAATTGGTTTCCTTCCTTTCTCCCGTCTCACTGCCCTCTCTTCTTTAACTACTTCAAGTTAGTATTTAAATCCAAAGCCTTAGACATGAATGGAAACAGGGTTACAAGTGGTGGAGAACATACACTCTAACAAAGTGATTTTAGATAACAGTCTATATTTAGTTAGGAGGGGGAAAAAATAAGACCTGGAGAGAAAAAGCAAAAATTTTGGGCTGATCATTATCTAACCACGGTTGGTAAGTTTTAAGAGACTACTGTTACTATCTGACATTGTTGTAAGGCTTCATTTAAAAAGAAGAATGCAAACTCATGGCTTTCCTCATGCAATAGCTTTGCTGCACTTGTTCAAAGCCGCTGCTGATACTGGAACACAGCTCTAGTTTCTGTAAGAAGGCTGACCTGCAGCTATTATTAACTAATTTAGGACACAAAATACCATTCTTGTGAAACTCATGAGGTCCTCCGTACTTCAGGTGGAGAGGTTTTAAAAACACAGCCCATATGCTTTCAACTTTTACAATCTACAATGATATAAACTCTTCATGGAACACCCTCTTCATCACTGGATGTGCCCAATAAGACCCAATAAGAACGCAATTTTTTCCTTTATTACAAGTAATAAAGGGAAACCTCACTAAAGTAGACTTTGGAGGCAAGAAGGGAAAGCTGGAAGGGGAGCCATAGCATTCAACGTCAATGACAGACCCAACACAATGATCAACGGGAAAGAATCACCAATTACAGGCAACAGGGAAAGACAGAAATACATCGCATCTCCTACAAGAAATTGAGTACCTCTCCAACTCAGCCACAGGGAAACCATCACCTTGAGCTCTTGCTTTTTTTCTCCAATGGACTTTCATTCAAAACAATCCCTCCCGACTTCCTTCCTGTTCTCTATAAAATAACATTCCTCTTCTTTGTTTGTTGGACTTTGCCTATGCTTTTCACACAGCTTATGTGTCTCGAATCGCAATTCTCTGTTATGTCCAAATAAACCTGTTTTTTTTAATAGCCGATAGTTTTACTTCTTTTTTTTTTATTTTTTTTTCAACATTTATTTATTTTTGGGACAGAGAGAAACAGAGCATGAACGGGGGAGGGGCAGAGAGAGAGGGAGACACAGAATCCGAAACAGGCTCCAGGCTCCGAGCCATCAGCCCAGAGCCTGACGCGGGGCTCGAACTCCCAGACCGCAAGATCGTGACCTGGCTGAAGTCGGACGCTTAACCGACTGCGCCACCCAGGCGCCCCGATAGTTTCACTTTTAAAGTTAACACCTTTGAACATGGTGAAACAGTTATCTAACAGACACACATACCTACTGTTTTATAACAAAAATATTGACGTGAATACTACTTTCCTAAATAAGCACACTCCACAGAGGTAGGTGGCATGGTTTAGTGGAAATTGTGATGTTATTAGAACTAAAAGGTGTTGGTTCAGGCCAGACCACTAGCATTTTCAGGCTGCAGAGACCTGGCCACCTCTCAGTTTCTGTTAAGTCTGCTTCTTTGCCTTTCCGTTGAGGATAGTAACACCTTTCTGCTTATCTTGTTGATTTCCTGAGGATCCAATGAGATAAATTAAACATGGACAGCTATAGCACAAATGTTGCATGAAATTCGGTTAAAGCTCAGACTAGAGCATTAAGACTCTCTAACTGGATTCCATTCCAACACACTAAAATGTACTAGTTCTGGGGCCCCTGGGCAAGTTACCTGCCTCTCAGTCACTACTGACATCTTTGGGGATAACCATGAAATCTTCCCCAGATGGCAGTCCTGAGGTGTAAACGAAATGATGTAAGCCTGGCCCTCCACTCTACACTATTTATCAGCATATGTTTTTTAATTGTCATCATTACCATTGCTCAACACCAGGTAATCTTTATTGAGCATCAGTCTCAGCTCCTTTTCCTTCAGTTACGGTTTATGGCTCTCCGTCTTTTTCTTCTTCTCTTCAATAAATTTGCAAAATCTAAAGCTACACTATCTGTTCCTTATCACCAGCATACAAATGACCCTACCTGTCAGACTCCGGAGTTTCTTCCATTACCACAATATTGTACGGTAAAGTTGCTTCAGGTTACCTCTGACTGGATAACACACTGCCAAATCAAGTGAAACAGGATTATTTTGTAAAACTACTTTTTCTTCCAGCACCTTTCTTTTTCTCTGAAGAATCTGATTCCCTGGTCTGGTCTCTACGTTCGTTCTTTTCCTAAGTGTGACTGAGTTCACATACAGCACTCTACAGTTCCTCCTCTTCTGCTTCTTAGATGGAGGGTTTTTTTCAGCGCTGCTCACCTATCAACCGTCCTGGGGATATCTTTTCCTTCCCTACTGCCTCCATAATCCAGCCTCAAAGCTGCTTCATCCAGTACCTGTGTGGGTGAGCCACCATCAGCTGGGACGAAGTTGGGTACCACACTAGGCACTGACAATGCAGTGCCCATCAGGCAGTATCCCTGCCCTCAGGAAGCTCACAGCCTAGAAAGGAGCACTGACCAAAAACACTCATTCACACATCGGTGTGACAACGGAAAATACAGGTGTCCAAAGACACACAAAAGGTGACATCAAAGCCCAAATTGAGGGTGCAGAATTATTACAGAAGAGTCCTGAAAAACACATGGATATACAAAGTATGGTGTGTATGTGTGTGTGGAGTGGGGGGGGGGGGATGGCAGGCAAAGGAAGCCATTATGAAAAAATGTGGGAGCTAACTGGGAATACAATAGTTCAGTGTCACTGGAAGTTGACCCAAACTTGAGTTTTCTCTATGTAATATTTTAAGCTTTCAGCTTATGGATACCATAAAGTATCCACGTAAAGTTTATTATCTTTTTGGGGCTCTTGGGTGGCTCAGTCAGTTAAGCATCCAACTTCGGCTCAGGTCATGATCTCATGGTTCCTGGGTTTCAGCTCTGGATCGGGCTGTCTGCTGTTAGCACTGAGCCTGTTTCAGATCCTCTGTTCTGTGTGTGTGTGTGTGTGTGTGCATGTTCTCTCTCTCTCCCTCTCTCTCTCTCTCTCTCTCTCTCTGACTCAAAAATAAACATTGAAAAAAAATGACCTTTATTGATTTTTTAAAGATTCTAAGCATCTCCTAGAAACTTAAAATCGAACGTGGCCTTTTCTTTCTCTTAGATTGATTTATAAACAGAAATATTTAGAACACATATCTTTAGAAAATAATTTCTGATGTTTTAATTTTATCTAATCAATATACTGTATTTTTAAATGGAAATTTTGTTCTCTATAGACCTCTATAGACCTTCCCATCCCCCACCCAAGACTATTTCATTTATATAATTAAAAGTCACCAGAAGCTTGGGCAGTATTTAAAATTAATAATAATAAAAATTTAAAAAACTGGTTAAAAGCTCAGAAAAAAATGGGCTACAGGTTAAAAAACAGTGACATTAAAGAAACCATTAAGAGACATAACTTAAAACCTTCCAAATTACAATAAATAGAACAAAGCATAAAACTTGGTGGCAAAATAAAAAAATCATTTCCTACTAAAAAAAGCAATCTATTAAAAACATAAAGTTTGTCCATGTCCTTAAAGTCTAAATATCAAAAACAATGTAGATGTAACTAGAACTAAAACAAAACTTCATGGAACACTTATCATATATAACTTCAGTGTTTAAAATGTGCAGAAAACTCAGAGAAAATAAGCAAACACAAGTCTTTGGAAAATAGACAAAGATTTTCATAAGGCAAATCATACCATATCCAATCAACTGAAGTATTTAAGAAGAATAATATGTGAACAAGGGGAAATACACAGACATAATTTATTTGGATTTGCAAATCTGATGTTCATAGAGTCTCATTTGCTGCTATTTTAAAATTTGAGTTACTGTGGATTTGCGGCAAATGAGGACTGATGGATATGAAAAGAACTACCAAGCCATATCTTCAGGTGAAAAACAAAGGGCGATGATCACCTGGTAAACCTGTGACAGCATGAGGGTGTGTTACAGCCTCCTAACCAGAGCTTCCGTGGCTATTTATGAAAGCATATCAGTGCCCAGAAAGGGGATGAATATGTTGACTTCATACGTTCCTTAGTGACAAATAGGACTTTAAAACAAATTCAAATAAAAAACTGAGTTTTAGGGGCATCTGGGTGGCTCCGCTGGTTGAACATCCAACTCTTGACTTCCACTCAGGCCATGATCCCAGGGTCCTGGGATCAAGCCCCGCATCAGGCTCTGTACTGAGTGTGAAGCCTGCTTGAGATTCTCTCTTCCTCTCCCTCTGCCCCTCTCCCTCCCGCTCAAAAATAAAATAAAAATCTTTAAAAACTGAGTTCTACAGACTCATAGTAGACTACTATATTTTAGTTAATACTAAACATTTTAATTAACTTAACCATAATATGAAATGAAATTTGAAATATAATTAGAATTCTATTTCTAATGCTAGAAAATATTAAACATCGTCATTTAAATTATTTGGGTATTTTAAATATTGAAATCCACTCTATGGGTCTACAATAATAAAACATACAGATCTTCAAGTAGAACAAAACATGCCACTGATGATGAAGATATATCAATTTACAACACAGATGTGGATAATAGTTTAAGTTCTCAAGCTGTCTTTGTATAAATGGTCACTATAGTATGTGAAAAAAACATATATATGAACTTTTATTAGATAAGACGCTATACACCTCACTTCTATGCCAACTATAGGTAACTTGACAATGAACAAACTGTCTCATTTATACACTTAATTTACTAATTCTAATGAAGCAACATAAAATATTACCTTTGCTTGAAAAATGAATCTAAAAAAGTTAACCAATAAAGGGAGAGACAGATATTGCCAAGAGATCCTTTAACCATACAAATAGTGTACAACATCAACCACGAGCCAAGATTACATTCCTTTAAGAAAGGCCATGCAAGGGGCACCTGGGTGGCTCAGCCGGTTAAGCATTCAACTTCGGCTCAGGTCATGATCTCACAGTTTGTGAGTTTGAGCCCTGAGTCGGGCTCTGTGCTGATAGCTCAGAGCCTGGAGCCTGCTTCAGATTCTGTGTCTCTCCCTCTCTTGGCCTCTCCCCTGCTCATGCTCTGTGTCTCTCTGTCTCTCAATAATAAATAAATGTTAAAAAAATTAAAAAAAAAAGAAAGGCCATGCAATAGCAAGCTATATTTAAAACATTTAAATGAACCCACAACCATTACTTGTTAGTGGCGTAAATAAATACATATTAAACTTACAACTTTCCTTACAAAAGTAAATGTAAGACATGGCATGATGACAAAGCACCTGTATTTGTATTCTAAGTTTTATCTTCCCTATTTCATTTCTCTCTTCAATAAGTGAATATTTACGGCAGTAAATAATTAAGTGCTCACTAAAGGTTTAAGAGGAAAGTCTCCTGTCAAATTACAAGCAGTGAGAATCAAATGCAGACCTGTGGCAAGTGACAATTCCACCACCTAACCGTTTATTATCAGAACAGTGCCCTCCTCCTCTACCTGGAAATTTAAGTTACAATTTAAATCCTAAATAACAAAACTGTATAAACATTTAAACACTGTATTTCCCAAATTCTGCTTTACTTACATTAAACTAATAAATTATAGAATACCTACTTTATAGTTTATTCACTTTGGTAAATATTCAGGAACATTCCAAAATGATTTCAGAATGACTATGGTGATATGTTCACTAGCGATATCTATTTATAATCTTTCCATTGCCCCAAGTCTCTTTTTCTAAATTTAATTTTTTTAATGTTTATTCATTTTTGAGAGACAGAGAGAGACAGAGAGAGACAGAGTGTGAATGGAGGGGGGGAGGGCAGAGAGAGAGAGAGGGAGACACAGAATTTGAAGCAGGCTCCAGGCTCTAAGCGGTCAGCACAGAGCCTGGTGTGGGGCTTGAGCCCAGGAACCGTGAGATCATGACCTGAGCTGAAGTTGGCTGCTTAACAGACTGAGCCACCTAGCTGCCCTTCTTTTTCTAAATGTTAAATGTCCCTCCTCCATCCCAAGTAAGTTGGTTTTGGGGAAATATAACAAAATAAAGATCCTACCTAATCTCGATGTTTCCCTTCATGTCTATATGCAAATTTACTTTGGGTGCACTCTAAAAATTTAGTTGTACCATATGCAAACTGTGAGTCAGTCCTGGGGGGGGGGGTGGGGGGTTGGGGGGGGGAAACCAGATGGCTGAGCTGTAGCAGAGATGGGATAATAATGTTTTAGAAAGCCTCAAGAGATTTAAGGGAAAGGAAGCAAAAGTAAGGTGAATAAGTTAAATACACATTATCTAAAGTGTCTGCCCCCCCGTCCCCAAGTCATTTTAAATAGAACTGCTGGACTTAATAGCTCCAGATGAAAAAAGAAAAAAAAAATCAGAATGACACTGAATATCCCGCACACCCACTTAACTCCAACCTTCTACCTCCATCTGCATTTCACACCTTTATCCTGCTTCATAGACATCGGCTTCATTCTGTTTCCCAAAAACCTGTCTCGTTGTCTCAGATCCCTTCAGAGGTGAAGTCACCTCCTGCGGTTTTGTTCCAGCTGATTCAGGCCCCTGTGCAAAAGTCTCTTCAGAGAAGCCTGACCTGACCAGTCCCTCTGAAAGAGCTTCTTCCACCCCCTGCTGGCCACTGTCTTTCATTACACTGAACACATCTCAACGTATGTATTTAGCTGCTCTCATTAGAATGTAAGCTTCTTGAGAACAGGAACCCTATGTGATCCGTCCACACCACTGCCTCTAGTGCTTAGAATAGTACCTAGCACACACGATGAATGAAGGAAATGAAGAACCAAGTACTAAGTGTGACTTGTAAGCATATTATTTACAATAAAACAAAATGAATGTGTTTATATCCATGGAGGAAGAGGAAAACAAGTGGGGGAATCTTCAAGTTTTCCTTACCAACAGGAACAATGCATAGAAATAGGTAGCTAGGACTCATTATTTCTAATTTAAAATGCAAGAATTTCATCAATATTTAGATTATTCAGTGTATTATTTACTAAATAGAGATTTCACTGGCTTGCTCTTCATAGCAATTTTCCTCACCAAATTTCTTACATATGGCTAACCATCTTCAATTATGTGCTCTCCTATTACTGGGCTTTTTTAGACGCTGAAAATTTGAAGCTCGGGTTGTACGAAAAAAGTGTTGCATATCAAAATTCAAATAGCCCAATGACAGCACAAACTTCAATTACATTTTAAATGGTACCATACTATTAGACTAAATCATTTGAAACTGATAGGTTTTTCTGTAGGTTGAAATGGGCAAATGTTGGCAATCTCCTGTAGTTAAAATTAACATTCTCATGTATAAGCAGAGTAAAAATGTGTCACTGATAAGAAGTACATCCATTTATTTTCACTTTAACATGTCTTGTTTTTCCCAAAATAGGCAGACAGATGAAGTGCTATGCCCATGTTAGGGGTGCCTGGGTGGCTCAGTCAGTTGAGGTCCAACCTTGGCTCAGGTCATGATCTCACGGCTCATGAGTTCAAGCCCCGCATTGGGCTCTGTGCTGACAGCTCAGAGCCTGGAGCCTGCTTCAGATTCTGTGTCTCCCTCTGTTTCTCTGCCCCTCTCCCACTTGCTCTGTCTCTCTCTCAAAAATAAATAAAAACATTATATAAATAAATAAATAAGTAAATACCCAAAGCACATTAATCATGCCTGGATTATTTTCTCATCTCATATTGACATCTTGATTAACAGGTGGACAAATAAGAAAATATGTTAAAGCTTCTTAGCAGATGATAATTCACACTCAAAACGCATCCAATCTGTGAGACCTTTTGTGATACGAATATATTGATATATAAATTTAGGCCTTGTCACTAAGAGGACAATTCAAAAATATATTAGGACTTATGAAGCAGGATCAAGAAGATCAAAAATGAGCAAGAAATGATCTTTGAAATATGACTATCTCCTAGTGACGCAGCCAAGGGGAATGAGAAACACATTGTGATGGTATTCCATGCATGCATCCATTATTGTCATCCAGCATTGTCTGAAACAATTCTTGTTTATTTCTACATATGAATAATCTAACAAAAATGAATGTGAAACCAACACATAGATGTGCCAAATAATCTTGTATGGGCAGGTGTAAGTACTGTCAAATGGGGAACAGGAAGAAGGTGGAAGGCAAAAGAAACATTCCACTGGGAATTACAGAGTGTTTAGAGCTTCGATAGTGGAGCCGGATTTGATAGGCTGTCTATTATTGAATCATAAGACTCTTATCAGCTTCTCACAGGATCCCCCTCCTCTTATTATACTGTGTACGATATTTTTCTTAGCCTTTTTGGGTACAGGGAATAATGATGTGTCCAATACAATAAGCGTAATTCTACAATATGACCTAAATGACTCTCAATGCATTTTCAATGGCTTTATAAGAAAATGTGATCCAGGCTTTTAAAAAAGTTAATCATTAAGTTTAAAGCTTCCATCCTAACTTCTTCAAATGTGTTGCTCCTTTTAATGTCAACAGGAAATCAACACTGAGGAGGAGACAGATGGTGAAGAGAGGGACAGAGGAATTCATCATGAATCAGCTCTCTTCACTGCAAAAGAAACATAAAATGTTGATAGTTTTAAATGTTACTACAAAATGTTCCACCAGCAAGACTGGGCAGTCTGAGTGGCATGTAATGATCAGACTTAAGTCACTTTCAGACATACTTTGGATTTGAAATCTGTGCCTGACTCCCTGGAAAAGGCAAAAGAAGTCTGGTGAATATTTCAGTATAATGGCATTTATCAGATTCTTCATCAAATTTAGGGGAACTGAAGGTAATCTCCATGTTACTATCTGGGCCAAGTGCTGGCAATGCTGATTAAATTTTTTTAATTCCCTCCAGTTCCAGGCTAGTTCCAGAAGAACAAGAATGGTGTCTTAATCTATTTGGGCTACCATATGTAATACCAAAGACTGCGTGGCTTAAACAACAGAAGAATTTTCTCTCCTACTTCTAGAGGCTGAGAGGTCCAAGACCAGGGCGTCAGGATGGTTGGTTTCTGGTGACAGCTCTATCCTGACTTGCAGATAGGAGAGAGAGAATGGTGCTTCTCATGGTGAGGACTCCACCCTCATGACCTCATCTAAACCTAGCCACTCCCCCTAAGGCCTCATCTCTGTACTGTCCCACTGTGGGTGGGACTTCAATATTTGCATGAGGGATGGAGGGGCACAATTTAGTCCATAGCATTGGACTGGCCGAAACTATGAAACCTCCTAAGATTTAGGCAAAATAGAAGTGAGAAAAGAAAAATACAAAATTAAGATGGGGCGCCTGGGTGGCTCAGTCCGTTGGGCGACTGACTTCACTCAGGTCATGATCTCACAGATTGCGAGTTCGAGCCCCATGTCAGGCTCTGTGCTGACAGCTCGGAGCCTGGAGCCTGTTTCGGATTCTGTGTCTCCCTCTCTCTCTGCCCCTCTCTCGTTCTCATTCTGTCTCTCCCTCAAAAATAAACACTAAAAAAAAAAAAAAAAAAAAAAAATTCAAAATTAAGATAGAGCAAGGAGTGTACAAAACACACCAGTAACTTAACTTTGCTCTTTGCTGGTTGAGAAAATTACTGTTAAATATGAGTGTTGACACTGCAACTGAGTGATTGGTTTCTAGCTGAAACATGGCTTCTGACAATTGCATAATGGTTGTGGACCATCCAAGGTCTCAGCTAAAAACTTTATCTTCAACCATCAAAATATACAGATTTTTCTAGCAGACCTGAACTTTCTGGGAAAACAAAATGTATCCAGCACCTGCAGAGTTACATAAATGACAGCAAATGTTTTAGGAGAGAGAATACTGGTAGAGACATTGAATCTTATCACAGTCTTTGTATTTAAATGTAATAAACACAGTCTCCATTCTATACTCATTAATGAGTTTTATTAATGTAAAATACCGATAATGATAAAAATTATTATGATATAGCATTTCAAACTGTCTAAAGCTCTCTTTCAGTTCTCAGTCTGCCTAAGTTGCTGGACAAGAAAGGACATTTTTTCTGGGTTTTATTTGTGACTCAGATGTTACCTAACAGTACAAGCACTTTGTCTCAGGAAATGAGAGTAGAGTGTCATGTTTTTCTTCATTCACAGAGTTGTCCCAGGTTCAAGAAGGAAATATGTATTCAAGTACTTTAGTACTTCACATCTAAGCGATCATTCTGATTCTTATTTTTAGTAACTAAGGCAAAAACATGGGAATGACATACCTTGGAAGAATTGGAAATTCTTGAAAGAAATTGGAAGAATACATAATGAGCTATCCCTAGGGATGAAAACAGTATCACAAAAGTCACAACAGTCAGTTTTTAAAAAGGTAAATGGAGTAACAATGACTCCTTAGTGCCTTACAGTTACCCCCACCACATTTAGACATAAATTGCCACACCTTCAGCAGCAGAAGCTATTAGTGCTCTGCCGCGTCACCTTAGAAGAATCCCTTTATCATTTTTGTTTATGCCAGCTCTCAATATGCTTTCACTCTTCACAACTGACAGACTCATTTCCAGCAGACTGCTCTCAGAATGCCAGAACATGCTTTGCCTGCATGCACAATGAGACGAAGTGCCCCAGGATGGGCAATATACCTGGTTTTTAATCCAAGAATGACCCCTCACTGCAGCTCTTGCTAGCCCCTGAGCGAACAAGAACAAGGTCTTGGTCAGACCTACGATGTCCCCAGCACCTGTCTGTGGGATTGAGCCAAACTATCCTCTTTCCAACCTTGCTTGATATTTTACCTATCCTGTTCCCAGTTCCTTCTCCCCTCCCAGAAACAACTTCCTACAAATTATTGCACATGAATCTTTCTGTCAGAGTCTGCCTCTGAGGAATCCAATCTAAGACATCCCCTAGGCTTTCAGAATTCAACATGTATCCCCTAAGCCGGTCCTGGCATCTGGCCATTCTTCCTAACAGCAAATGGTGATTCTTTTGAACATCTGACCCAATATCACACTGTCACCTGTTGAGCAGCTCTCTGCTTTGACTGACTTTATTCTCAGCCTCAAACAATACCGTGTTATTTTCTTTTTGTCTCTGTCCACAAAATAGCCATCTTTGCTTCTCCCTAGCGCTGAATGAAATCTTTACGTTAATACTTATTCTAGCCTAGAATCTCATTAGCCTTCGTGTCTCCTGGTCCAGTATATTTTTAAATGGCTTGTACATACTTACATGGACTTTTATAATAGTTGTTGTGTATATAAGCAACACTTTGAAATATCTGAATGTATTTAGGAATAAGAATTTTTTTCTGTGTTCTGGAGAGAATTTTAAAGAGAGCCAATGAAATAAACCACCCTTGAAAGATAAAAAAAAAAAAAAAGAAAATAATAATAATGGTTAATACTTGTATAATTCTAACCATGTTTTGTACAAAGGAATTCACTGGTATTACTTTTGCTCACCACAACCTCAGAGATATGTCCTATTACAGCTACTATTTTCCAGACCAGAAAACTAAAGAACAGTGCTGTTTAGTAGTTTGGCCAAGGTCACATAGCTAGTAAATGCAGAGCAGGGCTTTGACACAGATGGTCAGGCATTAGAATCTGTGCCCTAAACCACTTTGCTTTATTGGTTCAGTGTAAAAGCAGCACAGGAAAAAAAAAATTCAAACAAAAAATTTCAACTCAAAATGGAGAAGAAGAAGGATAAATAAATGATTCATATATCTATGATTTTCTACCAGGTTTATTCAAGATAAATTACTATTTGCATTGCCCTGTAAATTTATCTAAGATTTACCCAATTAGACAGACCTTTTAATATGGTTATGCTATCGGAACTCAGAATTTATCAAGTAGTCCAAAGCATGGATACAAGGTAGCCAAGGCTTTCATTATAAAATAGCACCAATAAAAACACCAACAAGAACAATAATATTTCTATTTATTGAGCATTTACCATAACCTAGAAACTATGCTACAATTTACCAGGATTCTTCCACTTAGGCTTCAAAAACATTCTATATAAAGTAAAACTTTTATTTCCTCCATTCTACTGTTGAGAAAACTGAGGCCCTGGGAGTTTAAGATTTAAAGTCAAACAAATAAAGTAAAATATGTAATCTGGTATATCAGCCAATTAGGAGGTAGACAGTAATACTGGTAAATATATGGCTTCCATGTTTTCATAGGGTTATACATTGTCAATCTTGGGCTTTTATTTTTATTTTATGATTTATGACTGCCTGCTAAACCTCCTGGGGAAGCAGCTAGACATAAGCCTGTGGTAAAAATCTATGGTCAGTGGTGTCAATGACCTGGGGTCAATAGAGGAAAAGTGTGGTCAGAGGCCAGAATCAGAGCCCAGGTTTACAATGTGCTGCTGTGGGCTCCTTAGTGTCACAGAACTAGTCAATCAGTATCTGAGTAAGGTCTTATCACAGCTTTCTTCATCATCATTCATAACTGCAATAATGCTCATTAGGATTTCTAAATACAAACATTAAAAATAAAAACATGTTCAGATACAAAGGTATAGTTTTTTTTTCCTAAAGTAAAAAGTTACCCCAAAATTTCTTTGTTCATCAAATTGAGATTTATCAGAACAGTGTGAGAAGTCAACATTTTCATTAAGGTATTTGTATCTAAAACATGGAATCCAGGCAAGCATCAAAATTTTAAAGTTCACACAGTTAACTTGGGCAATTCAGTGACTTTTCAAGTCTTACTTAATACTCTCTTGCCTGCAAGTCAAGAAACTTAAATGGAAAATGTTGGGACTTATTTTTGCTAATTAAAAGTGATGCACTATCATTAGGTTACAGCTTCTAAAAACAGTTTAGAAACATAACTTCAAAATAATTTGGCTGTGAGGCACCTGGGTGGTTCAGTCAGTTAAGCATCCAACTCTTGATTTCAGCTCAGGTCAGCAAACAGCCTGCTTGGGGATTCTCTCTCTTCCTCTTTCTCTGCTCCTCCCTGCTCTCTTTCTCAAAATAAATAAATAAATAAACAAACTAGCAGTGGTATCAATAATAGCCAAATCATGGAACGTGCCCAAATGTCCATCAACTGTTAAACAGATAAAGAAGATGTGGTGTATATACATAATGAAATGCTACTTGGAGGTTGAAAAGAATGAAATCTTGTCATTTACAACATCGTGGATGAAACTAGAGAGTGTGATGCTAAGTGAAATAAGTCAGTCAGAGAAAGACAAATATCGCATGATTTCACTCATATGTGGAATTTAAGAAACAGATAAACATAGGGGAAGGGAAGGAAAAATAAAATAAGATAGAAACAGAGAAGGCAAACCCATAAGAGACTCTTAAATACAGAGAACAAACTCAGGATTGCTGGAGGGGAAGTGGGTGGGGGGGATGGGCTAAATGGGTGATGGGCATTAAAGAGGGCACTTGTTGAGATGAGCACTGGCTGTTGTGTGTAAGTGATGAATCACTGGGTTCTACTCCTGAAACCAATACTACCCTGTATGTTAACTAACTGGAGTTTAAATAAATAAATTTAAACAAACGAACAAACTTAAAAAATTTTGTCTGTATGTACTTTTGCATCCATTCATTCATTTATTCACTTATTGATAGCTATTGCTCACTATCCCGACTTCATCCTAAGGGCAAGGAGTCTAAAGTTACTTTCAAAAGCTCTTGTAACTTTCCCAATCACATGTGAGCCTATATATTCAATAAACTTAGCTCAGTTATGTCTTTGCTCCTATCTATGTATATAGCATATCATGTCAAATTATTTAATATGGCTTATCTTTACTCTCTAACATCAGAAGTCCTCTCTTGATGTCAACAACTGTGAGTGTGTCCAACCACAGCAGGCAGAGTGGGTGACAACATGGACTCTGATGTCAGAGGACCCTCCATTGGGATGGTTTCTTTCTGCTACTCACTTAATTATTACTCATAATTTACTTTCCTCTTCTTCTGTTTCTCCTTCCCTCCCTTCTATTCTTCCTTCCTTCCTTCTTTCTTCCTCTTCTTTTTTGGGTAAATTTCTTATCTTCTGCTCTTAGTTCCCACATCTGTAATCCATAATCCCTAGTTCACAGAGTTCTACAAGGATGAAATTAGGTAATGTGTGTAAAACACCTGACACCCTATGTATTCAACAAACGATGGATGATATTTTTAGACAACGCTGAAGGACCATGAGGGCACAACACGGTGCCTGGTGTAGTAACTGGCATATGAAGTCCTCCATCAATATCTGTTGAAGGAATTAATGAACGAAAGACTTGATCATTTCAAGAGAGAAACACAATCAGAACTTCCAAAGTACAGTATGGTTCCCAAAGGCTCCTCAAAACTACAAATTTGGCTTAGCTCTATGGGGTCACGTTAGAACTCTGGCCAGCCATGCATCCATAATTGTAGTACATAGAGAGAGAAACCTTAACCAAAGCCTGTTGCTAAACCTGTTTATATGTGGGTTGGGGGAAGTGGGGTTTTGTCTTCAGTAATTATTTAGGGAGGTGAAGGAATGAATTGGGAGCCTGGGGAAGAAGGATAAGCAGGGAATGTTTTGGATACTAGAGAAAGTGGTTATTGTTTATTGTTAGAATTTTCTGTTCAAAGGGCCTGGCGTGGCCCTATTATATTCAAAGGACCCATACAGACAGCTGCACTGAACCTTCATGAGCCATGTTTATATGTTACAATGAGTTACTTTTAAGCACTAAAATTTTCCAGGACTCAAATAAAGGAAAGGAGAGACACAGGCCAGAGGAAATCTCTGAAATCTGGGGTTTATTCTAACATGGAGAAAAATGTATGAGGTCATAAAGCAAACCATAATTAATCTCCTGTTTTTAATGCCTCAGTACAAGCAGAGTAGGAATGCACCACGATTTTTGAATTTCTACTCTAGAACAGGCGCTGTGTGTATATATTTACACACTACATACACCCACACATACACTCTCAACACCAACCTAGTTTAATTCTTAGCCTTAACGGCACACTGCCAGGTACGTACCATCTCCCCCAGTTTAAAGATGGAAAAACTCAGTCTCAGAGCAAGGAGAGCTGGGGTTGGTGTCCAGTGCTGTGTGGATCTGGCATCACTATCCCCTTCCAGAACAGTTGGGGCCACATGTGCCCTGAAGCCCATGGGGATTTTCAGTGTCTCTGAGGGACTTACAAAATCCATTTAGCAAAAATAATTAATAACAGAGTAAGTAAATAATGTAAATAAGTAGTTACAAATAGTAAGTTAATAGGTAACTGGGAAGATACTGAAACCCACTGATATGTATCAGACACCAATCCTTTCACTTCTGACCACTATGCCCTATTGCCTCAAAATCACGGAGGAGTTATCAGATCACCGTTTCAAATATCGCTATGCGGGGCTCCTGGGTGGCTTAGTCACTTAAGTGACTGACCCTTGATTTTAGCTCTGGTCCAATTTCACAGTTTCATGAGTTCCAGCCCTGCACAGGGCTCTGCACTGATAATATGGAACCTGTTTGGGATTCTCTCTCTCTCTCTCTCTCTCTCCCTCTCTCTCCCCCTTCCCACACGTACTCTCTCTATAGTCAATGCTTCTTGAAATGAAATGAAATGAAATGAAATGAAATGAAATGAAATGAAACGAAATGAAATAGAATAAAATAAAATAGGGGTGCCTGGGTGGCTCAGTCGGTTGAGCATCCAATTTTGGCTCAGGTCATGATCTCATGGCTCGTGAGTTCAAGCCCCGTGTCGGGCTCTGTGCTGACAGCTCAGAGCCTGGAGTCTGCTTTGGAGTCTGTGCGCCACTCTCGCTCTGCCCCTCCCCTCGCTCATACTGTCTCTCTCTCTCTCTCTCTCTCAAGAATAAAATAAATAAATAAATAAATAAATAAATAAATAAAAATTAAATAAAATAAAAAAATAAAAGAACAGAAAATAAAATAGTAAAAAAAAATAAAATATCATTATGGAATACCAAAACAACCTCCCAATCCTAAAATGTTGTTCCTAGAGAAAAAAAAAATGTATACCAAATTTTAACTAGAAAACACAGATAAATCTTTAAAGATATAACATGTGGAAATAGATTTTAAGTTACTGGCAAAGTCTGATTGGTTATTACTATGGATATTGAAAGCACAGAAAACCAAATATAAATCTTGTAACTTTCAGAGATTTATAGATTTGCAAATCTAGATGCCCTCCTTTACTCTAGGTAGTTCTTGGGCATACAGGAAGGACAAAGGTAAATCAACCAGAATGGAGAGAGGTTGGGCTGTCTAGACAGAAAAATGTTCCCTTTAGTGATCCTCATACACTTATCCTACACGAGGCTATAATATATTTGGAAAGTATGCAACAATGGGAGGAATTAACAGAAATTTTTATGAAGGATTTCGGAATCTGTAAGAGGAGAGAAAAATCAAACACATATGTGTGCATTCACATTCCTCTTACAAATAACTGAAATCATTAAAATTTAAAGTAACAAACAAAAATCATTAGCTATGAATGCATTTGATACACAAATTGTTGGGGTTCTTGGGGCATTTACTGGCTTCTACAGTTGTCTTGTTTTCTAGAAATTGTAGGAGGATTTGTTTTCCAGGCAACCCTGCAAGTGTTACTATACTGCACTATGTACAAATGTTTTGAAATTGGAAGTGTTTCTTAACACATTATTAATATGGAACAATGTTATGAGTCACAATGGTGCCATCTACTGGAAGCCACTGAACTATGAAAATAGAGATAATACTATGGCATGCATTTAATGAAAACAAAAGGTAATATACTCTAATATTTTTTATGAAGAAATTCCATTAATTAATGATTTTATTTAGGGGCTAAATCAGTACAGTTGATGTCCTGGGAAGCAAAAAGTTCCCAGCACACCATTCTCTCATACCTTGTTTTCTCCCTTTTAATTTGATGCCATTTGTGCGTGCGTGCGTGTGTGTGTGTGTGTGTGTTGTGTGTGTGAATTATTTTTCCTATTTACTTGAACCAGAAATGAGATGTAACTGTAAAAATTAATATTTAATAATTTAAATTTCATAATTTTCATTAGAAAGTTCAACAAGTGATAACTTAGAAGGGTTGTTTGTAAAGCTAATGTGCTATTACTTCTCCCAGGAAATTCACTGGTATTTAAAAAGTCTTTGATGTCTTAGTCTGTGTAACACATAACATCAGGTTTGAGTTAGTGAAATCATCCTCAAGCTTTCACTAGTGTTTGTCAAAGCATCATCTGACACAGAAACTAAATAATCAGCATATCCCATGGTAGATCTAATTGTTACCTTCAACCTGTAACAAGACTTCCTGAATGAGAGTGAATGTAATATGTTGTATTAACGAATTGTTAGCAAAATATAGTAGAGGAAAAGATTTTCTTACATAGATACATCCACGAGATGACAGCATGTCTTAGTAAACCATGGATATTTTATCTATTTTGCAAATTTACTACAATACATTTTAATTCCTTGCCTCAGTTTCCATTATTACTCAGAAATTTTCTGGACCATTTTATCTAATATGTATAACTTTAGAGAATTAAAATAAGCAACAGCCCAAAGAATAAAATATGCTCCTAAATTAGATAGAAGATGTTTACATCATTATTTGGCTTTATATTCATTCATTCATAAACTACCTCAACAGACAGTTATTGTCAAACCCCAGTACCTGCAGAATTATGACAAGACAGAAAATGTCTTTCTCTCTCCCAGTGGTACATTCTAATGTAGGAGACACCACAACAAACACTATAGGTCACTTCATATACAGCTGACCCTTCAACAACATGGGTTTGAACTGCATGGGTGGGTCCACTTCTATGTGGATGTTTTAAAATAAATTTACATACAGTACTGTGAATATATTTTCTCTTCCTTATTATTTTAACAAATGTTTACACTAAACTATACCTAATGAGCTAGGAGAATAAATTAATCACACAGCATAATTAATAAATTTTATTCTGCTATAGAACAAATCTAATGTAGGGCACCTGAGTGGGGCTCAGTCGGTTGAGCGTCAGACTTTGGCTCGGGTCATGATCTCACAGTTCATGGGTTTGAGCCCCGCGTCGGGCTCTGTGCTGACAGCTCAGAGCCCGGAGCCTGCTTCCAGTTCTGTGTCTCCCTCTCTTGCTGCCCCTCCCCCACTTATGCTCTGTCTCTCTCAAAAATAAACATTAAAACATTTTTTTTTAAAAAGAACAAATCTAATGTATAAGAAAAATAAGACTCAAAGAGCAGGTAAATTTGTTATGCATATTTTTAAAGAAATAATAAGATGTGCATTTATGATTTTTTTAAGTTTATTTATTTATTTTGAGACAGAGAAAGCATAAGTGGGAGAAGGGCAGAGAGAGAGAGGGAGAGAGAGAATCCCAAGCAGGCTCTGCTTGGCGTTTATGAATTTTTTATTAACCAAGGAATCTAAAACTGAAATATTACTTTGCAAGAGCTAAATATGCATGTGTACATACATATATTTTACCATGGGAAAAAAATAGTTGAGTCTGAGTCAAAATAACTCTGAAAATATCTTTCTAAGCCCACTTCCAAAATAATAGAAAATGAGAGGTGGTCACCGATGATGCCTTTTATAATCCTCATTTTGAAGTAGGGTAGCTCTTTGTATTCTCATGCTCTTCTCTCGGGTGGCTATGCTCACTCCCTCACCTTCCTGCACAATTTACAAGATGCAATAATAGAGTTTCCTAATTCTTGTCTCAACGCGACAGACTAAAACCAAATTGCCTTAAACACACTGGCTCAATCAACCCTATATTTGCATTTCCTCATCTCTGTCTTTTCATAGACGAATGCCAACTACGTTCCAGATGCTTTGAAGTCTGATGTACTATAAAAGCTAACGTTTGGAGCAAGATCCTTCTGGGGTCATGTTCAAGATCTACCACACACTAATATGTAAGTGACCAAACATAATTCATTCTACCTATTGGGCTTAAGTTTCTTTGATTAAATGAAACAATAAGCCGGATGCCTAAGTGTTACCTACTGATAATGTTAATTAATGAAGGGAATGGAGAAGCTGAATGCACGGACTCCACAGGCTGTGTTTGGGCATACAAAAACGAGAAAGACGGTGCCCCCAAACATCAGGCTTTTTGAGCTAAAGTCCTGATGGGCATTAGCAGGTCCAGCTACGGGACCCCGGAAGTTATATACAAACATGTATGTGCACAAGTGCATTTGGGAAGGGGGATGGGAGAGAGTCCATATATTTTATCAGGTTCTCCAATGGGACACAGACCAAATTCAAGAAGCCCCAGGCGCCCACACTTTCTTTCTCCACTATGTACTCTGTAGGACACAAATCCTGTAAGAAAACAGTCACTTCTAGCAGTGCCGTGAGCTACGATGATACAAGTTATTTCTTCCTGCATTTTCCTTGGTTCTATCTGGCGAACTGAGTCACAGTGTCCCCTCATCTTCCTAGACCGAGCTCACTCATTATTTACTCAACAAATATAAATTAAATTCCAGAGTCAGAAGCTGGGTCTCCTCATTGAATGAAATAAGAATGGCCTTGCCCCCAAAGGAATTTATAAGCTCGTAAGACCAGAAGAGAGTAAAAGTTAAAGGTAATATCATGAAAAAAAAAAAAAAGAGAAAAGAAAAAAAGGGAGGCAAGGTGGGCACCGTGACAATCAGCAAACTGAAATTTTAGCCTGTGGGACAAAGAGGATCATGGTCAGTGCTGGGGCCACGCACTGCTTAGGCTGAGATTTGGGGCACAAACAGGGGAGAAGGGGCTGAGGTCTCACACTTTCCGCCTTTGACTAAAAACCAGAATGTGCAAAGCCCTGAGGTTCAAACAGAGCAAGATAAAATGGAGGCTTGAAAACAATTGTGTGACATGAGGTTGGATTCGGGGAATACCTTCTCCTGGTGGATTAACTCTATTTTTTATATATTTCTTTTCATTACATGATAGTGGAAGGACTTATTTCTATACAACTTCTTTCTCCTATCGTATATGGTTGTGCGCCCTCTGAGCTAGGTGCTGGGTCATACAGACGCTATATACATCCCTCCAGCCAATCACTGATGTTAAAAAGCTCTCTAACCTGCCTCTGTTGAAGGAATGAGTAAAATAAAATTAATAACATCAAGCTTGAAACTGTGCTTCATGTGAAACTTTATAATTTGCTTACATTTATCACATACTATTTTAAAGCAGGTGGAGATAGGAAGAAGTGCTAATCACCACTGTGCTCTAGTTTTCCTCTGCTTTTTTTTTATCTGTAGCCCCATCTCAGCATCTGCCTGGAGAGACTAGTCCATCATAAGCACCACCAATCAACGTGCTTTGTTTTGTTTTTGCTTTTGATCACAAGATGGGCCTCTCACAGTGCAGTAGATCTAATCTTTGATGTTTGGCTCTCTTCCATTATGCTAATTTTTCACTGGAGACATAGGAACTTGAACTTTGCAGAGAAATTTATAGTTTTCCACAGCTACTTCCAAGTCCAGAACTCAATCAGAAGCCAGAGAATAGGGGGCATCTCATATTGTGCTGAAACCCACCGCCCACTGACTCTACTCAAACGAAAATGGTGAGCAAATAGAGATTTCACATTATGTCACTTGCCCTTCTGAAGATATTTTCACACTCCTGCCAGCTGAGTGTCCTGATGTTTTGTTGGCTTGTCTAAACCGAAGCTGTTGAGATTCTGTAGCCACATTCTCCGCTACTGTCTGCCAAGGGGCAACGTTGAATTAGGATGGTCGAGAAGATGGTGGAACAAGTGAGAGGGAAGACATGATTTGGTTAAAAGTAAAGAGAAATAACAAGTAGCAGAAACTGTAGTCCAGTTTTGTTCCTCACAACTCGGAAAGCTAAGAATTTGGACCCACATTACACTGACTGGCGATTCTGTGTTCCCATACCTAAGTGTGCATGTCTGTCCATTTTCTGCCACACTGATCCCTTTATTTGTTTTCCCTAAAGACAAAACTCTAACCTAAAACAGAAATTAAAGGAAAAGGGCAGGGTTTGGGGAATTAAATTCTAGTATTTGGAAGACAGTTTGACAGTCTGTGCTTTTCACAAAACAAGCTACTAGTGTTCATGTAATACACTGCACCCCTTTGAAATCCTGGGGAAGTAATTCTGTATGTTTGGAGACAGTGGCATCGTGGGAATATGAACAGTGCACATGTGAGCCAAATTCAGACCACACAAAGTTCTGACCTCAACATTAGTTACGATTGGCTGATTTGAGAAGAGAGGAGCTGTGTGTAGTGTATTTATCAAAGTGTCCTATTAAAATAAGCTGCTTAGAGTTTCAGTGTTGAGTTTTATAGCAATATAGCATATATACAAGTCCACAAGTCATAAGAATACAGCTCAATGCATTTTTACAAAATGAAGACACTGATGTAGCAACAGTAGGAAAACAAAATACTACCAGTTATCCCTCCCCCAAGACTCTTATATCTCCCTAAAGGAAAACATAATTTTGATTTTTTTTATAGTAGATTAGTTCTATTTTCAGACTTTACATAAATTCACTGAAAACAAATCACGTCACATAGTCTATAACTTTTGATTTGTGCTTGACATCTTCTGACCAGCATTATGTTTGTAAGAGTCAATGTTGCGGTATGTAGCCATACCTTGTTTCCTTCAATTGCTGGAGAGTAACCCAATGTATAAATATTCTCTACTTTGTTTTTCATGTTCCATTGTTGATTGACAGGCTGCTTCCACAGAAGGCTTTAAAAACACTGCTGTTATGAACATTCTAGGACACATCTTCTGAAACACAAACTATACATTTCTGTTGCACGTATACCCGGATGTATACTGATGGACCACAGGGAGTGAGTAAATTTAGTTCCAGTGGAAATTACAAGACAGGGTTCCAAATTGGTTATACCAATTTATTCCCCCAATGGCAATTTTTGAGAGTTTCAGTAGTTCCAGGGTACTTGCCAATACATGGTTTTATCATTTCTGTTTGATTTTTGTTTTTGTTGTTTTGAATAGCCATATTAATGGATAAGTGATGATATCTCACTATGGTTGGTTCAAATCTAATTTAATCACCTTCTGATGAATAATGATGCTGAGGACTTTTTAATGTGTTAATTAGCCATCTGTATATTTTATTTTTGAAGTTTCTGCTAAGACTTTTGCCCCCCTCTCTTTTGTTTTATTGGACTATCTCCTTTTTATTATTTATTTAGGAGTTTTAAAAATGTATAATCTGTATATAAATCTTTCAGTGATTACATATATAACAAATATAATTCTCTTGTTCCCTTTTATGAAATGGTGTCTCTGATAAAGAGAAGTTTTTAGTTTCAATAAGAGTCCAATTTCTCAATATTTTAATTGAAAGGTTTGTTCTGTGTGTCGTTTTTTAAACATGTGCCAAACCAAAGCTTTTGAAAATATTCTGACATTTTCAAGAAATATTATTACTTGGCTTCACATTTTCATCTTGAATCTACCTGAAATTAATTTCTGAATATACCTCAAATAAGGAGTAAGTACAGTTATTTTCCTGAATAACTCCAATTGACCTGGGACTATTTATTAAAAAACATATAATTCCTTTATAGCAGGGGAACAGAGACTCAAGTGTCACACATGAACTGAGTCAACCCAGAAGGTGCCACACACCACATGCCATTGTCCAATTCTACTTACATGACCCAACTGTAAGCACACAAGAACAACAAATAAAATATTTGTAAATATTATTTTTGCTGCCATATTTGCCAAGATAATAATTTCTTTCATGTGAAATATGCTTTTTGAATCATTTTACTATGTTTGCATTGGAGAGATTAAACAATAACATGTGCTTTAAAAGAAAAAAAGGAGATTGATTTTTCAGAATTAGCTAAAGGCAGAAGTAACTTGCCAAATTGGTGGGATTTCATATATCATGGAAGTTTCATTGTGGCCAATATGTACTACTTACCATATCAATACCATCTTCCATTTGTGTAATAATAGTAATCTCAAGTTTTTCCTGTTAATAATCATGAATTAATAAAGTAGTGAAGGCAGGCCAAACAGACAGATAAGCACAAAAAATATTATGTGCATAACTGCCTATTGATTATACCTTCCTTGGGAGAAAGGATCATGCCTTAGGTTTTTGTTGTTCCTGTTTTTATTTTAAGGAACTCAACCCATAAAGCATCTTTCCCCACCCTCCTCACTTCAGACAGTAGGGAATTATATACAAACAAGCACTTTTTATATGGGTGGTAAGGTACATTTTTAAAATATCCTTGCAAGATTTTCACAGTATTTTGTTAATGGTGTATTCTTTAAATTCTATTTCTAGGGGAGCCTTGGTGGCTCAGTCGGTTAGGCCACTGACTCTTGATCTCCGCTCAGGTCATGATCTTACGGTCCATGGGATCAAGCCCTGTGTGGGGTTCTGCACTGACAGCACGGAGCCTGCTTGGGATTCTCTCTCTCCTCTCTCTCTGCCCCTCCCTCAGGATTTCTCTCACTCTCTCTCAAAATGCATAAACTTAAAAAAAAATAAATTCTATTTCTCGTCATCCAGATTCCCAGAATGTGCAAATTAACTTTAATTCTTTAAAAATTATAGTAATGATTTTGAGATAATGATCTACTATCTAAATGTAGGTTTTAAGGTCTTCAAAACCTTTCCAACATTTGGGTATAATTTCATAACTATACAGAAATGTGCCATGTTGTTTCAATGTGCCAGACAGATGTAGATTTTTAAAGACGCTAAGTTTTCTGGACAACACTTCCTCTTGTTCATTTGTTCACTAATTCATTCATTTATGAATTCTTTACTGAGCAAATGACTTGCACAAGGTTTTGTGATAAATTATCAAGAAACAGACATTATAACTGCTAAACCCCACTGATCAATTCCTGTGTGTTAGGAGGCACTCTTCCAAGTACTTTTCTTGTATTAACTCTCATTTTCCTTATTAACTTAACCTATGAAATTCAGAGAACTAAAGGTGTTTGCCCAGGTTATGAAGCTAGTGAGGGTCAGAGCAGAGATTTGAGTCAAGGTTGTCTTGTTCCAGAGCCAGAGTTTATAATCACTACACCATTCTGTTTCTACTCAGGATAAGCAGCTTATGGCACTGGTGTTCTAGAAAACATTTGAGGTTTTAATTTAGAGTAAATTTAAATCCTGCCTACACTCAAGAGTTTGCTAAAAATACAGTAAAAACTAAATTCTAAAGAATATGTAAAATAAAGGTATTGTCCAACTCTGTTCACCATCATATTTAGGTCTTATGATCCTTGTTGTTGCCTAAGAGTTCACACTTTAATGAAAAATGTGAAGGTTTTAAAGCTTGAGGAC
Source organism: Acinonyx jubatus (assembly GCF_027475565.1). Taxonomy (NCBI): domain Eukaryota; kingdom Metazoa; phylum Chordata; class Mammalia; order Carnivora; family Felidae; genus Acinonyx; species Acinonyx jubatus. The sequence continues at coordinate 185,700,698 of NC_069382.1, forward strand.
AAATTGTTCAAGTTCACATCTGGACACTGCTATGGACAAGCGATTCATCTTTATTGAGAAAAACTTAAAACTTAAAGTCTGTATGATCCAGAGAATAAATTTCCCAAACTTCACAAATGTGAGTACTTTTAAAAATATTTTTTAAACCAGTCAATACACCACTGACTTGTCTTTAACCTCTGCATTGGATGGCAAGCAATTACTAAAACCTCAAACAGCTCTAGCACAGAAAATTAAAATTTTGTACAATCTTTGTATCTGCAAAGGGCCCTGATTTTAAGAAGATTATATGAGTCACATGCTTTGCACAGCACTTACTCATCTGTATCAAAACCACAGCACATTCTTACCTAATCAAGTCCTTCCTTCTTTGCTAATTAAGATAGTACCAAATAAATAAATAAATAAAGTTACTTATTCAGTCATGAGCACTGAATGCTCCCAGTAGGTAGTCTTTTCACAATTCAATTTCCCCAATGGGACTGGAAGAGGAAATGAAACAACAAATTGTACTCCTGATGAACTAAGCAGAAGCTGCTATTCTATAGGGAGTCCTGCTAGGTCAATTAGTTCATCATGCGAACAGAATAGCAATCCAGAAACCAATGCCCCTCCAACAAAGGTTCAAAAAAGTAAAGTTCAATGGCCTCTTGTAACGCTGTCTCCAGTGGAGACTCCTGGAAATTGGTGTGAGTTTTTGCTAATGGCATTTTAATATATGTGACTAAGCAAAGACTCGTGGTAACTCAAAACAGGAGCATTACTGCATCATTATATACCTGGATTAATAGACTTGCCATCTCTGTATATATTGCATTAAATGGCAGTTACTTGCATTTCCTGAATCAACTTAAGCAAAAATGGTATGAAATAGCAATATTTTAAATTACTATGGTTTCTTTCCAGTTTTCTAACTGTATACTGTTCAATCTCAAAAGATAAAATAGAACAAGCCTTCATTTTTAACAAGTCCAACTATTTTTAAAATGCATATGCCTACAAAACAACGTATTTTAGATCCAAATGGAATCTAGTGTGAACAATGACTGAAGGCATTATAAAGAGATTAACTGAGATAAATCTCTTAAGAAATGTGAAAATTCTATACAAATGAATTTTTTAAATGTTTATTTGTGGGGTAGGTGCAGGGCCAGAGAGAGAGAAAGAGAGAGAGATAATCCCAAACAGGCTTCACACTGTTAGAGCAGAGCCCAATGTGGGGCTTGATCTCATGAACCTGGAGATCATGACCTGAGCTGAAAATCAAGAGTCAGATATTTGGGGCCCCTGGGTGGCTCAGTCAGTTGAGCCACCAACTTTGGCTCAGGTTGTGATCTCACGGTTTGTGAGTTTGGGCCCTGCATCGGGGTCTGTGCTGACAGCTCAGAGCCTGGAGCCTGCTTCAGATTCTGTGTCTCCCTCTCTCTCTCTGCCCACCACTCCCCCACTCTTGCTCTGTCTCTCTCTGTCTCAGAAATAAACATTAAAAAAAATTAAAAATAAAAGAGTCAGATATTTAACCACCCAGGTGCAAATGAATATTTTTGCAAGAGCAATATCATCTTCCATTTATTATGTTTTAGAGCTAGCTTGGTAGTTCTAACTTGCATTACCTTGTTTGGTATCTCAGTATTTTGTTGTTTTGAAACTAGAAGAGTTGCCTCTAAATTAAATCCTTCACTATGTTTTAATTTAAAAAGTATGATCTCTTATAATTTTCCCCCATTTACATCTTTATTTCAAAGTTAAAAGAACTTCATAGCATCTTTTCATGCAGGCGTTTGATTCTTGTTATCGTGGCTGAAAATGGGTCTGTGTTATTGTCTTCATTTTATCTAAAAAAAACAACCAACAAACAAAAAACACAGGGGATCTGAGGTAAGAAGTGGTTTCTATTGCTGACTGATGACAAGCTTGAGTAAGCCTCCCGCCTCTTGGTTCTAGACTACCACTTACATTCCTGATGTATATAAAACCTAGTAATGTACATATCTGTGTGTTGAATTATCCTGGAAACTCAAGGTGAATTGTGTAGGGTAGGAGGGATGGAAGTATGTGATGAAAGAGGCAAAAGGTGTATCAGTTGGGCAATATGTATGCTAAAACTAGCATCCCACTTTATTCACTGTACAGATAAATAGCTATTTTTGGTATGGCAGTAATGTTAAATTCCTTGAATTTTAGAAAAGTTAGATATTCACTGTACACAAATAAATAGCTTATTTTCTGTATAACAGTAATGCAAAATTCTCATATATTTTTTAAATTAGGTATGTAATATATGTTCATTTTAAAAACACTATAGGTAACTTATGGGGCACCTGGGTGGTTCAGTCGGTTAAGCGTCCGACTTCAGCTCAGGTCATGATCTCACAGTTTGTAAGTTCAAGCTCTGTGCTGGGCTCTGTGCTGACAGCTCAGAGCCTGGAGCCTGCTTCCGATTCTATGTCTCCCTCTCTCTCTCTGGTCCGTCTCCACTCACTCACACTCTCTCTCTCTCTTGAAAATAAATAAACATTTAAAAAAATAGACAAAACACTATAGGTAACTTAAAAATGTGCTATGGCAATAACAGCAATAAAAACCAATGAATAAGTATGAAATGTTTAAGCACTAGTTTTTTTGAAAATAAGAAATAGGATTACAGTTGTTTTCAGATAGGTTCTCTTTATTCCAACAAAACAAACACTGTTATGTAGAAAAATTGAAATTTTACACAGATAACTGAAATCTGGTTTTCACTTGTGACTTAAGCAGTAACTGACTCCACGTTCTCAGGTGCAGTGAGGACAACTTGGTAACAGCACTGGGGGAAGAAGACTTGGGAGCCTTTTGAGTCTTTCATTTAAATTCTGGGCTCCACACTTTGCCAGCTGTGTCATTTGAAGCACACTGTCTATCCACCGGGCCCATCCTTCAGGGCCGTTTTCCCTGTGTCTCTTCCTTTTATCTGCTCAGTTACCTCCAGGATGTTTGCTATTCCACTTCAGGCCTCAAAGTGGCCCCTACATTCCAATGTATGCCTCTTTCCTTCCAGAGTAAAGGAGAGGTACATACTCAAAGACCACTGATCAAATGTGAAAAGGGTAAAACAAAGAATTTAAAATAAAAATTTAAAAATTACTCAAAAAATCTAGATAACCTCTAAACCACCTTTAATAACCCACTGATAAAATCATCATTAGTTCTTACAAACTAATATTCATTAAATATGATGCTGTAGGCACTGGTTACATGCTTTATGTTATTAACTTGTTCAAAATTCACTGCCAACCTGTGAGACCGGTATTGGTGTCTCACTTTTAAGTGAAGCAATTTGGTCAAAGTCCCATAGTTAGGGATCATATGCAGATATGAAGTCTATTCATAATCTCTCACATTACATCAGATGGGAGAACAAAGTTTAGACTTAAAGCTGAAAGGGATCTTTTACCTTCCACTCTAAATTCGGATCTTGGAACTGCTCATCTAGGTATGTCTACAGAGACATCACAGATCTGAGTGTAAGTGAACCCACCCACCCACGTACATGGATGAAAATGCAGGTCTGATGAATGGAGCAGGTCAGAGTCAGCATCCAAGGGAAGACCTTCCCAGCAGAGGAGAACTCCCCTCCAGCTCTGCCTCTCTCCTAGAAAAAGAGGTATGAGAGCATCCAACCAAAAGGAGGGCAAGCAAATGAAGAAGGAAAACACCAGAAGGCAGTTAGTAACAAAAGAATCAGCCAGATTGGCTCTTGTTTTGGAGGTACAATATTCTAGTCTGCTAGAAAAATTTGCTTGGACAAATTTCCAGCTCTGAACAACACGATTAACTGCAGATATTTCCAAGAAATGAATGGAGGCGTGACAGAGGCGTGATGAGGTGGGAAAATCATTCATCCTTTACCAACCATTTCTTCTACCTTCTTCCTTTCAACATGCCTTTCTAACTTCAATTCCACCCTTATTCAGAAGATGAAGGTGGATGAAGATACTAAGGATCAAGATGAAACCCATCCAGCTTGGATTCAGTGCTTCATCCTTGCGACCATATCCCCACTAACCATCTAAAATCATCTGTCCCTTTGGGTTTTTGTTGCTCACGCTCTAAAATCGTCACCCTACATGTATCCAGCTCCCCATATTCCCTGTCCATGCATCTTGGCTGCTGAGTGCCCATGAAACAATCTCAGAGTCGGTTGGCATCTATATAAAATTTATGGTCACCACCTTGGGCCAGGATTTATCAGTCTCTGCATGGCTCCTTTTTTCTTTCCCTTCTGTGCTCTGCTTTCCTCTTACCTTCCCAGAACCCTGGAGATGTCTACTATGGAATCTTCTCCTCTACCTCTAGGGGCTCTCTACTGGCTCCTTTCCACAAGTGAGCAAATCTTACTTCCATCTTTGAACAAAAACATTCTTCTCTATTCCCTTTCTTCTTCCAGAAAGTCACATTTGCTCATTCTTTCAAAGTCAAATATCTCATTCCAATATTCCAATATTTTTTCTATTCTCACTTCTTCAACTCATGTGCTCTCACTACAGTTAATTTGGCCTCAAGACCCATTTCACTAGATCTAGTAGATAGTACTTAGCCCTCTTTTTACCTGGCCTATTAGCAGTCTTTCACCCAGTGGGCCAACTGCTTCCTTTTACAAAACACTCTTTCCTCAACAGAATCTAAGGCATGCCATTCCCGTGTGCTACTTTTTAGCTTCCTGTATTAGTTCTTCCTTCTTTAACTGACCATTAATACTGGCTTTTTTTCAGGCACCAGGTGTTCCCAGGTGCTCTTCTTCATTGTTCTATATCCTTTTCTCCTTCATAACCCAAACCACTTTCACGTCTTCAATATGCACTTCTATGTTTATGACACAGATTTATATCGACAGTCCAGAGTTTTCTTCTTTACTCCAGAACCATACACCATTTCAGCATTTTACTTACTCCATAGCTGTCCAGACCTCATTTGAAGAGAAAATGTAGTTTAATACTAAAATTACAAACTTCCGTACTTCCAAGCCTGCATCTGATCAGGTTTTCATATTGGGTGTATTTAATATTTCATAAGCTCAAACTAGAAATCTAATAACCATGGTATACTCATTTCTTTTTCTACCCATCAATCACCCATTAATTTTCTTACAAATTCCTTCCTAAATATTCTGAAATCTGTTTACTTTTTTCTTCATTCCTCCAGCTGTTCTTCCAGGCCAATGTTCTATAATCTCTCTCCTGTGTTACCTCCTATCTACTTTCTCCACATCTATGTCTCCCATTCAATTAATTTTTCCCATAATGGTCAGCGTAGTCATCCAAATATGATTTATAAGATTTATAGGTATGCCCATGAAATCAAATTCATACAGTTCAAAACCACAGAATGTTAAACTGAATCACTCTCCTTTGAAAATATAAGCCTAATAGTTTCACTTTCATGCTAGTAAGAAAAATAAAACACAAGTAGAAAGCCTTAGGGTGCATCAAGTCACTACCCTTCACAAGAACTCTGGGGGAGCCTGGGTGGCTCAGACGGTTAAGCATCCAACTCCTGGTTTCAGCTCAGGTCATGATCTCGTGATTCGTGAGATCAAGCTCCATGTGGGGCTCTGCACTGACAGGGCAGAGCATGCTTGGGATTCTCTTTTTCCCTATCTCTCTGGCCCTCCCTCATTTGCACTCTCTCTCTCTCTCTCTCTCTCTCTCAAAATAAATAAACTCGACAAACTGTCTACCATAGTAAGTACACCTTACTTATGTACCTGGAGCACTCCATTGAACTTTTCCTCCTCAAGTATCTAAAATTTTCATTATTTTATCTCAGCTCACTATAGCACAGTACTTCCATTTGGGGGGCTTCTGTGACTTACACCAGGAGAGATGCCCTCTTTTATAATCCAATATGACTATAACTTTTTCTTTGTTGTACTTATTTGATGTAACTCTTGCCCTTTAAAGCACAAGCTGCCTCAAGGCAACTGTGTCTCTCTTAAGCATTAAGGTCATCATATAATGCCGGATACACGTTAAGTATTCAAAGAACACTGGTTGACTGAGCCCCTACAAGGAAGAGTAGGAGAGAGATTAGACTCAACTAATGCATGTTAACTGCCAACATACTATGTGAGACATACTTCATGTAGGTTTTAAATAGAATATAATCTAGCCTTAGAAATCTATCATCCATTTAACTTTATTGGCAAAACAATTCAGTCATCTAAACTTAAGTTTGAACTACCCATCATGAGAATGGCACTATGTAAGGGCAAAATGCTATTACCATTGATGTTCATATAATGCATGCACACTGAAAAGAGCTAGGTATAGATGCAATTGAATTATGATGCTAGCAAACAATCACAGGAAACATAATATGTTCAATTATGTTTTGATCACTTCACATGTTAATCTAATCAACACCCATAACTACCTATGAAGTCGGTACTATTATTATTAGCTCCGTTTTATAGATGCAGAAACCGATAGTCAAAATGCTTAGTGATTTGCCTAGCTCATAAAGTGCCAATGCCAGGACTTAGGCCCAGATTATCCGGTTCCAGATTTAATGCTGTATTGTGGGTACCCTCATTGTAATATTAACCCAGTTAATATTCTTCCATAACTTGAACAGAATATATTCTTAAACCAAATAGTTTATAGTGAAGACATGTTATTTACCTCTGTCCTTTTATAATCCAGCCATAATATGAAAAGAATAAGGTTTAACACCTCCACTAGTGAGACATTTGATACAGAGAATAAATTTCTTATAATTTTTTTCTACCGTGTTGAATATTTTTCATTAGTCAGCTTAACATTACACTACTTTTTTATAAGACTATTCATATGCACAAAGTACATCTGTATTACCCTAAAATTAATCCTTTATTCAATGTTCAGTGATGATAACTGCATACATTCACCCTGGGTAAAATTATTAATGAATTTAAAAGATAACTAAGTCAATCTACAATACCATTATGATTTTGCATTATCCAAACAATGAATATTATTTACTGAGCTAAACATAAATAAACTGAAATATATCCCAGATGTTATACAAATAAACATACCTTGTTCCAGGATTTCAGAAATTACAACTGATAACTGACACAGGAATCCACAAATAGCAGATGGAATATAGGTATAAACAGAACTAAAACCTAGAATCATATACAAATGAATAGTATATTATTAATATTGGAAATAGGGATTTATTTTTTTAATATTTAATTTTTTGGAAATTGGGACTTTAAAAAAAAACAGTACACACTGGGGTGAGAAAATCTGAGACCACTGTATGGCAGCTAGAGAATAAAGTCCCATGAGAAAGTCTAGATATAAAAAAAGTCCAACTTAAAGTATTCAAAGCATCCCCCCCAGATTCTGGCCATACTGTTAACTTCTACCTCTTTGACAACCAGTGTTACTGTCAAAGACTTAATTCTCTGTCCTGCTTTCAATCCCCCAATCCTGGACTCCTTTGCACCACCTGTCTCTACTTCTTCAAATCCCATACCCTTGAGCCCCCTTGAGATCGCACTGTGAATGCTTGGCTGGGACAAAGAAAGCCAATACTACCAAACCCAATGCAAAGACGCTTTCTCTCTTTTGACTTCTCTGCAGAAAACAAAACACCACCAACAAAAGACACTATTTTTCTTGAAACATTCACCTCCTCAGTTGCTTTCCCAGTCTTTCGTAGGTCCTCAACTACTAGCTTTTCTTTGTAACCATGCTCCAGCACTCGTCGAACCCTTGTACACTGCTGAGAATGCGAAATGGTGCAGCGGCTACGGAACACTGTACATCAATTCCTCAAATATTAAAACTAGAACTACTGTAGGATCTGGCAATTTGACTCTAGGCATCATTTCAAAAGAACTGAAATCAGGATCTCAAGGAGATATCAGTGCATCCCTGTGTACTTCAGCACCATTCACAACAGCCAAGACATGAAAACAACCTGATTGTCAATTGACAGATGATTGATAAAGAGAATGTGGTATACATGTACAATGAAGTATTCTTCAGCCTTTATTAAAAAAAAAAAAAAAAGGAAACCCTGACATTTGCAACATGGATGAACCGCAAGGACATTACAGTAAGTGCATAATTCAGTCGCAGAAAGACAAATACTGCATGCTTCCACTTACCTGAGTTATCTAAAATAGTCAAATTCCTAGGATCAAAGACAAGAATCATGGTTTCCAGATTCTAGCAGGAGGGGAAATTGCAGAGGTACTAAGCCAGGCATAAAGTGTCAATTCAGCAAGACAAGTAACTTCTAGAGATCCTGTGTACAACACTGCATCTACTATCAACAATACTATATTGGATACTTAAAAATTTATTGAGAATAGATCTCTTATTGTGTTCTTACAATAATAAAATAAAATTTAAAAACAAGAAAGATAAAAAGATTAGGTTTCCGAAGAAAAGGTTCCTTCTCCTATTTCTTTTGCAAACTATTAAGGTCTCTGATAAAAACAACACCCAGGCACAGGATTGTTATGAACATGATACAATATGTATGTGAAAAGAACCCAGTGTAAAACACTTCATGCACCTTTATTATTTATTTTAAAATTTTTTTAACGTTTTTATTTATTTTTGAGACAGAGAGAGACAGAGTATGAACGGGGGAGGGGCAGGGAGAGAGGGAGACACAGAATCGGAAGCAGGCTCCAGACTCTGAACCATCAGCCCAGAGCCCGACGCGGGGCTCGAACTCATGGACCGTGAGATCGTGACCTGAGCTGAAGTCGGACGCTTAACCAACTGAGCCACCCAGGCGCCCCTTCATGCACCTTTATAAACACTTGAGAGGTCCATAGAAAACATGGCAGATGAGGCAACAGAGTGATCAATCTCTCAAGAATGAGAAGAATGTTTGAGCATTAATGATCTATTTGATTAGCAAGTGTTGTTCACTTTTATTCATTCTTTTAATTAAATAACTTAAAAAATACTGCGGGGGTTGGGGGGCACCTGGGAGGCTCAGTCGGTTAAGCGTCCAACTCCTGATTTTGGCACAGGTCATGATCTCATGGTTCATGTGATGGAGCCCACATCGGCTGACGGGGCAGAGCCTGCTTGGGATTCTCTCTCCCCACTGCTCTCTGTCCCTCCCATGCTCCCCCTCTCTCAAAATAAATAGATAAACATTAAAAAATGTGCTGAGAACAGTATCTTGTACATATGGAGGCCTACATGGAATTTGCTAAGTATATACATTCATACATAAAACATTCATTAAATACCTACTACATTCAAGGTCAAGGATCTAAAGGTAAAACAAAGCTGTGATCTACTTTTGTTTTTGTTATTACATGCATTATGCCAAATTATTTCAAAGGTATGCATATGGATGTAAGGATAATAAAATGTAGTTTGGGAGTACTTTTAAATATTTACTACAGTTAGTTTATCCTCATGATTCATCTTTCAAAAATATTATTTTACTCACACTAATTAAATTTATTATATTGTTTGACATTAAAAAACCAAAACAATCTTGCCCAAGCTGTTTCAAAAATTCCAGCATCACACAATAAATTTCTTGAAAGAGCGTAGGGTTTCTGCTGTTGTTATTAGCTTTCTTCTAAAAACTTCTATAATTGAGTTTTAATGAAGGTAAAAAGTCAGGGTTTAGGGGCACCTGGGTGGCTCAATTGGTTAAGCCAACTGACTGACTTTGGCTCAGGTCATGATCTCATGCCTCACTGGTTTGAGCTCTGTGCTGGGCTCTGTGCTGACAGTTCGGAGCCTGGAGCCTGCTTCAGATTCTGTCTCCCTCTCTCTCTGCCCCTTCTCTGTCTGTGTCTTTCTCTCAAATATAAACATATTTTTTTTTTTAAGTCAGGGTTTAATTTACTATGGGATTCATATTTTCATCAGTTAATGTTTGGTCTATATGACAGCAGTTAACTGGTTAAAATTTTAAAGTTTAATGATCTATGCTAAGAGCTAACGTGTAGCCATTACAAAGGTAAAATAAACATTTTTAGTTGCAATCTAATGATGCAATGGTTATTAAACTGATCAAGGAAGAGAGTAAAATAATGGCTCACCCCCATATTGTTGCTGGAATGCTCTGCCGCCTAACAGATAAATCACATTATTTACCCCCTCAAAAAAAAAAAAAAAAATCCCTCAAAGGCCCTTAATGCCTGTAGGATAAAATACAAAATCTTTTGTTTCAAGTCCTTAATCATCTTTATCTTTAGAAACACTGCCCACTACAGGCACCTGGCAAAACAGCTATCCAAACTATGTTGCATTTCCCCACACCCATGTTCTCCCCCTCCTCCAAATCTCTGCATGTGTCTCCTTATGCTGAAATGGGCCAACAAAAGTCTGTCTACTTATCAGCTTCTAGGGCACCTGGGTGGCTCAGTCAGTTGAGCGTCCAACTCTTGATTTTAGTTCAAGTCATGATCCAAGGGTTGAGGGCTCGAGCCCTGCATCAAGCTCTGTGCTAAGCATGGAGCCTGCTTGAGACTTTCTCTCTCTTCCTCTCCCTCTGCCCCTCTCCCCTGCGTTCTCTCTCTCTCAAGTAAAAAAAAAGAAAAAAAGAAAGAAAGAAAGAAAGAAAGAAAGAAAGAAAGAAAGAACTTTCTAACTTTGTTATGTAGCAAAATACTCATAAGTGTTTAATGCTTATAGTATATAGAGAAATTGTAATTATGTAATTAAATGGCAACATGGTCATATACTTAAGGTAAACAGATTTCCATATTGCTTATCTTAGAGTAAAAGATGTTCAGGATGGACAGATGGGTATGCATATAAAAAAAGCAACACTTTGCTCTGAGAGTCTCTGAGCCATCATGGTTTTCTAGCCAAAAAGCCCACCCACCACCACCACCAACAAAGCCTTGAGAATTTTTTCATGACTGGCTATGAACTATCAAGATCCACAAAGAAAAATAAATTACTCTGCCTAACATTTCTACCATCAGCTACTTACAGTATTAGACCTTAGCGCTTTATTTACAGAACTCACTACTGACAAATGAAAGATTGCAAAATTAGTATACAAATGCCTTTTCAAGAATAGATCTTGAAAGCTGCTTTTATAAAAATGCCTCTGACTGATTATTATAATGCAGTATGCTGACAGTCAAGAGGCACACTAACACACTTCTTGTAGACTTCTAATGGAGTTAATCTTGGGTAGCATGAAAAAGGCAGAAGCTACGGTGCTTTAGGAAGCTTGGGATCATTCTCTCCAATTGGTCTTGCAGTTTGAAGAATAACAGGATATGTGTACAGCATTCCCAATTTAAAAGGGACATAGTGCTTTAAAACATGCTAATCTGAAAAGGCAAGGTTAGTAGATTTTTTTGGAGAGGCGTAATGCTATGAACACATCCATGGAGGTTATAAACCTTGTTATTCTGAAATCGTAATCTGATGAACACTTTAAGCAGGGTGTTGATCCCCTAACAGAATTTCAAAAAATTTAAGGAAAACTTTAGTAAAGTTATATACACATTTCTAAGGAGAGATTGAGAGATATTTTTGTTAAATCACAAAATGCTGGGGTTTATGCTTTAAAAACTTTTATGAGGTTTTATTTTCCTCAATAGCAATATATTTTCAAATTTCTTTCCCATGTTTTTTTTTTTCACTGAAAACCGTTTATACCTCCCTCATTTTAATCTAAGGACTGTTACCCACCATCTGAACTGAAGTACCCAAATGATGACAGTTCTCACACTTCCTACTACCGTCACCAAGAATTCTTTTATTGTGCAGTTTGAGGCTGATGCTAATACAACTGAGAAAAAGTCATCATAATTCTAATAAAATAAAACCACCCCAACCATCTTTTATTAAGTCACGCTGCGCAAAGGCAATCTGCATACAGACCCAAGCACAACAGGATGTAATTGATGTAGCCCCGCGGGCTGTTCCAATAAAGAGCACTGCTCTCCGTCCTTGTGATCACCAATACAGCAAATGTTGCTGCACGTGGCTCACCAGGCAAAACAGCTAATCCTGGTTCAGCTTGACAAGCCATGAATTGTCAGTAATGAACATAAGCTTTCAAAGTCTAAAAAAATGATGACGGCTTCATCCTCTTATATAGGAAGCTTTTGCAGAAAGACGAGCATGAACGAAGAAACAGCATGATGAAAGGCAAGTCTAAACTGTAGTCTCTGGAAGCCTCATAACTCCACGGCTTAATCGTTCATTTTACATTCCTAGGGACACACACGCGTGTTGCCAGCTCTATAAAATAGAGCCAGGGGAGCCCCAAAAAGGCGGAGTGGCTTCTCGAACTCAATCAGCAGGGTGAAAGTATAATTTAACAAATCAATAGTCAAAGTTTTAAAGATTTTCAAGATTCAAGAGCAGACCTATGTATGGGAAGACAAGTGCTAACTGCAGGTAATAATGCCAATGTCAGAAGACGACCACACCCCTTCATCTGGCCAATGTTTCCCATTGCTTCAGAACTCACTCCCAAGTACCAGGATATTGAGGGGACCGGAAGCAAAGAAATCTAATCAGGTTTCTATTTGCAACATAGACTCCCAAAATGAAGAAGTCAGAAGAAATTCACATAGTATGAGCAAGAAAGCATTTATATGTGCCTCTTAATTATTGGATATAAACGTGTCATGCTGACAATAGGTTACTATCTATTTCACCTGAAGAAGACGTGCTTACTATAGTCTCTATGGAAGTGACAGGTGATCGATCCTTGCATCCTTTAAAATCCTGCTTTCCTAACCTCTGATTCAGTACTCTGTTTTTTCCTCTAGGGGTCAGCACACTAGTGCCGTCCAAGATCCCTGTTTTGAACATGTTTTTGTGAAACTAAGTATCTTCAGAACAAATAAGGAAAGAAAAGTATAGAGGTGCCAACAAATCTTTACCTAGTCTATCTTTTTTAAATAACCACATTCAGAAACCTCTCTCTGGACAACATGAGTCAGTGTAGGAATTATCAGAACCTGCAATTCAGAAAGATAACCAAGTCATCAATCACTTACCCAAATATTCTATCATCAGTACTCCACAGTTGATAAATCAGAAATTGTGCCAAAACATATTTGTAACCAGGTACCTTAAAGTATTCAGATTTTCAATAATATGCTTTCAACAAATAAACTGCATCCCCAAAATCCCAGCTTTAGTCTAACGCATTAGCCCATTAGCCATAAAAGCAATTTATCTGCTAAACAATGCAGTCAGCTTCTGTAAAGAATGTACTTTCTAGGCCAAATATGATCTTTGCCACAGTTAAATAAACACCCGGTGTAGTGAAATTATTAATAATTCTCTTGGTCTCTGTTTGTGTTTATTTCTCTGCCTGTTACATACCCATCTCTTCTGACTATTGTTCAAGAGTCATTCCATGCATCGGGGACACCATAACGCTCCTGGGTTATGTGCATTGCGGCTGATGCATTTTAGAAAACCACCAGTTTATCCCCAACAAGAGAAGCCTGGAGAACCAATGTATGGTTTTACAAGTTCTGTGGCTTAATTTACATAGAAAAAAATTGCTCCAAGAACCTGAATAGTTTTTACAAAAAGCCTTTTTGGTTTTTAGAACCAAACAGATACTTGTGATAAAAACAACTTGTCTGGATACTCCCTGAGGTACAATGTATTTTCTATCCTTAAATGGATTATTTATGGGTACTATAAAAGTGCAATGCTGGAAACAAAATTAAGTAAGATCATGAATTCTGGGAATGTGGGTTTTTTTGTTTCAATTCACTTGAAAAAATTAACTTGAAATCAACGAGGTACTGTTTTAAGAATTTTGTAGCATATAATTAAGTGATGAGCTCCAGTGCTTTTCAACGAAATAACAAAAACAAAAGCACTGTTTGAAAGTATTTTAGGAATAGTGTAATTAACTCAGTATATTATAAAAACAAATCTTTTTCAAAATGTTCAACAATTACGACTTTGAAAAATAATATGCTGATATTTTCAAAGTTAAGCTTTAACTGTACCCCCTTTTAATAAATTTTAAGTTTAAAATGTTAAAGAAGCACTACTTCTAGATGAAGAATAGCACAAAAACCTAAACTAGTTCATTCTTCAATTGGCCTGCAGTGCCATAGTAACTTTGTGATATATTTTTCAAAAGACTTTTCAAATCACTACTAGATGGTTTTAGGAACTCAGTCCATGCCCTGGAATCCCTCTGTCAGAAGATATCAAAGCTGACTCAGCTTACATCTCTGGATCATTTTTCCTATAGTCCACAGCAGTTCTGACCTGGAAAATTCTGTGGTAGTATTTGTCACAAAATGTAAGTATTTTACATTTAAAGATGCTTATTGGTGAAGGTTAGATCAATAGTGCCAAGTATTCAATGCATTGCAGCTTTCCTCCTCATATGTTACTTACCTAGAAAATTCTGCATTTCTATCAAGCAGCTGACTTTTTATTTCATTAGAATAGTGAGGTTACATTTTAGAATAATGAATACTGATCAAGCAAGATCTGTCTGGTCTATAAAAATGATCTAACTTTCTGTGCAGGGAGATATATTGGGGTTATGTGCTCACATTTTTTTCCTGATAGAAAATATGATCAAAGAAGTTTGGAGAGCCCTGGAGAGTTTTGAATTCTAACTTCTTACAGAGCAAAATCTCATTTATTTGATTGTACAAAGCTAGCTGATGTTCTTAGATGCAAAGAATAGAACTCTGGGTATTTTAATCAGGTAGGAAATTTTCCAGAAGACTGTATGACCAAAGTCATAAACTAGTAAGAACAAAGATATTCAAATTTAGTAAAAAAAAAAAAATCAAATCGGACATCCATGTCTGGTGAGAAGCTCTCCACCGCTGATCACTGAGAAGCAAAAGAGGCTGTAAGACACCACTGGGTTTGCTGTCAATCATCCGTTGGTGATTCCACAGCCACCACCGTTGTAGAATGAACTCTTACCTGTACCTCCTCCTTAACATCTGGTCTCAACTCAAAATGCCAGGTATAAATATCTGACAGGCTGCAAATAATGCTTGTGTTCACCTCTGGTTACTAAATTTCAATAAAGTGGGTGTTTGGACCTTTCCACTTCTGTTTTGTAAAGTGTAGCAGTCAGGAGGAGCTAGATTATGCTCTAACAGCAAACATTCTCAAAATCTCAGTGATTAAAAAAAAAATCTTTACTCTTCCCTCTCTTTATGTGCCCCACTTTTCACTGGCTGAGGACTCTGCTGCATATTGCGTTCACCTAAATGAAGAGAGCCATGCAGGTTCAAAACTCTTGTCATAATAACATTATGAGGTTATCTGTCTGTACTCTGTTTCATTTTGATGATATGGCAACTCATCTTTAACAATAATTGCAATCATATATTGATGACAACAATACCCCATAATAGTAATTAAAATAATATATTAATGATAATAACACCTCTTATGGCAACTTACCATTACATATTAGACTCATAGAAGTGATCTCATTTGATTATTGTATTTTTGAAAGATAAATATTAATAGCTACCCACACACACACACATACACATGCACACGCACACACCTTAAAGATAAGGGGACCGAGATACTTTTAAGTTCAAGCTATAGTGAACTATTTTTTTTTTTTTGCATTTTGTTCATATCTCCACAATATTTTTAATGCTCTTCCTCTTTCTGGGAATTCACTTCTCCCTTTTCTAGCCTGGATTTTCTGGTAACGACCTACGTATAGTTTAAATTTTAGCTCACAAGTCATTACCTTTCTTTGGGTTATTTGTTTTCTTATTTTTGAGTCTGTGAATTCTTTATACATTCTGGATACAAGTTCATTATTAGGTATAAGATCTGTATATATTTTCTCCTAGTCTGTGGCTTGTGTTTTCATTCTCTTAACAGTATCATTCAAACAACAGAAGTTTTAAAATCTGATAAAGTCCAATGCTTCAATCCGGTTTTTTATGGTTGTGCTCTTAGTTTCATATCTAAGAAATGTTTGCATTCAGTCTTTTGCCAGTAAATGTGATGTTTGTTTGTTTTTTTATAGACTGCATTCATCAGACTGAGGAAGTTCCCTCAGCTGCTTAGTTTTGTGAAGGTTTTTATCAGGAAAGGATGTTGGATTTTGTCAAATGCTTTTTCTGTGAGTACAGAGATGAGCATATGGTTTTCCTTTTTAGTTTGTTACTATGATGAATTACATTATTTGATTTGGGGGTGATGGTGGTGGCTTAAAACAACATAAACTTATTATGTTCCAGCCTGTAAGTCTGAAGCCCAGTGAGCTTCAAGTCTCTCAGGATCAAAAACAAGGTGTCGGCCGAGATGAATTCCATTCTGGAGGCACTAGGGAAGAATGTACTTCCAGGCTTATTCAAGGTGTTGGCAGAATTCAGTTACATGCGGTTCTAGGACTGAGGTCTTCATTTCCTTGCTCTGTGACCTGGGGGCTACACTGGCCCCTGAGGCCTCTCTCTGGACCTTGCACATGGGGTCCTACACTTTGGAACCAGCAATGGCACGCCAATTCCTTCCCATGTCTGCACATCTCTCTGCTTACTCTTTTGCTGGGTCTCATTTTTCCTTTTGCACTCACATTCTCTTACTAATTAATGTCCTAATTAATGCACAGTGGGGTGTGTATATATATATATATATATATATATACACACACACACACACACATATTTATACATATATATGTCATCATATATATATGATATATATATACATATATATATGATATATGTATATATATATGTATGTATATATATATGTATATATATATGATATATATATATACACACACACACATATTTATACATATATATGTCATCATATATTATGCAATATATAATCATATGATAATTATATAACACATTATAATGTAATATATAATATATATTCATTCCAGGGTAATACGCACACACACACGTACATGCACACTAGGACATAAATATGTAAAGGGTTTATTTTGCTATTTAAAATGATTTAATACACGTTAAAAATTTTCTGTTTCAAGTTCTAATAGAGTAAATATAGATATAACATATAGATAACATATACATGTAACCAACATACACCAACTCTTTTTACAATCCTCAAAAAATTGTTATAGCATAAAGGGAACCTGAGACAAAAATACAGTTGAAGGGGCACATGGGTGGCTCAGTCAGTTAAGCATCTGACTGTTGATTTTGGTTCAGGTCATGATCTCATGGTCATGAGATTAAGCCCTGCTGTGGAGCCGGCTTAAGATTCTCTCTCCCTCTCCCTCTGCCCCTCCCCCACTTGTTCTCACTCGTTCGCTCTCTCTCACTCACTCAAATAAAAATAAAAATAAAAATATACAATTTAAAAGGTGAAGAAGGGCTCTATTAAGTCTTTTTTTTTAATTTATTTTTTAATGTTTATTTATTCTTGAGACAGAGACAGAGCGTGAACAGGGGAGGGACAGAGAGAGAGGGAGACACAGAATCTGAAACAGGCTCCAGGTTCTGAGCTGTCAGCACAGAGCCCGACACGGGACTCGAACCCACAAACTGTGAGATCATGACCTGAGCCGAAGTCAGATGCCCAACTGACTGAGCCACCCACGCGCCCCAAAGAAGGGCTCTATTAAGTCTTATACCAGCAATGGGATGATCAGAATCTGGCTCAGAATACCCCATCAATGCTGCTCATATCTGGCCAGAAGAAGTAATGGACCCATCCCACCGAAAGGCAGCTAGGAAATTCTATCCTGTAATGCAGAGAGCTGGAAATACTAAGAGAACCACCACATGGCCATCACACAAGGCACACCCTACCTCCACCAAGACTCACTCTTTACCTCAAAGGAAAAGTATACAAGAGGCTGGGAAGCTAAAGCGATAACAAAACCACACCACATATTCTGCGAGTTCATCTAATGTGCTTCACTGCAAAAAATGCTACCTTTCAGTTCCTCCAGTTAAAACAAAGCACTCGCAACTGTGTGCATACAAGAGCGGTCATGATGTAGCTCACTCACACAAGCTGTTATCTCTCAGTTATTTTGGTCCACATAGGTGATAAATTCCAGATTATCCTCTTAAACATTTAAATTTTTATATTCTAGGGGCGCCTGGGTGGCTCAGTCGGTTGAGTGTCCGACTTCGGCTGAGGTCATGATCTCACGGTCTGTGAGTTCGAGCCCCGCTGTGCTGACAGCTCGGAGCCTGGAGCCTGTTTCGGATTCTGTGTCTCCCTCTCTCTCTGCCCCTCCACCGTTCATGCTCTGTCTCTCTCTGTCTCAAAAATAAATAAATGTCAAAAAATTTTTTAAATTTTTATATTTCTAGATTATTACTGGTATTAATCCATCTCAATATCTGTTAAGGAGAGACTGGAATGTAGGACACTTGTAAATAGTTCTCAACAAGTCAGTGTCTGAGAACTCAATAACGGATTTTTGATATTATGTTTAAAAATGGAAAAATGAGATCTGTGCATCGTGCTTCTAGATGCTTCAATTGCAGATTCATCATGATACATATTTCAATAAAACTGAATTCAATTTGTAGAACATGGAATGTTTTTTAATGAAGTATTCTGAGTTCTTTATGTTTGAGATGGTTTATAAACATACATGTTGCTTAACACAAATACAACCCTTTATCAGAGAAATAGGTTTGGCATAAATAATATCTATGTATCAAATGAAGTCATAAACATTATATTATTGAGGTTAATGAAGAATATAGCCTGTGAAAATTTATCACTTCCTTTTGTCACTTCTCTTGACTCTTTTTAATTGGCTAGTTTCAACTGGCTATGTGTGGAAAAAATCAGAAAATTCAGCTTAATACAATTTTATTCAGAAAGACCCAACATGCTTTGAGTAAAGCTCAACTTACTCTCCTATGAGTCAAATGTGTGAGCTTTCATACACTTACACATACATCATATACATTATAGCATTGATGTGGAGAGAGGTGAAAATACTTTTCTGGTTAATTATTTTACTTCCTGGATTTTGACTATGTTTACAAAGCTGAAATTAAGCAATAAGTGTTTCAGGTAAATTAGATTTTACTAAACTTGGGAAGATCTGTTACCCAATTGTGACCAAAAGTTCACACAAAAGAACACACAAACAGATACACAGTAATAAGCAAAACTTGCAGAAGGAACATAAAGAAATTATATGGTTTTATTTCTGCTAAGATGAAAACTGTTCATTTGTTCTCTTGCTCTACAAAAAGAACATTTATTTCACAAGCATGATGTAATAACAAGAATCATAAAAATTATAATCTGGAATCTCAAAAAAAATTTTTTTGAGAGAGAGAGAGGGGAAGGGCACAAGTGAGACACAGAAAGAGAGAGAATCCCAGGAGGGGCAGAGAGGGGTGGGGGAGTGAGAGAGAGGCAGGTCTTACCCGAAGCAGGGCTCATGATCATCCCACATGGGGCACGAGCTCACCCAATGTGGTATTCGAACTCAAGAACCATGAGATTATGACCTGAGCTGAAGTCAGATTCTTAAGGACTGAGCCACACAGGTGCCCAGGGATCCTGAATTTTAACTAGGTAGTTCCTAGTGTCCCTGGCCTATGCTGATGGGCTTGCAAACACTTTCTCATTTAATGCTTTTTAAGATCCTAAAGGGTAAGTGAAATCATTGTCTCTATCTCAACACAAAAGAGTTGAGGCTGGCGAGTTACAGTCCAGATATGACTGCAAAGCCTGTTTGATTAACTGCTCACTGTGCTCTACTGCCTTTCCATTAATGTGTGCCAGGCTCTGTGACCTTGGTCAAGTTATATAACACCTGTGAACCTCACTGATTCATTCACCCTTCCATCAATCCATTCATCAATTTCTTCCTAAATTCACTCAATAAATATTTACTGAATGCCTACAAAGAGCCGCTCACTGGACAAGGACTCATCTGTTAAAAAAAATAAAAAGTTTGAAATGTCTGCTTTAAGGATCTGATGAAAAATTATAATGAAGAGGATTTATATTCTTTTTTGTAGCTTCATATGCATATCTTTTATTTTTTTTATTTTTATTTTTATTTTTTTAAATTTACATCCAAATTAGTTAGCATATGAAGAGGATTTATATTCTAAAATGCCAGTTGGGCTACAGTTACTTCTGATAAAAGTGGTCATGGATTGAACGTCATGATTGTGCATATGCCATATGATCTGTCACCCTTGTCCAGACCAGGGACTACTGTCCCCAAAACAACTCCTGACCCTGGGCAATGCACCGATCTGACACAAAAACTCTCCTCAGTGGGCGTCCTCTATCTTGGAGAGTGACTCAATCAATCAAATCCGGTATCAGAGAGTCAGAATGTGGTCCAAAAAAAAAGATACTCAGAAAGTAGGAGGAGCAGAGGCAGACAGACTAGCACAATGACTGGAAAGACGTTGCAATCTAAATCACATTCCAGTGTTAGCAGATGCCTAGCTTATACCCATGAATGGACTTTCTTGCTCTCATGGCCAGAATTTGTCTCAGCCCTTAAGATCTTCCATGCCACACAGTAACATATTCTAAGTCACTTTCAAAACTATAAAGTACATACCTATGAAACATCACCACCATGATGTTTCAACAAGTGCTGCTGCTTGACCCGAGTTCATTGAATAACAGAAGATTTAAACTTTTGGCTAGGATTTACTGGTCTCCTTAAGTGGCTGTATTTCAGGGCCATCTTTCAACAGTTGCTTTCTAAAACAACATTGAGCTCTCTTCTAGGTTTGCTTTAACCCATTTATCAGCCAACAACTCTGAACCAATTGCTGAAAAATATCTTTAGTGACACTGTCAATATTATTGTTCAGGTACATTTGAAGATAGATTTTTAAATATCATTTTTAGTCATCTCTACAGAGATGAGATATTTATGAGTTATCTCAAATATTCATGAGAAATAAACTAATTTTAAGTATACATTTAGAGTTTTAACAAATGTATACAATCATGTAACCACTGAACCTATCATTGTGCAGAATTATTTCATCACCCTGAAAGGCTCCCTCATGACCATTTGCAATCAATCCTTCCTCTGACCCTTGACCCCTGAAAACCACTGATCTACTTCCATCATTATAATTTTGCCTCCCCTGCAATATACTATAAATGAAACTCAGTGCGGGATCTTTTATGTTGATCTTCTTTCACTTAGCATCATGCTTTATAGAGTTGTTATATGTATCACTAATTTGGTCCTTTTTATCACACAGTAGTGGCATTCCATTGCATATGTGTCCATTTTTGTTTAACCACACTAATAGCTGATGTACACTGAGTTCTTATATATTGTTTGGCTAATATTAAAATGCTTCTCTGAATGGCTAATATTAAAATGCTTCTCTGAATACCTGCATGGACAAAAATTTCATTTGTCTTGGAAACATACCCAAGAGTAGAAGCTATATGCATATTGCAACCTTCATATACCCACTTAGTTTGAATGTTTTTCTCAACAATTCCTCTAGATCTTCTATAAAAACAATGCTAGCTCTGTTTCTTCTTTTCCAAGCCGCATGATTATTTTTTTAGATGTATTGGACTGGCTAGGATATTCTAAATAATGTCAAATAAGAGTGGGGGTGTCATACTTGCTTCGCTACTGAACTCAGAGGTAAAGCATTTTACAATATTGGAGGACATTAACCATAGGTTTTCTAATGATACCCTTTACCAGTTTGCAAAAGTTCCCTTCTTTTCTAGATTGTTGAAAGGTTTTATCATGAATGAGTCCTAAATTTTGTCAAATGCTTTCTTTTTCAAAAAATATCTCTTAATATGTTGGATTGCAGGGATTGATTTTTACAATGTTAAGGCACCCTTGCATTACCAGGAAAAGCAGTTGGTTGTGATGTATTATTAGCCTTGTTACTTGTTGCTCAATTAATTCACTAAATTTTTGAAAAGGAATTTTATATCTCCGTACACAGGAGACACTAGTTTGCAGTTTTCTTTATTTTCTCCTTCTCCTTCTTCTCTGGCAGTGAATTTTTTCCCCAATTTTGAACAGGCTTCATTTTTTAGAGCAATTTTTAGGTTCACAGCAAAACAGAGCATAGACACAGAGATTCTCCAGGTACCTCTTGCCCTCACACATGCACAGTTTTCAGTGTTACCTCACTCTACAAGACCTGGAAATGACATCTAAAATTATACACTGACTTCGTTGGCTTGATACACTCGTCTCCTTTGCTCTCAATCTAAGGTTGACCTCAAGGGCCCCTGGTGACAGTGAATTGGTTTCTGCTCCCCATTAATCTGTTCTCTGATGTGGAATGTTGGCTATTGTCCTTAAAGGGCAGAAATGGTGTCTATTACTTTAAGCAACCAAGCTTGCATGGGATCCCTATATGCTGTCAGCAACATCCTGGAAGTCTGCTCTACCCACTTGGATTTGAACCCTGCTGCAGTAGGGAACTCACTCCCTCACAAGCTGCTGTCACATTTTAAAGTGCTGCTGTGGTTGGAAAGTTCTTCCGTGGAAAAACATAAATCCAGAGAGGCTGAATAAGGAGTTTCTGATCAGGTTACTATGTGCCATCAGCACCCAAATACAGGAGATCTGATTTCAAGTGAAATGAGAGCTCTTTATTTGCCTTTTATGGATCCGTTAATGCAAGTCTGCCTGGCAGGGGAGAACAGGGCTCACGGTTCTTAGTGTATAAGACTAATAATACCTCTTACTTAGTATATAGAGAAGTAAATATTTCCACAATTTCAGGAAAGTACCTATGCTTCTACATCATTAGAGATTTTTTAAATTTCCATTTTAAATTTCTTAATAGATACATTCACTTTCAGTGGGCTTCTTCAAATGGCACCTAAGAGACTATAAATTATTCATGTACTTACTGTAAATTAAAATTTGATCATTTTTTTTCCATTTGAGAATGATTTAGACATTTTAAAAACTGCTTCAAGCAAAGACTTGGCATTTTGTTCAAGATACGTTAATATGTTCAGGGGCACCTGGGTGGTTCACTTGGTTAAGTGTCTGACTCTTGATTTTGGCTCAGGTCATGAGCTCACGATTTATGAGTTCAAGTCCAGCATCGGGCTCCATGCTGACAGCTGGGAGCTTGCTTGGGATCCTGTCTCTCCCTCTCTCTGTCCACCTTCCCTCTCAAAATAAATAAGCTTTAAAAAAACGTTTTAAAAAAGATACATTAATATGTTCATTTGTTCCTTCCTGCCCTTTTTCCTTCATCTAGTCATTTAATGTATATTTCTTAGTAGTTAAATACATAGGATACAGTACTCAATAGTCTTTCCCCTTATGGAGCTTACGGTCAAGGGAAGAACACAGTATGTAAACAGAAAAGATCTCTTAAGTTGGCTAAAATGGAAGAAAATTATTTGGAGAGTTTCTCCCTCCTCACATACTTTGTAGAAAAACTGATGCAAAGGTGGGAAGTCTTTCCTATCATTTCAGCTTAAAAA
This sequence comes from Acinonyx jubatus, assembly GCF_027475565.1. Classification (NCBI taxonomy): domain Eukaryota; kingdom Metazoa; phylum Chordata; class Mammalia; order Carnivora; family Felidae; genus Acinonyx; species Acinonyx jubatus. The sequence goes on from NC_069382.1 coordinate 185,724,088, forward strand.
GTCAAATTGACATTCTGAATAACTGAATAATGAATCGAAATTCCAAATTTTGAAGTCACACTTTCTACCACAGAATTATCTCATGTCAAAAAACTACAGAATGACAGCTCTCAAAGAGTCCTCCTGGAACCTCAGGGGGTCAGTGAGATACTTCTCAGCAGGTCCCCTGTTCACAATTATCTTCACAGAAATTTTAAGATGCCATGGCTTTTTCATTCTCAATCTCTCAAAAGTATACAGCTGAGCTTCCAGAAGGCTACATGTGGTGTACAATCACAACAGTTTGGATACAGAAGTAGATAGAAGAATCTAGATGTCTTCTAAAAAGCCAGGCACTTAGGGAGACTGGCAAAAAAAGTGAAGCAATGTTTTTCTCATTATGTTTTTTGTTTTGAAAAGTATATTCTATGTATGAATACATGTTATATTAACATGAATGGGTCTATTGCTTTAAAATAACTTACAAAGTAAGTATATTACATTTAAAAAAAAATTTTAGTATTTATTTTTGAGACAGAGAGAGACAGAACATGAGCAGAGGAGGGTAGAGAGAGAGAGAGGGAGACACAGAATCCGAAGCAGGCTCCAGGCTCTGAGTTGTCAGCACAGAGCCCGACGTGGGGCTCGAAGACATCAACTGTGAGATCATGATCTGAGCTGAAGTCAGATACCCAACTGACTGAGCCACCCAGGTGCCCCTAGTATATTACATTTTTAATTTAATTTTATTTTTTTTATTTTTGAGAGAGAGCGAGAGTGAGCATGGGAGGGGCAGAGAGAGAGAGAGAGAGAGAGACAGAGAGACAGAAAATCCCAAGCACAGTCAGTGAGGAGCTCAGTGTGGTGCTTGAACTCACAAACCATGAGATTATGACCTGAGCTGAAATCAGGAGTCAGATGCTTAATCAACTGAGCCACCCAGGCGCCCCTAATTTTAACTTAGAATATCACATATACATATATTATATATAATATCCACATAATGACAAGCTCTTTGTGGTTCTCAATAAATTCTAAGAGTTTAAAGGGATCCTGAGACCTAACAGTTGGAGGCAGTGATGTTGAATATGAAAAACAACATGTGTGACCTTGTAACCCTTGCCACTGTCAGATGCCTTCCTCTGAAATTTACAAAGTATAAAATTAACCTCTAAAATTAGACCCTTTTACAATGGTTACAATGTACATGGTGTTGTAATGACCGAGGCATTCAAAATATGAAAATGTAAAATCATGGAATTTTAAGACCCCTAGAGGATCTCAGAAGTCAACATTTTCATTTTACTGATAAGGAAGCCAAGGCCAAGACTGATTAGGTGGATTGTCATAAATTATATAGCGAGTTAGTGCAAAACTCAATCTAGAACCTGGTTCTACCAACCCTTGCTCTGCAGTGTTATAACTTATGTAAAATACTCCTTGATTCAAAATAAACTGAATCATCATATTAAAATATTTTCAAAGTGTAAATATTTTTCAGGTCTCTATATTCCAGGGAAAAGAAAATCGGTTAAGAAAAAAAGTAGGCGAAGCTGTACATGTTCAATGTTTCAGGATCTGCATACTTTAGTTATTCATTAGTCTTCTGGGTACATTTTCTACCATAACACACAATAAGGGACAATAGAACTTGAACAACAAAACTCCTCAAAAGGACTGATGATGCCAGTTTTCCTTCAACAATTATACAACATGGTGAGCAATGTAAAAATGGTCCATGTCCTCAAGGTAAAAATTATGGAAATCACATTATTTGTGACTAATTGTTTAATATCCACTTCTACACGTACACACTAGCCCTATCACAATTCATGTTTCTCCACATATTCCTGCTCCATTCTTCCTAACTAGAACATTAATGACACTATAAAAAAAATAACAACAGAAAGAAAGGGATAAATCTCAAATGTGACAACAGCATATTGATGTCTGAGATGTTGATGGATTTCAACTCTGTGGCTTACTGACACTTGTGGTATTCAGATCTGGCAGAAAAGTGATCCATGTATTGAGTGAACATAAACTCTGAATTTGTAGTGTCAGCTAAGAAACCATACAACAATTTCTTCAAGGCCTTAATCCACACAAATTCAGGAACAATTGAAGCTGTGTTTCCCATCTACTGGCTATGGAAGGAACAGGAAGAGGAGGGATGACACTAAGGACAAAGAGGATGTAAGAAGAGTAGGAAGAAGGGGAGGAGGGGGGGAGGAGTGACGTGGAAAAAGGTGGAAGGTAGGGCAGGAAGGGAGCTGGTAGGAAAGGGTTAGGAGATCTCAGCCAGCCAAAGATTTGATTTATCAGTTGGAGGGTCAGCAGGGCACCATTGTGTCTCAGGCAATGAAAAGGGCTGAACTGCTTGAAGAGGCTAATTCAATGCCAAAGAACAGAGAAATGGTGATCTAGATCAAAAGTCCACAAACACAGGAGAGTTAAGGTAAAAACTGAAAGCGACAAATTAAAAGCACAATTTCAGTTCCTTTATTCAGTAAGCAACCTTTATTTTCAAGCAAATAATAAGCAGGTTAGCAAAGTAAAAGTTGCTGAAGGCACCTGAGTGCCTACGGTGCAAGAGTGCATGATGGCCACTGAAGTCCTCATACTTTCAAGGGGCTCAGTGGCCAGAGAGGCAGAAAGTGGGGGTGTGCCTGCCACACTCCTCTGATGCTCCTTTCTAAGCGGGGTGGTTGGAATTGTGGATGCCTGAGTTACACCATGGCTTAAAAATATGTAATCTTTATTTGGTGTGCAATAAAAAATGAGCACTTTTTTATTGGGCATGGTTATGGTTGAGATGTGCCCCCACTCCACCCCCAAATTTGAAACCTTTATCTGACTATATGGAAATAGGGTTGTTGCCGAGGTAATTAGTTAAGATGGGCCTGTTAGGGTGGACCCTAATCCAGTATGATTGGCGTCCTTATAAAAAGGGGAAATTTAGACAAAGAAACAATGCACAGAGAGAAGACAGTGTGGAAAGACACAGAGAGAAGATGGGCCATCTACAAGCCAAAGAGAGAGGCTGGAACAGAGCCTCCTCTCACAGAGAACTGACAATGCAGGCAATTTGATCTTGGACTTCAAGCCTCCAAAACTGTGAGGCAATCCATTTCTGCTCCTTAGTCTGTGGTACTTTGATACTCAGCCTTAGCAGACTAATATAATTCCTCTCTATGTACCTGCTGTCCATTCTTCTAAGCACCCTGCATATATCATGATATAGAATCCTCACTCCATAATGTAGGTAGGATTCTGAAACCCACTTTACACAAATGGGGAAGCGGAGACACAGAGAAGTGACGCTAATGACTCACATCCATCAGTGGCAGGACCGAGATTCAAACTGACATAGTTTACTTCAGAGTACCCGAGTTTACTCGGGTTTATACACATTGCCTCGCATAGATACAACAATTTCTAGAAAACAAAATGTAGGATTTGCTAATTTTTTTTTTTCTTCTAGACCCTGCTCACTGTTCCTCCAGCCCAAGCCCTCTCGCTTCATATGCCTTGTCCCAGCTAACTCCTACTTCTCTTACAGCCTGGCCTGGAATGGTCTGGGCTCTTCTGTGTGTCACTCCAGAGGACACTTACTACATGGTATTGTAACTGCTATTTATTATTTGTTTCTCCCAGTAGATTCTGAGCTCTAAAAGATCTGGAAAGGGGTCATACTTGGTCATTTTTATATCTGTGGCACCTAGAAGCCAGACTAGCACATCAAAAGAATTCAATACATTTTTGTTAAATGAGTAAATTAATGTCAAGGGAAGCCCTAAGTATTCTGTAGGAGTTAACTTTATTAAACACAAACACATATATCCACGTATATTAAACACACACATTAGCTATGTGAAAAGATAGACATAATTTTAGAATGACAGATACCAATACTTTAATACTGGTCATTACTGAACTTATATATGAAAAGGGAAACACTTTAGTTTCTTTAAAACTCTCCTTCAAAGGAAATGGAATAGACTGTTTATAAACATTGCACATATTAATGAGTTCTGCATTCCAAACACTGGGGTTCATATTATACTTGTCAACTGAAATACAGACAGGCTGATCTAATACAAGTCAACAGCAGGGTAACTCTGGCAAAAAAAAAAAAATGGTTTACTTGAGTGTTATAATGGAGGCAGAATAAGTTGATGATTTTCTTCCAGTGAGGAACACTCAGTTCTATCTTTTAGAAAGCTGCCAAACTAATTTTGATTATAAATTCCCTAGCAACTCTAAAATGCCATGGGGAGAGAGGACAGAGACAAATGTGTTAGTTGAAAGAAGTGACTTGAAATTACGAATTCTGCTTCACATATAAATATAATGATATTTATCAGCTAACACCTATTATTTATAAGAAATTGAGCAGGCAATGGGAAAATAATATTTGTATATGTGAACATGCTCTCACAATATATCCATATACAGTGGTTCCTTTAAAGGCAACTCCTCCTCTCCACTAGATTTATAGGATGTTTATCCCAGTATAGACACATTTGAAACAAACTGGTGTTTCATAATGAAAGAGATAAAATCTAAGAGATCTTTTAAACTCTGGGGTTATATTTTACTCAATATCAGTCTACTTGCTTTCAATTTTGATATTATGAGGCTTGAAGCTGTGAGTGGCTACAATATCTCCTTGTATGTGCTTTGCTTTGTCCTATCTAGACTTTGTAGGAGTAACATATAAAATTGAGAGAGTAGGTTATGCTCAGTTGCTTAAGCGTCCAACTCTGTCTCAGTTCAGGTCATGACTGTAGGCTCAAGTTCATGGGTTTAAGCCCCGTGTCCACACTGACCACAGGGAGCCTGCTTGGGATTCTCTCTCCTCTCTCTGCCCTTCCCTCACTCATGCTCACTGTCAATAAATAAATAAATAAATAAATAAATAAATAAAATATTTTTTTAATTGAGGGGTTAAATATACCAACAAGGAGCATATAATTGGAAAATAAGGATTTCTTCCAGTGTAAAAATCAAAATTTAGCAGGATCCATGCTATAGAACACAGTAAAATATAAAAATTATCAAAGGCCATTTACATTTACAAACAGAATACTGTTAACTTTAGAAGAGTAGCCATATACACACACACACACACACACACACACACACACACATACACACATATACTTTTATATGTTATAGATAATATAAAATCGTGATTTCCTTATAACTCTCAAGAATGGTTATATAAACTTTATTTCACCTTTACTCTTGGAGTTCCTTTTCCATTTTAATTTTTTTTTTTAAAGTAGGCTTCATGCCCAGCATGGAGCCCAGGGTGAGGCCTGAACTCAAGTCCCTGAGATCAAGACCTGAGCTGAGATCAAGGATCATCCACTTATGGGGGTGCTTGGGTGGCTCAGTCAGTTAAGCATCTAACTCTTGATATTAGCTCAGGTCATGATCTTAAGGTTCGTGAGTTTGAGCCCTGTGTCAGTGCAGAGCTTGCTTGGGATTCTCTCTCTCTCTCTCTCTCTCTCTCTCTCTCTCTCTCTTTCTCTCTCTCTCTCTGCTCCTTCCCCACTCTTTCTTTCTCAAAATAAATAAACTTGAAAAAAAAAAGTCATCCACTTAACCAACTGAACCACCCAGGTGCTCTTTCACTTTAATTTTTATAAATTTAATGAGGCCCAAAAAGAATGTCCAGTAATCATGATTATAAAAAGTATACTAACTCTGAAAGCAGAGGCACTTAGGTTTGAAGTCCAGTTCTGCCCTTTATGCACCATTTGGCATTAAGTAAATGCCTCTCAAAATATTTTTTCGCTATGTGCGGAATAGGAATAAAAATCACCCATCCCAGGACTGGTTTGAAGACTAAATGAAATTTGTCTTCAAAATTATCTGGCATAGCGGGTGGTACATATAAATAGTGCCTAGTAAATGTCAGATATAATGACTCTAAAAGTGGCTAAAAGAAAAGGCAGCCAGGACCCTGGAATCCACTCAAGGGAACAAAATGATGAGAACAGTGAAGGAGAACTTGAACGTCTCCTTTTGCTAAAAATGTATTACAAAAGATAGTCATTAATGAAACTTAAGAAGCAGTTAGGCATGTTTTATCAAGTTCTTCTTTACAATTAAGGTAAGTAAATGTGCATTCACCAAGCAAATTAAGAAATTCTTACAAGAACATGGTATTTTTGGCTGAACCCACATATAATGAAAACAGCTTCAAAACCATATTCATTGTTCATTTAGTGCATGAAAATAATGTTTTACCCATTTACTTTCAGTCAGGTACAGTGGTGGGTGAACACAGTACTCTCAAGGGATTTTTCCATCTCACGTAAGCGGCAGGACAGTAACAATGATGCGCTAAGGAAGAGGCTATGACTACAGGATGCATGGGCTGCTATGAGAATTTGGGCACAGAAAACCTGGAGGGGTGGTGGCATCTCACAGAACCACTCTGGAGGCTCTTGAAGCAAAGGTGAGCGAGGACAGCAATGACCCTATGACATGTGGATTAAAGGAAGGAATTCCTTCTTCACTACGGTAACAGAAATGTGTATTCCATTAACGATGATATGTTGTTTCTTCATAACGCATTTACAAATGTGCATGTGGTTATGAACGAGTGTGAGTGGGTATGTGTGGCAGGGTGATCTCTAAGTTTGTATGAGCGTGTACATGTGTGTGTGTGTGTCAGTGCCAGTGTGTATGGTGCATACATGACTATGTGAATGTGAAGTGTGTGTGTGTGTGTGTGTGTGTGTGTGTGTAGACAGACCTTTACAAGGTTTCACTGACACCTGAGGAGTGCTCCTTAGATGCACTGCTTCTGGGCATTCTGGAGCCTGCCTAACCATACCTGACAACTCTAAGAGGTGAGCCACCTGGACGGAGGGAGAACAAACCGGAAACCAGGCCATCCCTCAAAATAATAGGGATGGTCTTTGCTACTAGTGGCAATTTGCTGAAAGGAAAGGTATTTGAAAGGTATTTCTGGAAAAGCAAACATAGTACCGCCTCGAGCCTTGGTCACTAAGAGGATGTTGAGGAGGGGGCAAATTTAGGATAATAAATATCCAGTATCAGGTATACGTTTTCTCCAAATCTCCAAAATTACCCATGGGAGTTGTAACTTCCTTCTTTTTGCAGGAAAATATAGACTTAGAAAGTCTGGCTGTCCAAGATCACAGTGCTAACACAGAATGAAACTGATAACTGAATCTAGATCAGTCCAACTCTAAAACCAATGCTTGCAGTCACTGTCCCATAGCTAGCCACTAAGGTCAAGAATTCCAGGAACCGAGAGTGTCTGAGGGGAAAGACAAGGAATTATCTTTCACTGTCGCCAAGTTTGAGATGCCCATGGCAGGTCTGAATGAAACGGTCTGATGAGCAAGTCGAAGATTCCAATGTTGGAATCAGAAGTGTTACACTTGGAGTCTGGAGCTGAAACTCCTGACTCGGCAAATAGTGCCGCTGGTTCCAGGCATGAACTCCACCATCTAGATACATCTGTGTCATGAGTGCTCATGGGAGTAGTAATCGGAAACACTGCCCCCTCCCCTAAGATATTTACTCTTCTTCCTTGTGTGTATATCACTATTTAACCAGAGGCATTGAGTGCCCCAGGAAGAAAGAGAATTACTAGAGCAGAAATGCAAGCAGAAAAATTTAACTAAAAAACAAACAAACAGATTTTGTTTTAGTCTACTCCAGCCTTTGCAGAAAGAGAATGGAATGTTCTACATTTTTAAAGCTCTCTTTCACGTATCAGGACTGAAGCCAGGCCAATGCAGTTCATCTGGTGTTAGCTGGAGATCTGATAAAAGGCAGTGGTTCTCAAACTCAGGCAGACACCATAGTCATCTGGAAGGCTTGCTAAAACACAGCTTGCTGCCCTCCTCCCACCCATGATGTGGCATTGCTGGCATACAGGACACACTGAATACCATACTGAATGACCATTCATGTAAGGAAAGTTCTCACCACTTGCCAAATGCAAAGTAGAAAGCCCTTCGTGGAAAGAAGAAAGTCTGGAATGGACACAGCTGGGTTGAAAATGATAGATGAGTTTCTAAGAAGATTCCAAAGACCTCCCGCCAAGGGGGTGGAAATTTTACATACAACCACTTCCAATACCCCCAGATAAGATGAGTGATAGGGGCAGGCTGAGACTGGGCTCATGCGTTGTTTCCTTTTTATATCTGGTGTGATGCAAAAGGCAGTAAAACAGAAAAGGGACAGGAATATCTCTAGACAGATGTACCTGACATGACTCCCTGAACCTGTCTGGCCCAGGTTGCTGTGCATGAGACCCAGTCTTCCCTGTATGCTCTGGAAAAGATGAAACGCGTCAAGAAGAAGGGTAGGCAAAGAGTAGTCAACCCGAGAACTCTGGATAGGAGGGGCGGACAAACTTTTTCTGTAAAGGCCTAGTTAGTAAATATTTTAGGCTTTGTGCACCATGTAGTCTTTGCAGAAACTATTTACCTCTGTTGGAGAACTAACACAGGCAAATTCGATATGTAAATGAACTGGCACTGGTGTGGCTACATGTGGCCCACAGTGGGGGAGATTTGGTTTGCATGCAGTAGTTTGTCAACCTCTCCTATAAACCATGAGGGTCTCAAAAACCAGAAGCGAGAAAACCAACATCTTTCACAGTCTGTGTAAAAAGTGTCACCCCAAAATGGACAAGAACACAAGATATTTGGGGCAACACGAGGCATTGTCTCCAGACAATATTTCTGCTCTCAGAGGAAAATAATGAGCACAAACACAGCACACAGACCAGAGGCATCGCCCTCTCTTATCTTGGCACATGGAAATTTAGCCCTGCTCTCAAGGCCATCTTGAGAAAGAGGAGGAGCTTGAACTCATTGAAAGACACGTTCCTGACAGAATAGAATCTTCAGATTGACTAAGGATTTAGTCAACTTCAATTGGGTACATCTGAAAGAGACCAATATAAACCAAAGGTGGCTGGAATAGCTTTATTTAGCAGTTATTTTCTTCTCCATCACTATGTGTAGGCCCCAATTACAGACAAGTAAAATAGAATATTGTGTTTTGTATGTCTGAGTGTGACATGTAAATATCTACCCCGTTACAAGAGAAAAAAATACCATTTCTGTCATCCTACAAGTTTGCAGGGGCCCTCCTGAAACTGGAGTCAGGGTATAACACACTTCCTTACTGCATCAGGTGCCAACAGTAGAGGCTGTATTCATTCCTCACATTCACTACACACAGAGCACCTGTCAAAATTTATCATCAGCATTCTTCACTTTTTTAAACTTCTACCACTAGACTGAAGCTTTGTTTATAAGTACTACTTAAAAGGAATTTTCCAAGAGTGCCTGGGTGGCTCAGTCAATTAAGCATCCATCTCTTGATTTTGGCTCAGGTCAAGATCTCACAGTTCGTGAGTTCAAGCCCTGAGTCAGGCTCTGCGCTGTTTGCACAGAGCCTGCTTGGGATTCTCTCTCTGTCTCATACCCCCCTCATTAAAAATAAATAAATTTAAAAATTACTTTAAAAAAAGTTTTCAAGATTCCAGCAATGGCCTAGAACACAGAGTAGGTGTTCAAATTGTCTTTGGGTTTATTTGAATTGATTTTTACTTGACTAGAATTAAGTTATTGCCATGACACCTGCTCACTAATTCATTCTTGTGGCATCTATTTTGAGTGTTACAATATAAAGACATTGTTGTGGTTTACTAAAACCATATAATTATTTCCCATCACCTTTAAAAAAAAAAGGCCAAACATTTTGTTGAGAAGTTTCTCTTTCCAGAAGACTCCTGGCAACTTTAATCTGAGTCAGTCTGTTAAATGACTAGTCTTAGAAATTCTCTTCCATCTCTCCCTCACCCGCCCCCTGCCCACTCTATCTTTTTCTATCTTATCACTCTGTTTCAAACATCAGAAAAACGAACGATGCAGAGCTGGATTATATAAGTGATTTCTGCTTAGCTTAAGGAGTCCCATTAAAAGTTCCTCAGCTTCGAGAATCATGTGTAGAGAACTACATAAAGCAGAGACACAAGTAAGACTTCCTATTGTATACAACTATCAAGTTTTCAAAAGTGGAAAAAGAGAGAAAGTGAGAAAGAGAGTGGTATTATCTGTCTTCCTTTGCAAACCAATCAATCTTCAAAAGGCAACTAAGAGGAAAGCTATTCTAGGGCAGCCCACTGAAATAAGCCCCGAGCCTTAATATCCCTGCAAGAATAGGCTGAATGGATCCAGCCTTAGACAGCCTGGCCGGGCAAAATCAACCTGATTTCTGGAGAGATAATGACTAGGTATGGGAGTGACAAAGAGGCCACTGTGCTTCAAGCCCTTCCTTTCCTCATTCCAAACACTGACGGCAAAGATAGGGGGCAATGACAGTGAACCCATCAGAGGTCTTGAACGAACTGAGTTATTCAAGGTAAGTAGAAAAAAAACTAAGGAGAAATAAATGCTAAAACCTTCCATGTCAGAACTCTTCTAAATCAGTCAACAGGATAAAAGAGAAATAATAGGTACAAATATAAACTTGTTTTATTTGGACTTACATGCTTAGGCGTAAGATGTTTTCTGGGAGACATAAAAATGTATCCAATGCCTTTTTAATTGAGTTAAAATAAATCGGATTAAATATCTGAATTCATTTTCCTAAGATTATTATCTCTATATACTGGAGTTGAGCAAAACACTAAACATATTTAAAAGAAGCTTTAAAGGGACCAATGGTTCTTCATTTGCTACCTATATATTACCTGTTATTTTCTCTATCAGTTAACATTTTCATTAAGTATACAGAAAAATATCTCAGTTACCCTCACCAAAAGAACAAAGCACCTTCCCATTTGTGCCTTAGTATAGAGTAGGCACTTCATAAATATTTGCTGAAAGAACAAGAATAGAGGTAACACTTTTGGATGTGATTTTGGGCTGCATTTTCTTACTTTTTTTTTTTTAATTTCTTGAGAGAGAGAAAGAGCATGAGTAGGAGAGAAAGGCAGAGACAGAGAGAGACAGAGAGAGAGAGAGAGAGAGAGAGAGAGAGAGAGAGAATCTTAAGCAGGCTCCATGCTCAGTGCTGGGCTTGATCCCATGACCCTGGGATCATGACCTGAGCCAAAATCAAGAGTTGGATGCTCAAGCGACTGAGCCTCCTAGGTGCCCCTCTTAAGTATCTTTTTAAGTTTGAATAACTTATCTACTTGGAATTCATATGAATTCAAAATATAAAATGGCATTGCATACTCTAAATATAGCTCACAAAACACTGAAACACTACCCAATTTTCTCCTCTTGCTCACAGGTCAGATCAGGTCTTCTTCTGTTTATTCATTCGCTTCTCCCAACACCGACTGAACTCCCACTTACTTCATCAGATGCATTCATATGCAGTGAAAAAAGATAGGAAAAATAACAGCTATTATTTTGTCTGCAGAGCATCATGTATGGCTATGTGGAACCATCGACTACAATTCTTGTCTACTGCTGGGCCACCAGAAAGGTCACATGGCCAAGGCCAATCTTAATAAGAGTGACTGGTCAAAGGGTAGTAATGTGGCCAACCAAGGCTGGTGGTAGTTCTTCCAGAAACATTTGATAAGTTGACTTTGGAGTAAGAGGGGCTCTCCGTGACTCTGGCATAATGAAAAACCAGATAAATTAAGAGCCACAAACAGCTATATTTTACACAATGTGCTGAAAGCCTGTTTCAAAATGGAGCAAAACAGAAAAGTAGAATAAAGAATGAGAGAGAGGAAGAAGTCAAGGAGAATGAAGGAGCAGAGAGAGAGAAAGAGTGGGAGGGAGGGAAGGAGGGAAGCAGGATGAAAAACGAGAAAGAAAATGAGAATAGACACATGGATTAATAATGGGCACATCATTTTAACTTTTGGTTCCAGACAAGCCCAAAACCAGGAAATTCCTGGACTTCCATGCTTAATGAACCAATGAATTATAGAATACACTAGTTAAAATTATTTTTTGACACTTGCAGCTGAGGAACTCCTGATTCATATGGTCTTTGACCTCAAGATTAAGACACAGGTGCACCTAGCTAATTATGGCTATTTTGCCTTACATTATAAGGCTTAAGTGTGATATTCCATAGGAAAATATCAAGAGCAGTGCACAGACCCTCAATGGAAACTGGAAAAGACTGGAAGCCTGTACATGCGATGTGGATGAAAGGCATATGAGAGATGGCACAGAAACTTTCCAAGTGGAGGGACGAATGTGCGTGGACAAGCAGTGTGTCAGGCACTGTTCATCCAGGGACCCACTGTCACTCGCATTTCCTTCTCCTTAGCCATCTTCCAGAGGTAGGGGACAGCCATGAGAGTGTTGGCCAATGAAATGTGAGCCAAAGATTGCTGGGTAGGGCTTCTGAGAGAGCTACTACTTTACTGAAAAGAAAAAAAAGAAAGACACAACCAGCTGGCATAGCCCTTTACTCTTAGCCCTTTCCACAGGTTTTCCTTGCCTGGAATACGGATGGGAAGTTGGAGATGCAGCAGCCATGCTGTGAGCATGTGGGAACAATCATGAGGACAAAAGCAAACATACTAACAGCAGAAAAGCAGAAAGAGCCTGGTTCCTGAACTCACTGCTGATGAGTTACACTAGCCAAGAACTTCCCGCCTACCTCTAAACTTTTCTTACATAAATACCATCAGCTTGTTTAAGATTCAACACATTGTACATTCTATTACATGAATCATTCTTAACTGATATAGAGATGTTGGAAGTTACAGAGTATATGAGGAAAAGAAGAGTTGCGATCTGGCAGTTAAACACTCACAGGATATACAAATGTCTGTTCTATTGGTACCTACCTACGCAGAATAGTTTGTTAAATAATTTGAGAATGACCATGCAGAATAACAGAAAATTTAGTTATGAGCAGTATGAAGCTAGAAAGAGACTGGCACTAGATTGTGCGGAACCCAAAGTTAAAATTAGGAGTATATACTCATTCTAAGAGTACTTTAACTACTTTGTGTATGGAAGATATAAAATGTCTACATACGTGTGGATGAAACATGGCATAGTAATGAGTTAATTGAGTGCAACCGTGAGAAGAGCTCTCAGAAATTCTCTCACATTGGCATGTAAACCAGGAGGAACTTCACAGTATATTGCAACTAAAAATTTGATTTTGTGACCTCCTAGTACCTCAATTCACCCCTGAAAGTCCATTTTAAAAATTAAACTGAAGAGTATTGGAGTTATAAAACTCATAGCCTGGAATGAGTTATTAAACGGCTGCAAACACCTGGCTTTCTCACAGAAGTTATCTGCTTGCCTTGGCTCATTTACATACGTGAGAGAAAATGAAGTTCAACCTTTTCTCAAGACAGCATTTAGAATGGGAAAGCATCTTACATGAAACAATTTCAAATATAATTACGCAAAATGGAAGTTAAAATATTAAGCATAAAAATTCCAATTAAAGAAAATGGAAATAGAAAGCAAACTGTTATAAAATGGTTGCTGTCTGGTTTTTGGGTTATACAACTTAATTCGACTTAGGAGGTTTGGGTTTTGGTTGTGTTTTTTTTAACTTTCTTATTCTTAAGTAACTGCTAAAATGATAAACCGGGCAGTTAAGCTTTCTTTTCCTCCTTGTCGTGCAGAGGTAGTGGATGAATAGTCCAACTATCCGGAAATGCAGACCCTTTATTTTTTTCAATTATTTGAACCATTATTGAAAATGGATGCTTAGACTTGCCTAAGTGTAGGCAGACAGGAAGCAAAAAGCCAGCTTCGCTGATGCATTATTCCATTTGCAAACACTCCATGGGGCACAAATGCACCATCCTAGTATTTCTCTAACTGCAAAGTCCCCTTTTCAGAATAAATCATTTGCACACAAGCTGACAGGCATAATACCCTGATGGACAAGAGCAAAAACCAACTTTCCCTTCCCTGTTCCTTTCAAGTTGAAAAATCAATTGAAGACAGCCTTTCTGATCTGATTTTTTTTGACACACATACCAGAAAATAACTTTTCCTCTTGCTAAGCTTAAAATAGAAACTGGGGAACACTACTTCAAAATACTTTTGCAATTTGTCAAGCAAAATGGCTTTTCCTCCACCTTCTGCAACTCACAGCAATCTTTTGGAAGACAAATATTTCCAGCTCATTGAAAACATTACTCTAGAATGATCTGTTCCCCTATAATTCAACATGTTATAGGAAAATACATGCTGCCTAGATGATATCTATCAATATTTATATTTAAATATTCTCTTTCTGGATCCTTATGGAAGTGAACTGATGTCTTTATTCATAAACTTGATTCATAAAGCATTTTAAGTCTGCAAAGTATATTTGCGTGTCCACTCATAGATTTCTTTTCTTTTCTTTCCTTTTTTTTTTTGATGGTGCAATCTTGCTGGAAGACCTTTCACTTTATTGACTGCAATTTATTATTATTATTATTATTATTATTATTATTATAGTTATCATTAACTTACGTCAAATTTCCAGAAAACTCTGATCAAGAATATATTGCTGTGTCTTAAGAATTTTACCCATGCTTAAAACCCAGTGGAAAACAGGTGGTCTTCCTTTTACATATTACCATGGGACAGAAATGAAACCCAAGGACAAAAACAAAATTAGGCAAATATAGATGTGAATTCTCTCCAAGTTATTCTTCTTGTCTGCAGAAATAATTATGGTAAGACACACTAGCATAGCTTAAATTATCACTGCAGATTACTGGAATATATCCTTGTTTCATTTTGTTTTGATAATGGCATTCTGGCTTAATTATGTTTTTTATTTTTTGCTGTATAGTTATGGAACATACACATGTTTCAAATTAAGAAAATAACATAAATCACAAATATTTGTAGCCTCTTATTTTAAAGTCATAATTGCTTATTCTATATTTACTTTTTCATGATATTCACTGTAAATTGCCCATTAAATAACACATAGTTTTAATAAGACATCTGAAGCAGAATCTAGTTGTAGGATTTGCTTTCCTTTCATTGCTTTTATTCATATATCACAGTTCAATAGACCATAAGTGCTGGTATTTTTCACTATGTAAAGGTGTACTTAACCCACAGACCAAGTCCCAAAGTGATTTCTAAACATTAAAATTTCTCTTTCAAATATTTTCATTCTTCTTGAAAAATGAGTTAAGAAAACATTTTAATTTTAAAGGGAAAAAAACACTGTCAATATTTAAGATGTATAACAGAAGTTTGTGGTTGAAATGACTTAGTTTATAAAAAACAAACAGGAAAGAAAAATCTTCAGGATAAAGTTCAGGAAGAACATATGTTTGTGCATATGTATTTTAGGTATAGTTTTAGATATAAAAATGTGTATTTCTTAAGAAAATATACGTATTTCTGGGGACTGAAAACAGATACAAAGTTTAGGAAACAAAATAGAAGAATGAAAACATAGCATTCTCAGAATATACAAATTAATTGAAATGTACATAACTCACATCAAATTTTTACAATTTTAAAACCTGCTTAAAAAAATTAAACCATGAAAAACAAGCTGATCCATTTACTCCCCCAAATCCTCAGAATCCAGTAAAAGTATTCAATCAGAACCTGCCATTTCTCAAGTACCCAATGGCCTTACTGAGTTCCCAAAGATTGTGTAACATGCTCTTTTTATGGTACTCTCCCCTCTGCTCTCACCCATTCTCCACTCCCAGACTCCAAGCCTACCCAAAGTTTTAAGTTAGGTGGATAGAGCCAGCTTCACTCAGATGGTTTAACTCTTCATGCAGAATCAGTATGTTCTTTGTTCTGGTCTAATAATCTCAAGTGTAGTTTCAGTCTCTCTCAAAGATACAAAGAAATGGAAAAACATTCCATGCTCACGGATTGGAAGAATAAATACTGTTAAAAAGTCAATACTACCCAAAGCAATCTACACATTCAATGCAATCCTAATCAAAATTGCACCAGCATTCGTCTCAAAGCTGGAACAAGCAATCCTAAAGTTTGTATGGAACCACAAAAGATCCCAAACAGCCAAAGTAATATTGAAGAAGAAAACCAAAGTGGGAGGCATCACAATCCCAGACTTCAGCCTCTACTACAAAGCTGTAATCATCAAGGCAGCATGGTATTGGCACAAAAACAAACACATAGACCAATGGAATAGAATAGAGACTCCAGAACTGGATTCACAAAAGTATGGCCAGCTAATCTTTGACAAAACAGGAAAGAATATCCAATGGAAAAAAAGACAGTCTCTTTAACACATTGGTGCTGGGAGAAATGGACAGCAACATGCAGAAGAATGAAACCAGACAACTTTCTTACACCATTCACAAAAATAAACTCAAAATGGATGAAGGACCTGAATGTGAGACGGGAAACCATCAAAATCCTAGAGGAGAAAGCAGGAAAAAACCTCTCTGACCTCAGCCGCAGCAATTTCTTACTTGACACATCTCCAAAGGCAAGGGAATTAAAAGCAAAAATGAACTATTGGGACCTCATCAAGATAAAAAGCTTCTACACTGCAAAGGAAACAACCAACAAAACTAAAAGGCAACCGACAGAATGGGAAAAGACATTTGCAAATGACATATTGGACAAAGGGCTAGTATCCAAAATCTATAAAGAACTCACCAAACTCCACACCCGAAAAACAAACAATCCAGTGAAGAAATGGGCAGAGACATGAATAGACACTTGTCTAAAGAAGACATCCAGATGGCCAACAGGCACATGAAAAGATGCTCAACGTCACTCCTCATCAGGGAAATACAAATCAAACCCACACTGAGATACCACCTCACACCAGTCAGAGTGGCTAAAATGAACAAATTGGAGACTATAGATGCTAGAGAGGATGTGGAGAAACAGGAACCCTCTTGCACTGTTGGTGGGAATGCAAACTGGTGCGGGCGCTCTGGAAAACAGTGTGGAGGTTCCTCAACAAATTAAAAATAGACCCACCCTATGACCCAGCAATAGCACTGCTAGGAATTTACCCAAGAGATACAGGTATGCTGATGCATAGGGGCACTTGCACCCCAATGTTTATTGCAGCACTTTCAACAATAGGCCAATTATGGAAAGAGCCCAAATGTCCATCAGCTGATGAATGGATAAAGAAGTTGTGGTTTATATATACAATGGAATACTATGTGGCAATGAGAAAGAATGAAATATGGCCTTTTGTAGCAACATGGATGGAACTGGAGAGTGTGATGCTAAGTGAAATAAGTCATACAGAGAAAGAGAGATACCATATATTTTCACTCTTATGTGGATCCTGAGAAACTTAACAGAAGACCATGGGGGATGGGAAGGGGAAAAAAAAAGTTACAGAGAGGGAAGGAGGCAAACCATAAGAGACTCTTAAAAACAGAATAAACTGAGGGTTGATGGGGGAGTGGGAGGGAGAGGAAAGTGGGTGATGGGCATTGAGGAGGGCACCTGTTGGGATGAGCACTGGGTGTTGTATGGAAACCAATTTGGCAATAAATTTCATATTAAAAAAAAAAAAAAACCTACCTCAGGGAGGGTGCCATCTAGTGAGAGAGGAGGCAGAGATGGAGGAAGGAGGGAAAGCCTATGCTAATGAGGCTGTCCTTAGGAAAGTACTTTTCAGTCAGGAGAAACCAGCCATTTACTCAATATTTCTTTCTAAATGTAGTATAGCAGAACTGAACAGGAAAAGAGTCAAGAAAAAAAACAAGAAATTTATCATGGATGGTAAATTTTGAGTCAAGATTGAAAATCACTTTAAAGTTTATTAAGAAAAAATACTGAGAGACATTTAAGACTTCTTACTCAAAGAAGTCTACCTGTTGTAGAATCTTTAAAGGTCTTACCTACTTTATAATTCACTGTTGCATTTCTGTTTTGTTTTAACTATTGCATTTTCTTTTTTATTTTTTTAATGTTTATTTTTAAGAGAGAGAGACAGAGCATGAGCAGGGGCAGGGCAGAGAGAAAAGGAGACACAGAATCTGAAGCAGGTTCCAGGCTCTGAGCTGTCAGCACAGAGCCTGACACAGGGCTCAAACTGACAAACTGTGAGATCATGACCTGAGCCAAAGTCAGACGCTTAACTGACTGAGCCACCCAGGGGCCCCTTAACTACTGCGTTTCAATGTGATATATATTCAATCAGGAGAGGCCGAAGTTTTAATGCACTGGTACATTTTAAATGCACTGTTTTCCAATTTGAGCTTTATATTTTTTAAATACTAAACACTTTAGATATTTAAAGGTAATGAAATAGTTCATTGAATTTTTTTCTGTCTTCAGAAACTTTTTCTTTCTTTTTTTCTTTTTTTTTTTTTTTTTTTCATTTTAAACAATGACCTTCCTACCACAGGTCAATTCAGACTGATAAATTGTGAGCTCAGATCATGTCAATCAAACCATCAAGGCCTGATGTTTATAAAAACTTCACCCTTTCTGGCCTGAAGGTCACACAAAATTAAAAAGGGGAAATAGTCATTTGTGCTGTACAGGAAAGCCCATCTGCTTTCCCAGAGCCCAGGACTATGTGTAACTCCTCAAAACTGGACACAACTTAACAGCTCTCCCTCTTAGGAGAGCATTATCTTTGATTCTAATGAAAAGGATAATGTATAATGTAAGAAGTATTTTTTGAAAATATTTAATCTGGACTTTTTATTAAACAAAATTTTATTTCAACTTCATTCTGTGGCTTTTGAAAACTTACAGAAACCTTTTAGATCCTTCTTTTGAACGAATGCAACGGCCAGCCACACAGAATGCTTAGTATATATTGAGAGTCCAATATGTATTTGCTGATGAGCTGGTCCATTGGTTGGTCAGTTAGCTGGTTGACTGGGGTGGTTGGCTGGATGTACAGCACAGATAGATGAATGGAGGGTTGGGTGACTGATGGAAGTAAAGAATGGAAGGATAGGAAACAAGGAAAAAAGGAAGGGCTTCAAGAATGAAACCCAATATAAAAAAACAGATACACCTGGAGTGAACCTGGATGAAGGCATGATAGTCTCCAAAAAATTTCTGGGGATCCTTAGGACATTGTTTGAAAACCACTCACCTAAGGAGTCTTTATATTAATAGATCTGTTGAAGATTAAAATAAATAATAATATATAATTATATAAATAATAAATAATAGCAAAGTGTAGCCTCTTTAGGCAAATGAAATATCAAATATTAAATACATGAAGTATCATTTGTTAATATGCTATGATTAGCAATTACTGAAATCTTTGGTGGACAAAATGAAAATATAGGTTCATTTTTACAAAATAAGTAATAACTGTTTCCCATTGGGCCAGTTCCTTAAACTTTCTAACTTTCATTTTCTTTTTCTGTAAAATGAGGATGATAGCTCCAGCATGACTATAAAAATTAGAGTTCATACATGCAATGTGTGTAGAACAGTAACGAGCATGTAGTAAGCACTCAATAAATGGTCTTCACGCACTCTTTTTTTAAAAAAAAGGGTATCATCCCTTGCAACTATGGTTACTTCTGAGGGCACAGTATGTATCATACACAGGTTTTAGTAAATTATATTAAGAAATCTAACTTATCGATCCACAAAACCTGGCTTCAACTTATCACAGTACACTTTACACAATTTTTCAACCATTTTCTTAAATTCGTCTACTACTTTGAGGCACCATGTTCCCTGTGGATGACAAAAAAGTCAAAATTACTGTCATTAAGGATTCACTGCGAAAAGAAAACCATTTGCCAAGCACATTAAAATTTACAATGTATTTTCACACTGAGAACTTCCCAGTGAGTAGAAAAAGCCTATTTCACAAAATAGGAATACAATCAGTATCTTTATTTTATAAAAGAGAGCCCTGAGGTCCTGAGAGCTTATACAATCTACCCAAGTTCACAGAACTTTCAGAATTCAGGGATCTACTTTCATAGATGATGGACTAATTTAAAAAATGTTAGTACTCCTTTTTTCTCTCCCTCATTCTTTTTTCCCTTCATTTCTCTTTCTTTTTAAAAACTAACTTGTCAAAAATTTGGACTTATGAGGCTTTCCTCATATTAAAGCACTCCTGCAGCGGTTTGGGACAAAACTGAGTTGGTGAAACCCCTTGGAAGTTCCAAGAGGAAGAGATCAAGGCCAAATGTGAAATGCCTCCCCTCCCACTTTCAGGCACATCTAAAATGCTCACTGATGTACAAGGGGTCCACCATTCAGCTCTTCACAGAAAGGGAATAAAACTAAAAGGCATTCAATTACTTTGTTTTGGGTTGTTTTTAGTGGGAGGACTTAATGCAGAGGCAAAGAGAGGAGTTTGGGAAGGTCTCCTATCCCTATGTATCTCCTAGTGGGGCATGATGAAGTGAAGGCAGAGGAAGAGCATGAGAGGACCAGAGTTACAAGAGAAAATGAACGCTCCCTTCCTCATTTTCACACCTCAGGGATTACACCTTTTCTCCAGGTGCCCTTCACCAGATACTCTTTCTTCTCGCCCACTGCTCATCTTTACATCCTCTGTAAAGTGCCGTGGCATTCTTGGGGAAAAGCCATCTCATTTCAGTTCCTCATTCTAGCAAGCCTTCTCCACCCCACCACGATCCATCTACTTCCTGCGTGAAGTTTCTGTAGGTCTGTTAAAGAGGAGGATAGCTAACTGGCAGGAAATGTCCCAGCTGACTTCTTCTTTCTTGCCTCCACAAATGCATTCATTCACTTAAGAAAAAAAAAAAAAGGCGGGGCGGGGGGGGGGGCGTGGAGAAAAGAAAAAGAAGAAGCCGAGTGTCTTGTGTGGTAAATACTAGCTTCCTAAGATTTATTTGTTTTGAGAGAAACATGTGTAAAATTTATTATGCTTAGAAAGCCCTCTCTCATCTCATCATTATAAAGGTCAAGGAGTTTGGAGGTTTGTCAAAAAGTTAAACAGAAAATCACCATGTGATCCAGCAATTCCACTCCGAGGTATATATCCAAAGAATTAAAAGCAAAGACTCAAAGGTGTTTTTAAAATATATAAATGACTTTGCGTCAAGATTTCTGAGTGCCCCTTATTCATGTGCTTTGCTCAAGCCCTAGAATTGCTCACCTAGAGCCTAAGAAAGGTAATAGTATCCTTGCTGATATTACTGACTCAAAAGTCTCTCCCTGAACCATATCCTCTTAATTACCGCAAATGCAATCTTCCCGACATACACATCTGAACTTTTTAGTCTATAACGAATAAGTGCTTTCTAGATCTCCTCTTTATCCAACAAGGTGCATGTAAATACGTCAGCCTGCCATGCAAGGAAGGCCCTTTGTGATACTGATTCTACTGACCTAACCAGAACCTCTCCAGACCTACCAAAACACACTCTTTGTTGGCAAGTGGTACTGCTCACCAACTATCTGTGTCTCTGCACCAACCTGAAATGTCCCTCCTCCTTTTACTACCCAGTGAATATACCTTTCCAGACCCTTCTCAAAGGTCACCTCCTCAATGAAGTCATCCACACTGCCATAGCACATTACACTCTGCCTTCACAATTGTAACAGTGGGTCATAATGACATTTTACAGTTGTAATTTTCATGGGTAGAAGTTCCATGGGGTCAGAGACCATGTCCTAACTTATCTTTGCATCTCTTACTGTGGGCTTGGCATATAACCATCCTCAAAGACCCAGAGTATTTTTCCTGGTTTCCATGGAAATATCAGATTATTTAAGGTGATTATTTTCTTTGCCATCAGAGAGCTCATCTCTTCCTATATTAATGAGGAAGATAGAGATGTAGTGGAAAATGATATCCTCTGGAAATAGAATTATTAGAAATAATATCCTCTGGGAGGAACCTGAGTTTAATTAACCTCAATA
Source organism: Acinonyx jubatus (assembly GCF_027475565.1). Taxonomy (NCBI): domain Eukaryota; kingdom Metazoa; phylum Chordata; class Mammalia; order Carnivora; family Felidae; genus Acinonyx; species Acinonyx jubatus. Next base: position 185,745,882 of record NC_069382.1, read on the forward strand.
AACATGATTTTCCTCAATTTTCAAAATGGTAACAATACTAAATCACAGGGCCATTCTTTGCATTGAGGTAAACATATGTAAAGCAACTTGGAGACAGACTGTCTTACACACAGTAAGTACTTGAACTCTTTCTCTTATCTTTTCCTTGCTAATTTTTTTCAAAATCATCACGGTAAGCTTATTTTGATATTCTCCCCTGCATTACCAATTTAAATTCACATGAAAATCAGACTCCCACCCTAATGACAAGGAGAACACCAGGTTTCTATTCACTATAGTAATCTGGAGCCCAAAACTAATTGTTCTGAATTAAAAACAGAGTAGATGCACACTTAAACAGGTAGCAATAGGTTCTGCTTTATTCTTCTGTGTTGTTCCCAATATGCTATTGTAGTATGATCCCTTTGTGATACCTTAAATATAACTTAATTTAACTGAAAAATTTCATCATTACTTAACAAGCAGATCCAATGATCTATCCTGAGGGACACTTAGGCTTAAGAAGATACAGAATGAAAGAGAATATGAAGAACTACATCTGATTTTCTTGACCAATGATTTCAACTTTTAAATTCAGAAGCAACAAGATGAGTAAGTCCAAACCAGTAAGCCAGCAGTCACATAGGCATTTAAAACTAAAAATCAGCATTATGAATAACCTTAAAAATGCATTTATACAGCAACTAAAATCCATGCATCAGAAATGATTATTTAAATAAATAGGTTGGGGAAATGAATTCAAATAAATTTGAATGTACACAGTATTACAGAGAAATTTCAATGTCTAATAACTAATTTAATCTATGTAATTTACTAATAGCCGTCATAGAGTGTGTTGTTGGCAATATTAACACTGAATGATTAAAACTACAGACAGAATTTGAAGGTAAGCTGGAAAAATGAAAAAAAAAACTATTAGGAGACCAAAGTCTAACAAATTTTAAATTTAAGTCATACATATCTGATTATAGTATGTCTTTCAAACACTGCAGAGCACATCTCTCCTTTCTTGTCCCATATCATAAATCAATAATTTCTTACTACATTTAAAAAGAGAGAAAGACTGGGGCGCCTGGGTGGCGCAGTCGGTTAAGCATCCGACTTCAGCCAGGTCACGATCTCACGGTCCGTGAGTTCGAGCCCCGCGTCAGACTCTGGGCTGCTGGCTCAGAGCCTGGAGCCTGTTTTCGATTCTGTGTCTCCCTCTCTCTCTGCCCCTCCCCCGTTCATACTCTGTCTCTCTCTGTCCCCCCAAAATAAATAAATAAACGTTGAAAAAAAATTAAAAAAAGAGAGAAAGACTAAAAACTGTCTAGTGCTGCTTTTCTTTTTAAAGCTAGTGATGGTACCCAGGTGTTATGTAGTAGCATATATTTAACTCATGCATGATACTATAATATTCCCATTTTATACTTCCAAATTAGGAATTTCGACAAATACTGGGAAAACTCAGATCAAAACGATTTTCAATTTTCAATTTGCTGTCAAAATGACTGAGTTATACTTTAAAAGAGAAAATGACTAAATATGAAGCCAACTAAAAACAGTTAAATCAATGCTATTTATTCATCACACCAAGTTTCTAAAATCTTCTCAAGACCAACTCAAACAAATTTAACCAAGGAAAACAGTGAATGACTATCATGTTCTATTAACTAATGATGGCACTTACTTTATTTTTTGGCACTTATCTTTAAACATAATAAGAGCATTAAAATTCCAAATTAAGATCTCTGATTTTCAACCCTTCCCAACTTAAGGAGGTAAGGAGGATATGATGCAATCTTGATGGGAACAGAGTCAAATTTCCAGACTGAGAGATTGCTGTAGATGTTAATTTTAAATATTTTGAAACAATATTATACACTGCAAAATACTAGCATAACAAAACTTTGTATCAAGTTCACTTCAGAGGAACAATTTCAATTTCTGTGAACTTGTACAACAATTTTAAAATTGTTTTTGAAAGTTTTTGTTTTGTTTTAAATATGCATGCCCCATAAACTGGGAAATGATTTCCTACATGTACAAGATCATTACTTTGCTAAAGAGATTTCAAAAAGAAACACCAGTGGCTAGATTTCTTGAATCTTTAAGCCCTGGACTAGAAGGTATGGAAAGTGGCTGAAGAGCTTTGCACTGAAGAAGGAGTGTTTCCAGGCAACCTTCCACAGCTGAGCAACCACAAGCAACTGAAACAATGGTTCACACTGGCACAGATCCATTAAAGGAGAATCTACAGAAACATTGAGAGTGTGTATTCATCCTTTCAAAAAAAAAAAAGTTTAAATATGAGCTGGAGAAAATATAGAGAAAAACTAGAGAAAACAGTCTAGAGAAAATCAGTATATTCTCCATGTTCTTTTCATAGTTTTCAATGCAATGGACACTATTTCAGGAATGGTTAACCCATTTGTGCAAATAAAGCATTCACCTCTTCCTTAGTCGTCAATTATAACTACAGTGTGTCAGGCTACCTTTCACAAAGCACCAATACATAACTGGGTGATCTGATCTTGTCCCAGTGGTAATCTCAACTTTAGTACATGTCTCAGTGTGAAAATGAAAACATACTAAAATTAAAATTAATGATACTTAAATGGTATTATATTCTGGGATGTTTGGCTGAGATGGAAAGGGAACAGTAGAGTAGAAGTTCACATACAGCCTTTCTCTATGCTTTTGTAGAATTGTCTCTTAGAAACCCAAGTATCTAGACTCCAAGTTGTAAATACATCTTCCTATGGTAGCTTTTGTTCTAACATTGATTCCTTGTGTTTCATTTAATGATCTCAAGTTTACTGAAAGGCATTCCAGAATAAAATGGCCATTAAAAACATAGACTGAATAATAAAAAAAAAAAAAATCCATAGAGCTTTGTAATCATTTAGCTGGCTTCCTATTTTAACAGTATTATTTAGAGCTACTGTAATTTCTAATATTATGTACTTGATTTATGTATCTTAAACATAAGTAGAGTTCTTATAATGTTAGCTCTTTAAAGTCTTCACTTTTCTCAGTCTAATGTATACAATAGGCTTATAAACGAAATGATCTTGGGTGACCCCAAAAATAATAGTAATAATAATAAAAGTAAACTGCTATGTATTTCATTAGATATTTAAGAAGAAAACAGTTTGATGACAATCAGAGGTATATAAAAAGCAGTATCTGATAATCATTCACTTTCTTTCCTGTTTACAGGTGGAGATTGGTCTAAAAGATCAGCTGCAATATTAGAAACCATGTGAAGTTTAGACTCCATCAAAAAATCATGGATTGCGGCACCTGGGTGTCTCACTTGGTGAAGTGTCTGATTCTTAGATTTTGGCTCAGGTCATGATCTCACGGTTCATGGGATGAAGCCCTGTGTCGGGCTCTGAGCTGACACCGTGGAGCTTGCTTGGGATTCTCTGTGCCTCTCTCTCTCTGTCCCTCCCCTGCTCGCACTCTGTCTCTCTCTCAAAATAAATAAAACATTTTAAAAAATCATGGATTACACTATCTTCTTAAAGTTGACATGTATTAGAAGACTGTGTTTATGTTTAAATTACATAATACAGAACATATTATACATAACAAAACCATAACATTTTATGTTTTAATTCATAGGTTTCCTAGGTGCTTCATACAAAGACCACCTGCATTTGTTACAAACAGCAACCCTTAAAACACAAAATGTTCAGAAAATGCCCTTTTCTTTTCGATGTCACCTGTCATGAACACACACCTTGCAACCAAAAGTAATAGTATATTCTCTCAGAGAAAATTCTAACAGAGGAAATATGAGTAATAATTAAACACACCACTTTTTTTTTCACTAAATGAAATAAAACTAGCTTTCTGTCAGGCTCTAATAAATTCAAAAAAAAACCCTCAAAGGCACAAATTATCCCATTCAATGGCTTTGTAGTAAAAGGAGTCTATAGAGGCAGGATCAATTTACAGGCCATGGCCAAATCTTTATCTCTTTACCAGTGGAGGAGGTGTTAAGCAGTATGATTTAATATTCATTCAGCCGGAAGAAAAGCATCGCACGTTGAAGCTATGTGCAATGTCGATGATTACATACCTGTTGCCATAGTAATTTTGGAAGCTGCAGTGGATATAACTAAGATTCCAAACCAATAAAATCACATTACCAAAACTTGGTAACTTTAATCGATTCAAAAATCGGGAAAAGTCTTCAAGAGTTGTTTTAAACTATAATTGACAAAAGTAGGAAAAGTAAAAAAGAAAGAACATGTAAGATGCTATTCTTTCTTGCTCTTGGTATTCTATCTCTGCCTCTCTCTCTCTCAATTTCTCTCTCTTTTTCACACACGCCACACATGTGCGGTTTTTTTTTTCCAAAAGTTTTTTTTTCTTTGAAATTCTGACAGTAATTGTACTAATTCTGTTATCATATTTCAGCAGATGGTGACAACATATAATTAGATTTGGTGGGCTTTGCTCATTGAGATCAATTTCTATAGTTTCCTCCACTATTTAACCATTTAGATTGTTTGCAAACCCTACTTAATAAAGAGTAAAGACATTTGTAGCATGCTGTGCTCATTCACGCAAAAATATTGCCTTTTTTTTTTAAGCCACACAAGGTACTTACATGAGCCTTTGCGAGCATATGCCAAGAAGAAAAGGTATTATATACAGATTTTTTAAAATGGTCACCAAAACTGTGGGACATGTTTAGTGCCCTTAAAAATTTACACGGTGATTGCACAGTTGGATGAGAATTTTGTGCCCTTGGTCATCCAATCAGTTCAGGACCCAGATTAGGACTGTCAAATTGTGTCAGGACTTTGCATTGAGTGCTTTCTAGAGTGCCTTTAATCCTCCAAGGTTTTCTCAAATGTCACAGCCATCTGGAGGAAAGGGAGCTTCCCCGCTGGGCTCCACTGACCACAAATTACTTTCTAAAGAGAAGGACGACAATAGAAAGCAGTTAATAAATATTTGATTTTTTTTCCAGAAAAGGAAGGTAAAACACTACCTTTCCATCTTAATTTAGCTTTAGATGCTTTTATACAATATATAAAAATGAGAATACGATGCCTGCCTGGTATTTCATTTGAGGGCAAATGCAAACATTCATTACAAAATTAAAGAAACATCTGAGAGGGTATTTGAGTAACTGCTAATGTAGTGCTCAATTTTCTCTGCAGTTTCTTCTGGTTTCAGAATAACTAACCGTTTTATCCCAGGCAAGGAGCATGATTATTTTCAAGTGATGAAAAGTGCGTATTATTCCATGGCCCCGTCTCTTTCCAAAGTCGAATGTGCAGCGTTACCAAAATCTTAGTAACTTGAGTTTAGAAGAAGCTAAAGTTCAGTGCAACGTGTCTTGAGAATCCCCACTGCAAGTTCTAAAAAGAAATCTGGTTCTAGTTTCCTCATTTAAGGATATGACTGTAATCCTCTTCTCTAAAGAAAGTCACTTCCTCGTCTGGCATAAAAGAGACCAGGAAACCAGCTGCACTGTGTCTTTTCAGAGACGCTATCTGCAGCTGCAGTCAGGACCCAGAAGGTTCTGAGGTCTTTACCTGCGCTCCCCAAGTGCAAAAACAGGTTGATAATCGGGCTGTAAAATATTTTGTGTAGAGTATAGTAAATGATGCGTGTGTCTGCTCTAAGTGAAAGTGCTGTCTTTTTTTTTTTTTTTTAATTATTAAATGTGTGCACTATTTGCAATGGCCTAGGTCTCTGTGATTATGCAACTTGGAAAGCATTTTTTTATAACATGTCTGGATACAGTAAAAAATTTATGATATGACAATGAAGCGTCATACCACTGTCATTATACTTGCTTTTTGCAAGAATTCCTTTTGAAAAGCATCCTTGAGCTCAAAACAAAATCATCGAGTATGCCTTGATTCTACAATTTCATCGTGCTTTAAAGTAAAGGTACGTTTTTCTATAAAATAAAAAGTTTCATTTTCCCAAAGGCCTAATGTTTTCTCTTGCCAAGTGTTAATTCTCTGTTAGAAAACACTTAATTCTACACCTGCCACAAATGCACCTCAAAGCTGTATCTTACAAACTTATTTTTCCTACTGTGACACCTTTAGTCAGAAAACAGGTTCTAAACAAAGGCAAGATGTGACAATGCTCCAGGAATCATCAGATGCTTCTCTCTGTCACATCACTACATTCACATGGCATCCCTGATTATACAGCAGTGGATTTTATAAAGGTATTTAGTATGGAATATTTTGTCTGTATCGTTGTAAATTTATTTACTGAATTAAATATTTCTGAAAAGGCAAAACATTCAGCATCTGCTATGAAATTAAAATGCTTTGAGAACCAGTAAATTGGAAGGTCTAAGTTAATATTCCCTTTATGACAGTACTGTTTACCCAATTCAATATATTAATATACCCCGATATCTAGCTTGGTGGTCAATGTTGAGTATGCATTAACAAACTGCGTGACTTTTTCTCTTGTATTAACCTGGGTAAAAAAAAAATTAACTCTTAATAATAAACATGAGAGAAATGATAAAATGTCAGTTAAAATATGGGCATAAAATATATGAACTATATCTGTTATATTAAGAAAAAATAAAAGGTGAGAGGTAGCTTCTATTTTGTACAATCAGCAGGAGTGACAGGGTCAAAAGATGATGAGTAGTGTTATATGATGAACTATGGTGACAATTTCAAGTTCAGTAAGTGACACCTTAAATACTGCTACGACACAGTCATTCAATCAATCACTAGAACACTAAGAGAGAAATGGCTGTACAAAAGAAAAATCACATACACAGAGGCATACAGCTTTGACATTTTGCCAGTATAAACTGAGAGTCTATTCAACAAGCAACAACAGATGCAATGTCATTCTCTTTCTATAAAAGAAATTCAAATATCTGCATGAGGAAAAAACATAAACAGAAGCCAGGATTGTGACTGTCACATGTCAATTACGAATAAACGCTGGGACAAGAACTAAGATGGTCTATGAAGGGCCCCATCAGGAAGACAATCAGCGAGACACAAACTGCTTTATCATTCACGGAACTCTGTTGACATTCATGATTACAAACAAATTCAGCTGCCTAATAGTATTTTTCAACACCTCATTAAAGCACCATTGTTTATGTGACATGATAAGTACTCACAGACACTCATTACTAACACAGGTCCTAAAATATCATAACAGCAAGACTGCATGTCATAGCCAAGCATTGTATGCCACTTAAGACACAAACTACCTCAAACCTCAAAAATAAACACTCACAATGACGTGATGTTTCAAAGTCTACTCCAATTGCCAGTGTTGTGCTAATAACTTTTCAAATATTTCATCTGCAGGATGAAAAGATGTTGAAAAGAGAACTTAAAAGAAAAAAATAAGCAATCCAACACCACTTTGCTTTTGTAAATAAAAGTTGAAATCATTTGGATATTCGAAGAGAAAAACTTAACACGGTATTTCTGATAACTGAATAATTGTTAGTAGCTTGATTTTTAATTAAAAAAAATCAAATAGTCACACAACCGTGATGCACTTAATATTCTCAACAAATTGTATTTCCTGGACTGTGGGAAGAGATTGTAAGAGGTTATTCTACATGATCCGCAGGAGTGACAGCTTCATGAGATGGTGAGTAATGAGATAAGTTGCGGCAATGTAATGATAACATGATGATGACCCCATTACACCTCATACATGAACTAGGGAGATCATTGGCTCTAGTGAAACAAAATGTGCATATGCTTTGGGCAGTATACTGGTTACAGACAACACTTAAGTTATTTTACAAATGAGATTGGAGGATATTGAGACTATACCATTGAAACAATAAACAAGTCAGGAAAAAAGCACAATCAATGAGAAAATGTTCTATCAATTACTTTAAAGGGAAACAAATCATTCAAGATCAAAAGCATGTTCCACTCAGTCCTTATTAATTAAGCTCGGTTACAGACGGTTAAGTTTAGTGGGATGGAGTCTAAAACTTCAGAGGGTTTACAATCTGAATGAAAAATATATGATGATGCCCATCTCTGTTATTTATGCCAATAGCTGAACAATTCGGAGCTTACAAGACAAAAAATCACTACTGCTGGAGTTTACTTTAAATGCAAATGTAAACATAAAATGCAAATACTGAGATGAGCTACTCCGTAGAGGGCATCGATTAGATTCAGGATCCAGAACATCAAAGAGTAAAATAGCGCACTCTGAAGCTGGGTGGTAGTCGAGTAGGCACACGCCATTCTTCCCGTGAAGAAAAGGGAGAGATGTGTGGTAGGATCCTAGTGGTCTTGGGGCTGAGATGGCCCACCAGCCCAGACCTTTTACCTGAATTCAATCCCTACTGTCAACATTTGACCCTTCACCTCTCCAGAGATACCTAATAGTAAATTCAAACAAGAAATTTCTAAGACCACGGTTCCCAAACTGTGCACTGAGGTGCTTGGTGACTTCACAGGGGCTCCTGAGGTATTTTTTTAAGTTCTAGGGAAACAGTGATACTTGCCATCTGTTGGAGGTAACACCAACAATCAGCCTAAGGTAGTTCCCAGTTCTGAGAACATGGTGCCCCTGCTAAATTCCTTTCAATGACATCGTATCTTTGTAAAGTTGGGATTGGGGGATTGCCATTAGAATAAAGGGAAGTTACTACACAAAAATCAATGGAGAAGAGGAAATGAGGTTAGCAGGATCCAATCTTAACCTGAGGTCAAGAAGCTGTGTGGAGCTCAACAGGTGCACGCATCCCCTTAGGAAGGGATTGTGGTTTTTTAAAGAATGAAACAAAAATATTATTTTTCTTTCAATTTACATGTATTACTTAAACAGCTACTTAATAGTTGAGACATAAATCTTGTTTAGTTGTTGGAACTTAACTACTTAATAAATAGAACGTTAGTAAGGTGTTACCACATAAATCCTTGTTAAGTTGTTAGGCTCTAAACTACCAAATAAATTAACTGTTAGGTATTTCTTTTGGACTAGGGGCACTGTGAAAAAATTCCTAAGAAATCAAGAACATTTGGAAACCTCTGATACGGCTCCAATCACTGTATATAGTGGAAATCTAATCACCTTTTCAGTTCAGCATTCTTATTTCCCCCTTGGGAATGGCACGCTTTCACCATTTTCAGCATAAACCCTTCAGATGCAGAAGACTTTGCTACTGATCGTAGGCAAGGGCAAACTTGGGCCACGCTGATTGGACTATCACATTCCTCTTGCCATCGTGACTTGTTCAGAAGCAGACCTATGATTTAATGGGAGCCAAACCAATGCCAGGAGACGTTTCACTGAGACTGTGGGGAAACAGTCAGGGAATGTATTTCTCCCAAACTTGAACCTGAGAGGATGAGATTCGCAGAGGTGCAAAAGGTCATTGTACGGAGCCAGAAAGTAAAGTTGACAAAGGAAGTTTGAGGCTGGAGAGGGAAACAAACAGACTCCTAATGACAGAGTGGGAGCACCCATATTCCAGGCACTGGGGGCCACGTATTCCACACTACGTATCACGACCTTATTCTTCCAATAGCCAGCACAGTGGTTGTCATTTAGAACCTGGTTACCCACAGTACTGTCCACGAACGGGAAGCCCTGGCAATATCTGCGCTTGTAAGAAATGCAGACTCTTGGGCCTCATTCAAACCTGCTGCATCAGAACCTGCATTGGCACAGGTAATTTGAATGCACATTCAAGTTTGAGATGTTGGGAGTCATAAAAAAAGAAAAAAAAACAGTGTAAAAAGGTAAGTGAATAATCACCACTGGCCCTATTTTGGTGTGGAGACTTGTGTCTGCTTATATCCAACGTTTAATTTTTGTTAATGTTTTTTTTATTTATTTTGAGGGCAAGAGAGCACGGCAGCATGTGCGTGTGAGGAGGGGGAGAGGCAGAGAGACAGGGAGAGAGAGAATCCCAAGCAGGCTCCATGCCATCAGTGCAGAGTCTGCCTCAGGGCTCAATCTCACGACCATGAGATCATGGCCTGAGCTGAAGTCCGGAGTCGGACACTGAGCCAACCGAGCCACCCAGGTGCCCCATCCAACGTTTAAACTATAACAGTAATAGCCTGGGGGTATTCCCTGCCTAAAACACAGATGTGTTCATCAAATGCTATTGCTTAGAATACTTCAATGGCTGCCCAGTGGCTTAGAGAATAAAGTCAGAGGTCACTAACACAGCATAAGAAGACACCTCCACCAAACCCCTGTCTACACATCCATGTCCCTCACTCCATCCTTTGCGTGTTGTCATGTCCCACACTGCACAATTTGTAATTGTCACCTGCTCTCTATATACCATTCTTTGCCTTTAAAGTCCTCTCCATTCCAATCTTGGCTTGCTGAAGATTTTCTATTCCCTCACTTTCTCTTCCAGTTGCCTTATTTGTCCTGAAAAAATCAGAATCTAGCAAAACAGTAAACATATGGACTTTGAGCTAAGCTTGGTGTTTCTAAATTTTTTTTAATGTTTATTTATTTTTGAGAGAGAGAGAGAGAGAGAGAGAGAGAGAGGCAGAGTGCAAGCAGGGGAGGGACAGAGACAGAGGGAGACAGAATCTGAAGCAAGCTCCAGGCTCTGAGCTGTCAGCACAGAGCCCAACACGGGGTTCAAACCCACGGACCGTGAGATCATGTCCTGAGCTGAAGTCGGACACCTCACCGACTGAGCCACCCAGGCACCCCTAAGCTTGGTGTTCCTTAGGCAGATACTCTGTAAACGTCATAGCCCCTAAGAATCCCTGAAAGAGCTGACACTCAAATTTGAATGAACTGATGGGCATTCCATATTTTTATTTATCTTTAGTGAAGTATTTTTATGCCTGTAACCTAGTGCCCACTACAAAATACAGTATTATACAATAAAGCAAAAATGCAGTCTTAAGTATTCCCTGGGTAGTATATGGTATCAGGAAGAATACTGGATCCTAAGGTTGGATGACCATGGGTTTGACACCTGCCTCCTCTGCCCAACAGATAAGGAGCTCTGGGATGTAGTCCCCCAGTGTTCCGTAAAATGTGAATAACATCTTCTTGACACATACATGCTATTCACCTACCTTGTCGTTACCTTCTCCCCACCCCAATTTGGCTGCTAATTCAACTAATTTTCTAATATTTTTCTCTAAAGGAGAATTAGTATCTCCTAACTACATAATTGTCAAATTATAGTTTATTGAGAGTCTTTCATATCTCAATAAGCTTGAATTATAATGGTGATTCATGGGGCGCCGAGGTGGCTCAGTCAGTTGAGCATCCGACTTTTGATTTTGGCTCAGGTCATGATCTGAGATGGAAACTCATACCAGGTCTGGGCCAACAGGACAGAGCCTGCTTGGAAGTCCGTCTCTCTCCCCTCTCTCTCTCTCTCTCTCTCTCTCTCTCTTTCTCTGCCTCTCCCCACCTCATACACACACACTGGAACTCTCTCTCTTTCCAAAAATAAATAAACTTAAAAAAAAAAAAAGAAACAGTGATTCATAACCAGGAGGCCTTTTGTCCCCCCAGGGGATATTAGCAACTTCTGGAGACATTTTTGATGGTCGCCATTGGAGGATGCTACTGACATCTATTTGGCAGAGGCCAGAGATGCTGCTACACACCCTGAAATCCCTAGGACAGCCCCACAAAACAAAGAGTTATCTGATCCACAATGGCAGTAGTGTTGAGGCAGAGAAACGCTGGATTACAGGGACAAATGCAGAATTTGAGAGCAGACATTGTTCCTAGATGCCTCCTTCCAGAAAGCTAACTCCATCAAACTAGAAGAAACAGGATCAAGAGCACTCATATAGGAAGAAAATTTTATTTCAGGTGAGGAAAGGACCAAAGGTCTTTAAAGCACCCATTGAGAGTGGCAGGATCTCTGCAGGGAAAAAGTCCATGTGTGCAATAGGATTCTGGCCCTGAACACCCAGGCTCTCAGCACTGGCAAAAATCCGTGCACCCTAACTCAGGCACAGAGCCAAAGATCAACAGGTTTTCAAGAACCCATGGGATCTGGGGAAGAAATACATCACTGACCAAGATGAAGTAAAGAGAGTGGCCTAGCCATTATATGCTGATACTACCCAATAACCTCCATTGTTATAGGATCCCAGGGAAGTCCATCCTGACTGAGACTGGACCTCCCAACTACCTTGTGGGATGTGGGTTTAACATCTAACTTGATTTTATTTATTTTTTATTTTTTAAAAGTTTGTTGGTTTGCTTGTTTGTTTGCTTAGAGAGCTTACACGCAAGCAAGGGGAGGGGCAGAGAGGTAGGTATAGAGAGAATCCCAAGCAGACTCCAAGCTGTCAGCACAGAGCCTGATGCAGGGCTCCAACTCATGAACCATGAGATCATGACCTGACTTAACATCAAGAGTCAGATGCTCAACTGACTGGGTCACCCAGGTGCTCCAAATATAACTTGATTTTAAAGATAGTGATATTTCGTACAAAAATTAGTGAAATAGTATTCACATCCCTTACACATTCTTCAAGCAATAACTGATGGTGGGTTCCACCAATATAATCCCCCTGCCAAAATGAATCTAGGTGTATTTGTAGAGCATCTATTATATTCTTGGCAAGGTAGGCATTATAGGAAATAAAATTAAATGTGGTTCCCTTCCTTCCAAAAAAAATGTATTATGGTAGAGAAGAAAAACAGCTTTCATGTGTAAACAAAAGAAAAGCCTGGAAAAGATGATGTGAAAGATATTCTCCTAAAAGGGAAAATGATTTTAGGAAGCCATGGGTTATCGGTAGTGCCTCTTAATCCACAGAGGTTAAGCAGAATTACTATGATTAAACATTCTTAAATTCGGCTAGATGTAGGTCAAGGGCAGCCATTCAGAAAACACTTCACTGGAGAGTGCATGAAATAAAAGTCCCCAGGGTATAAAGGAGGGAAACAAGCAAAGGGATGCAAACCATGTGTGCGGAGTTTGGCAGTAAAAGGAAAGGAAAGAGGAAATGTTGACTATATATCCACTCTCCCTACTTCAGTCAGTGGCAACAGATGGCTTTCTACAAATCTAAACCCTCATCTGCCCAGGCAATGTCCACTAGCGGTGTTTCAATGCAAGAGGCGGGGAGGGAGAATATCACCAAAATACTGAAGATCATGGAAAGGTGGATAACACTTCAGAAAATCTCTCTATGAATCTTGCTATCAGAATGAAGTCTTTCTTCTTCCAACGTCACAGCAGATCATTCTCTCTTTCTTGGCTTTTAAATATTTACTTATTTATTTTTGAGGGGAGGAGGGGCAAAGAGAGGGAGAGAGAATTCCAACCAGGCTCGGCGCTGTGCCTGATGCAGGGCTCAAACTCATAAACCGTGAGATCATGACCTGAACCGAAATCAAGAGTCAGATGCTTAACTGACTGAGCCAGCCAGGTGCCCCTATTCTCTCTTTATAACATTTATACCACTGTCACCTTGATCAGGGTGGGGGTTTCTATAGGTCTGTCTACCCTGTCCTGCTATGCTGTAAGCTATGATGGCAAAAAGACTGTATGTTTCTTCCTTTGTGGTTTCAACTGTGTTTAAAAAGATACTTTGCACAGAGGATGTCCTAAACAAATGAAAAAGATCACTAACTGAATGTCAATGCAAAATTGGAAAGAAAGTGTTTGGTTTTGATGATGAAATCCATGATCAGAAACAGAAAGCGGACTGATTTCCTAATATAAATATTTAAGCCTTTAATCATTCACCGGTCTATCCGCAGCTATGCTGTTTATCTGTATCCAGGTATCTTTATCCAGTACCTGGAGTCATGACTAGAACATGTAGGTACTCAGTAAAGATTTGTTGAGTCAATGAATGGCAGGATTAACTCCAATAACTGTAAGATACCTATTTTAAAGCTTAGAAAAAATAGATAAAAGAAATCAATGTTTTCATTTTAATTTTTTTTAATGTTTATTTATTTCTGAGACAGAGAGAGACAGAGCATGAGTGGGAGAGGGGCAGAGAGAGAGAGGGAGACAGAATCCAAAGCAGGCTCCAGGCTCTTAACTGTCAACACAGAGCCTGACGCAGGGCTCAAACTCACAGACCGTGAGATCATGACCTGAGCCGAAGTCAGTCGCTCAACTGACTGAGTCACCCAGGCGCTCCCAATATTTTCATTTTAAAGCAGCACATTCAAATTTAGATTCTGGTCCTAGATTCCAGATCAACTAGACTTTTTGCTAAATCTTCCAACCTTGGTGAAATTTTGTTATGATATGCAAACCCACCCCCTACTCACATCTAAAGCTGTGAAGAAGATCTATGAAGGGAAGATGATATGGTACAACCCTGTTAACATATGGATGGGTCTTGATTTTTCCTTATACTCGACTGAAATAACACTATAATTCTTCATTTTGTCATTTTAGAACTGAATTACTGATTATATTGTCAAAAATATTGGAAATTTTACCTTTATTATTACCTTTACCTTCTTTTTAATGTTTCTCTTAATCAGAAAAAGCTTGTACACAATCTACATTATTAACTATAAATTTTGGCACATTGTATTAAACTAATGTTCCCATCATTTAAAGGCACAATGGGATGAAAAGTGAAGGGAAAACACTTTTCTTAGAAATGTGGTTATTCATTAGCAATCATAATTGTACATATTTCTAAAGGTCATGTCCCAATCTACCTGTTTATACAAAAAGAATCTAGCAACTGAATTCAATCCACTGAACATAAAATATATTCTACGGCTTTTCTACCTTAATATCATTACTACTAAATGTTTCTTTGACTTTGACTTTGAAATAAGGACAAATGAAGAAAATCACCTGGAAAAAATGCAATTTTAACAAAAAAAAATTATAACATCCTATTTGATATATTAACTAAAACAGAATCTGAAATCAACAAATTTATAAATGATTTTAAAATTTGGGGTGAAAGTCACAAACCAGAGAATCTACCTTCCACCCAAAAAAGCCACAACTGCTTCAAATCTTTAGGTTGGGCAAGCAACAGAATTAGTTCTTGCTAATCTCTAAAAAAGGCTTTTATCTGTCGATAAAGAGTTAAGTACTTACTGGGGTTAAATTTTTGTTGATGTTGTTGTTATTTTTCGAATTCAGACAATTTTAGTGAGCAGTAGGATTAGCGTAAAGTAAACGCCTCAACACCGCCCTCTGCCATAATGGCTTCTGTCAAATGATCACACTCACTAGTGTTCCATTAGATTAACTTGCAGGTGGATTTATCCACTCACTCCCACGCTACTCCAGGTTTCTGTTGAATAAGGAATGACAAACACCTTAAGGACGTTTTCTTTCACTCTCCCTGAAAATAAGGTCATTAAAATGCACAGGAAAATGTGTTTGTGAAACCCCAAAAGTTACAGTCAACAAAACAATAGGTAGAGCTGTGCAGGGAGCTTCAGCACCTAGTTCACCATCTGCTTGGGGGAAAAGAAATTGAGGTCCAAACACAGACTTAGTATAATATCTAATCCAATTCTGTCTTCCCCAACAGAGGACATGTTCTCCATGGGTACTGAAGGGAAAGCAATTGCTTTACTTTCCCTTTGCTAAATTCTATGCTCCTGAGCATGAGGACAATGTTTTCCTTGCTCTTCAATTCAATATACTTTGAAAACCCATCTACAAAGTAGAAAGCCTTCACCATTTGGGGTAATACAAATAGCCTTATAGCCTGTGCATTGGAGGTCTTAAAGAAGACAAAGGCATATCTCCAGGTGTCTGTATCACAACCCCACTCTCTACTTTGAAGTATTGACCATTTCACATCTTTTTATTTTATTTTATTTTATTTTATTATTTTATTTTATTTTATTTTATTTTATTTTATTTTATTTTATTTTATTTTATTTTATTTTTAAAGCTTATTGATTATTTGTTTGTTTGTTTTCACATTATTTTTGAGAGACAAGGAGAGACAGAGCACTAGTCGGGGAGGAATAGAGAGAGAAGGAGACACAGAATCCGAAGCAGGCCCCAGACTCGGAGCCATCAGCACAGAGCCCGATGCAGGGCTCAAACTCACACACTGTGAGGTCATGATCTGAGTGGAAGTCAGACGCTTAACTGACTCAGCCACCCAGGCACCCTTATTTGTTTGTTTGTTTAGAGACAGAGACAGTGTGAGCAGGGGAGGAGCAGAGAGAGGGAGAGAGATTCCCAAGCAGGCTCCACACCATCAGCACAGAGCCCAATGTACAGTTTGAACTCACGAAATGTGAGATCATGACCTGAGCCAAAACCTGAAACCAAGGGTTAGATGCTTAACTGACTGAGCCACCCAGGCACCCCCATTTTACACCTTTTTAATTATCCAGCCATTCCAACTGAAGTTGAAACTGACCATCCCAATCCTTATGCTTTCTTCTTTTTTCCATAGAAGTTACCATATTTTAATACATTATACAATTTACTTATTGTTATTGCTCATCATTTATCTCCTCTGGCCAGAAAATAAGCTCCCTGAGTCCAGGCATCTTTGGTTGCCTGGTTCACTATTACATCCTAAGCATCCTAAGAAAAGCACAGTACTAGAAGATTTTCAATAAATATTTAATGAGCAAGATAGATACCCCTTTGGTTTAAAGAGATAATAGATGAATGAATAATTATAGCATATAACTGAGTATGTCAAGGGAATTTTTGAGTTTGGTTGTCATATCTCCCTCTCCTTCCCAAGTTGGAAGAATGTGAAAGAAAGAAGGTAGCAATGAAGGGACAAACTTAGATTAATAGAGAAACAGGATAAAGAAGAAAACATGGTTTTGCAGAAGGCAAGATTGGTGGGCAAGGTATTCAGAATACGGGAAAGGGGATTAGCAATGAAGTTTGAGCAAATTACTAATACCTGAGGATGATTAGCAAGATTCTTAGGGGTGCCTGCGTAGCTCAGTTGGTTAAATGTCCAACTCTCAGTTTCCATTCAGGTCATGATCTCACAGTTTGAGATGGAGCCCTACATCAGGCCAGGCTCTGTGCTGACAGCAGGGAGCAGCCTCTTTGGGATTCTCTCTCTCCCTTTCTGCCCCTTCCCTGCTCGCACGTGGTCATGCTCATTCCCGCTCTCAAAATAAATTAATTTAGAAAATAAAGATCTTAGATTCATTTCACAAACTGTTAGGCATCCTACTAGGGACAATGGGTCCCCAAATGACATATGATAACAATACACAATACGGTAAGAACTAGAATGGTACTTCTGAACCTCAGTTAGATTTTTTTACACTGATTTCCAAGTCTTTCAATGACTTGGGGCCTTCAGGATCAAAATCCATGATGTTGACAGGGAATACAAGCAAGCAGCTTCAGGATAATGTCTTGGCCTGTCTTGAGACTAGAGGTTCAGACCTTGTCAGTCTTTTGAAACAATCTATGCTGCAGACAGACCCAATCCGTTGTGGTGCCTAGACCAGGGTAATGCCATTTCATGTCTTTAATTTTGCACTGTCACCCCTTCTTAAAACGCCCTTTGCCCCAGAGATCATATGAAAACCACATACAAATTCATTTGCTAAGACTCCTTTTAACACTTCTCTGAAGACACCTCCAAATAGGAGCATCTCTCTTTTCTTCTGAAATCTGTGTTTGTACGCCTGTCTTGATATTACCTCTGAGCTGCTGGAAAGTAGGGAGTGTGTTTAGTTACCGTTCACACCCCTGGTACTAAGATTCTTTCAGGCATACAATGACTTTTTTTTTTTTACAATGACTTTTAATAAATATTTCTTGAATTGAGAAACTGTAAAATTCTAAACTGCCTCTTCAGAAACCTCACTAATCCCCCAGAATAAAACTTAAATCAGGTTCAGCTGCATTACCACATGAAAGAGCTGGCCATTAACTTTTCAGCACTGTAAACATTTGCAACCCACATGGAATGTATAATGTATGTCATTTTATCAAAATATTCAATGAACCACAATAGTCCATTTATTGATCCAGGGAACAATAGACTGTTGGTATTTGTTCTTATACAAAGGGATTGTGTAAATAATAAAGGCATCCCCTCTCTGATGCCTTCAAATAATACATTCATTTTTTTTTTTTCAGGAAAATATTCAGACAGTGGGCTCCTGAGCCCAATTTTCCTGAACATATGTAGCCATTATCCCAAAATAAGCTCCACTCCGTGTGTCAGGAAATAATGTGAATTTGCCTTGATACAGGACTCTTTGCCCATTTCTATTATTTACCACAAGACTCCACGGGAAGGAGATATGTAAATCATGTTAACGTACACCCTCCATGTTTCTGACTAAATGTGATGCTGGAAATATCCTGCCCCATGGCTGTCATCAAAGCATCATGCTCTGTATCTTTCAGGGACAGACTGCAGCACTCGCTTCATTCACTTTAATATTATAGAAGTAATCTTTGCCATAAGAAAAGGAGTCACTGTGACCAACAAGGTTTTGATGTAAGATTGACCACTGGAGAGTAAACGACACCTGCCTCCCTCAGCCACAGATACTTTAAAGTACTTTCTTCCTTTGTAATTTTAACACAAGGGAAGAAAAGCCCTTATGAGCAACCCTGTCAAGCTGTGACAATGTGAATGAACAAAATTTAAAAATGTATGAGAGGCTGAAAATGAATCATTTAAACACACTAAAAAAAATCCTTCCTTGTGAGTGATGTCCTTGAAAAATTACCTAATAATTTATCCAAAATGAGCATCTTTTTTCACATGAGTGACATTTGGCAGGTTTTCTTGCTTTTCCCTTGGATTTACAACTAATTTATTAAGCAGCTTTCAAGCAATTGCTCTGAACTTGGGGTTTTTGATCCACTGAAAAATCAGGCGTATTTCGTGCCATCATCTTTTTTTTTTCTTTTAAAACATAAATTGACTAGTACCTCTACAGTTTTTCTTTCTTTTTAACCTAGAAGAAGCAAAGACAAAAAGGTCCATGTTTGATCAGTTGAGAAAAGAATGCAGAAGCCGTGGGCCGCCTGTTGATATCAGCCTTTTTGCTTCTTGTCCAGTGAGGTCTGTATCAACCTAAGGATGGCTAGTCACCCAGCTCTGGCTCGATTATGTGGCCTTGTCATTACCGTTTAGCACTGAGCTCCAGAAAGACAACTGAATTAAATGCCAAGCTTTCTCAGTTTCAGTCCTGACTCTACAGCAAATGACCCAGCTGGCCTAGAGGCTGTTACTTAAATGCCTTTGCTACGGGCGCCTGGGTGGCTCAGTCAGTTGAGCGTCCACGTCCGGCTGCGACTCAGGTCATGATCTCGCAGTTTGTGGGTTCGAGCCCCATGTCAGGCTCTGTGCTGATGGCTTGGAGCCTGGAGCCTGTTCCGGATTCTGTCTCCCTTTCTCTCTGCCCCTCCCCTGCTCATCTCACACTCTGTCTCTCTCAAAAAAGTAAATAAATACAAAAAAAAAAAAAAAAAGTCTTTACTAGTTAACCTGCCCTTTGTTACAAAGTGAAATGATATCCATACTTTCTATTACTGTCATTTACTGAAATAACTCTAATAAAACACCTTGAAAATTATTGTAGGAGAAATAGTGAAGCAACTAGACCCCTGAAATTAAAAAACATGCAAAATTCTTAAATTACTTTATCAGGAAGCAACCGCAAACAAGAATTTATAAGGCACTAGAATTTTTTTAAAAATTATGTCAAAGTTCTAAACGGTATGAACACTTCTGCAAATTTTTTAAATAACTTTTTAAATGTGTATTCATTTTTGAGAGACAAAGAGGGGAGGGGAAGGGGTAGACAAAGCGGAGACACAGAATGTGAGACAGGCTCCAGGCTCTGAGCTGTCAGCACAGAGCCTGACAAGGGACTCGAAACCATGAACTGTGAGATCATGACCTGAGCTGAAGTCGGACACTTAACAGACTGAGCCACCCAGGTGCCCCAAACACTTTGGAATGAAAGATGCCATGCAAGTTATGGCACCTGGGTGGCTCGGTCAGTTGAACGTTCGAATCTTGATTTTGGCTCAGGTCATGATTTCACAGTTTGTGAGTCGGAGCTCTGTGTTGGACTCTGTGCTGACAGTGTGGAGCCTGTCTGGGATTCTCTCTCTGCTCCTCCTCCCCTCAAAATTAATACATAAACTTAAAAAAAATGATGTGGATGTTGATCAGTTTACCACGGCTATAATGAAGAAAAGGAATAAGTAGCTGAAAGGTTCATCAGGAGCAGGCAGCCCTTTTCACACTTTGAAAACCAGCGGTGCCTGGCTGGCTCAGCCGGTAAGGCATCCGACTCTAGATCTCAGAGTCGTGAGTTCAAGCTCCACATTGGGCATGGAGCCCACTTGAGAGAGGACAAGAAAGAAAGAAAGGGAGTAAATTATTCCTCTGTTGTGTTTTGGCTTATATATATAGGTCTGCATCTAAATATTTTAAAAGGGAAACTAATTTCAACTTCTTAAAAGAGGAAAGTGTGGGCTCGAGAGGCACCCCAAAAACTGTTAAGGCTGATGAACCGTGTGGACCACGTGCAAACTCTGATGTGCCTACATGCCACCATGGGACGAGAAGTTATACACCACCACCCTATATGCTTGGCAAGGCAACACGATGGAATTCTGACATCATGATCTCTGTCCTAAGTATATCAAGGACCTAGATTGGCTAGCTGAACTCAGTTTTCTATCTCTTTCACATCTGTCACTTATTGGAAGTACATTGTCTGTGTAGCAAAACAATACTGTCCTTACCTTAAAGATGTGAGCAGAGAAATTAAGTATGTCTTCCATAAAGTAAGGCCTTTTCACTCAGCCTCACATATGCTCCTTCCCCTGATATTCACACACTTTCTTTTCTCAAATATCACTTCTTCAGAAGGTCCTTGCCCATCTACTCTATCTAAAAGAGTGTCCCCAATGATTCTTTGTCTTCATCTCTGTTTTCTTAGTAACACCTACCGCTTCTTGACATTGTATTATACTTGTTTACTAGTTACTGTCTGGCCACTCTACAGGACAGTAGGAGATTATCTGTTTGGTACATTCTCTGTCTAAGGCAACCTGCATACTGGTCCTTAACACGTAATGGAAGATGAATCAATATTGGCCTTAATGAATGAATCACAGGCAACAGAGTTTCTCAAGGTTATAGGCATATAAGGATATAGTGTGTCAGCTGCAGCACAGTCCACAATGGATAAGTGACTTTAGGGATGCTAAAGTGACAGGTAGGATCTGGCACTAAAAGGGACAGGAGTGACCTGGGAGAAGAAGGAAAGTAATAGCTCGCTGGCCTGCAGGAGGTTGAAGGAGGTACTGCAAATCAGGGAGAGCACAGCACCGAAAATGATGGGTGACGGACTTCCCTCCAAAAACTGACTAACTGTATGACTGTGGAGACGTTCCTTAACTATTCTGAGCCTCATATTCCTAATCTGCAAAATGGGGGAAATAATACAATTCCTTTTCCAGGTTGTATGGGCAACTGGACCAAAAATCATAGATCTAAAGGACACAGCATCTAGCATCATGTCTGTGTGTAATGAGTTCTCCATAAATGGTAGTTATTATTAATTCTATTGCCATTATTACTTCTACTTCTAATCCAAACTAGTAGTCCTATGACAGTAGTATTTCTCTGACTTCCCCATATGCTTGTCTAGCTCACTCTGAAGGTCCAAATCAAGACTGCCTGGAGATGAAAAGTTCCTTGAGAGTTTTATCATCCCTCTCTGGTATACTTATATCCAAAGAATTTGTACTATTATTCTGACCAGAAATTTGGTCAGCCAATGCTGATTCTTTGATTCCTGAATTGTGTTTTAACTTGCAATTTCTCTTCCTTGTGCTCCAACTTGAGAACATCTAGGGAGGAGGGGGGAGAGCCCAGCAAATACTCTAATAATTCAACCCATATTTATTACTTTACTAACTCTGTTTCATAAGAAAAACTGATAACCACCACAATACCCTTTTCTATACATCATCCAAAAAGCAATTACATAACATAATTCACTTGTAGAATTCTCACTTCACACATTCATTAAATAATAAACGAAGCCATTTTATTTTTACTTTATATCGATTTGACTTCTATTAAAAGAAGTAAAGAGTACTGGCACTGATTACGTACTCGAGTGATTCTGTCTGCCTCCTCCTCCTAAATCTATTCTCCATGCTCTCCATGCTCTGCCCTGGTTTGTGCACCTTCACTCTGACTCTAGAGATGAACCACCCAAGCTACATAATCATCCTTTTCCACTTTCATCCATCCAGTGGGAGTGCTGGTAGGAGATCATTGACTGATTCTTTCCCCTCTTCCACAGTATCAACCCCTGCTGGGTTTTGGTAACACTGTTCCCTTTTACCAGCTCTCTGGGCCTAGGGACCGACTTTTTGCTGTGCTAATCCCTTAGTGTGTTACTCTCCCTTGTTGGTTCTTATCTCTGCCCAATTAAACATTTAAATGTTCCATCTGATGTCTGTTGGGGCCTAGATTAATATGCATTCTATATATGACACAGAACATGCATTTCAAACATAATTTAGGATCACCATTCATATATTCAATCTCGTACATAATAGACACTCAATAAATGCTTCAATTAATCTGAAATTCCTCAAAATAATTCCAACTCCCAATCTCCTACTAATGTTATTAAAGACATTTAATTATCCCTAATTGCTAAAAATAGAACACTCAGCATTTATGTAATTTAACTAGGTATGATTGTCTAGTTATCACCAAATTCTATAGTATTTTTGTAATATTTGTCCTCCCTAACACTGTTTTCTGAAACTACCCCTGGATCTGCTCTTCTCCCCACCCCTCCTTGCTGTCAATTTCTCTGCTTTTTCTTTTTCTGAATGCAGGTAGTCCCTGAAAATAAAGCCTTAATTTTATTAATCATTCCATTGACACTCCCATGCAAATTAATGACTTGATAGTAACATTTCCTCTGTTAGTAATGCCGACTGTGTGCCTTCATCCTTGCCCTCTCTCTGAATTTTCAGAATCACTTTTTATTTTTCAGAACCTCTCCTGCATATCCAAAAATGAATGTCTAAGGATTATTAATAGGTTAAGTTCAAAAACCGAACCTAATATCTACCATCCCAAATATGATTCTCTTCTCTATTAATGAAAACTGCATCCTTCTGGACACTCAGAGTAAAAAACTAATGGTCATCCATCAATGACTGAACTCTAGTCCTTTCCCACTCACTATTAGCAGACATTTGCATCGAGCCTCTCCCCATTTCATGTTCTGTATCCATTCCTTCTTCTCTATTTTCACTGCCACTGGCCCTAAGCTAAGCACTCATTTTTTTGCTTCTTTTACCATCAAACAAGAATGTTTTTACAAAGCTAATACATACCCTATACAATCTTTCTAAGGTACCAATATTTTGACAACACTGTAAAAGCAAGATGAATGGAAAAGGTAAAATCCGAAACATTAGGTTTGGTAGTTTCTTAAACTTACTGCAATAACCGTTATGAACCTTTTGCACAAAATATAACTTCAATTGAATTCAGAAACTTGGTACAGTAGACCCTCCCAATTTAAGTATGCATGCATGTACACACACACATACACGAATGATAATACCTTTATTTTAACTCAAGAATGTTTGTGAATTAAAAAAACACCTTAGTAGAAGTGACATAACCTTAAAAATTCAAGAAAAGTCTGAGTTAAATGAAATCATAATTTTTGGGGGAGATAGTTTTATACAGAGAGAATTTAGGGCATTCATACTCAATGAAGTAATGTAACCCACCAGGGAACAATCACTGGGTGGGGAAGGATACAGGAGTCTTTGAGACTACAAAGGTTTATAGCTCTCCAAAGCTCCACCCAACACAAAAAAATCTTTAATGTCTATTCAATTATTTTTGAGCATGCACACGTGCACGTGCAAGAGAAAAAGAGACACCCACAGACAGAGAGAGACAGAGACAGAGAGAAATCATGAGGTGGGGAGGGGCAGACAGAGAGGGAGAGAGAATTCCAAGCGGGCTCCTTGCTGTCAGTGCAGAGCCTGACACAGGGCTCAATCTCATAAACAGTGAGATCATGACCTGAGCCAAAATCAAGACTCAGGAGCTTAAGTGACTGAGCCACCCAGGTGCCTCCAATGCAACAAAATGTTTTACTTTAGTAGTTAATTTCTCTCTAGTAAGGAGAATTATAAGAATTATAGCTGATCAGATTTTTCTTCCTAGGAGGAAGTAGTAAGGAAAAAGAAAAGGCTAAAAATATAGATAATTGGAGAAAAAAATACCATATGTAAATTTCCAAGTTCTATCATGTTTTTATCAAGCCAATCTCAATGACTTGGAAAGGAGAGCTGAGTAATATTTTTAAAACTACAACCAATTAGGTTAATTAGGCACTAATCTCTAGAGCAGATTATTATCTATCAAGCAGCATTCTGAAGTAAATGCAACTGACAAAACATTTTTAACTAGTTCCTCATCAAACTGTCTTCTGAATCCACTCTTCATGTTTTCTCCTAAATGATCATTACCTATCCACAAGATATAAAACCAATACAGTACTGCGTACTGGATCTGTATTATTTCTCAAAACAAATTAACAAAGGAACTCTCTGTGGCTCAAAGCTTGAAACAAGTATTGAAAAATCAATTTCTTGGCAACTTCGATTGGCCAAAGCATCATTTCTCTTTGTCTTCTGTAGCAACACAAGACTACAGAGAAACATCTGTCAGTGAACACATTTTGAGAACAGGCTACACTCTTGGTTCAGATTCACTCAGAACAAAGTAGTTTCTCAGCTGCTGGAATGTGATTGGCAGAGCAGACCGAACAGTGTTCCAATCTGCTCTCAATGGGGGGAGAGGAAGAGAAAGGGAGGTGAAAAGCACGGAATCATGCAATGATTTAAGAATGAGTGCTTAAGAGTCTCTTATGCTTTGTCTCTCTTCCATTCTAAGAGGGAGGGTGATGGGTATTGAGGAGGGCACCTTTTGGGATGAGCACTGGGTGTTGTATGGAAACCAATTTGACAATAAACTTCATATACTGAAAGAAAGAAAGAAAGAAAGAAAGAAAGAAAGAAAGAAAGAAAGAAAGAAAGAAAGAAAGAGTGCTTAAGGAATGATTCAGGGGCATATTCTGGATTAGCAGTGAGAAAATGGATTTTATCTTCGGGTTTATTCCACCCAAAGAAATGTATGACTGTTTAAAAATAAAGTGTGCTAGCAACCAGAAAGTTCTAAGCTTCTGAAATCCAAGTTGTTAGCCTACAAAATAAAACACAGAAAGTGCCTCAGTTCAGTCATTTATCAATACATTGAGAGTTTTTCCCCCATTTAACAGTACACTATATAATTTAACAGCTTTCGTTTTAAATTAATATGAATAATGAAATTATCTTCTAAATACTTTTCTGTTTTGAATAAAATAATAATTTCTAAAAAGTCACAAAATCACTTTGTAACTTGAAACCGATAGATACTCAAGTAAATTGACATTTTCACAAAATTAGAAGGAACTAAATATTTTAAGAAATATTTCTAGGGGTGCCCAGGTGGCTCAGTCGGTTAAGCGCCTGACTTTGGCTCAGGTCATGATCTCACAGTTTGTGGGTCCAAGCCCCATGTCGGGCTCTGTGCTGACAGCTGGGAACCTGGAACCTGCCTCGGATTCTCCCTCTTTCACTGCCCCGCCCCCACTTGTGCTCTGTCTCTCAGAAACAAATAAATGTTAAAAACAATTTTTTTAAAGAAATATCTCTAGGGGAGAATATTGTTTCCCATATTTTAATAAAGAATGCTATGTAAAACCCTGCTTTACAATAAATTTTCCCTTTCCCTAAATATGTCCCATGAAAATCCTCTTGCCACTTCTATAAAGGTAGAGTCAGAACCTCAGAAACTCTCCTACTCCATAAAAGCAAGAAAAGTAAAGGCAAAAATTATCAAAGCCAACTTTGTCGGAACTCTGAAAATTAACCGAAGGCTTGCAACAAAATGAGAAGAATTTATTCAAGAAAAAGTTATATTTTAATAAAAGTAGCAAGACCAGTAGTGTTTTAACTTCTATGACTATCTCCCTCTCCCCAGCTCCACAGTAGACTTAGAAACCAGCACCCATAGGATCACAGTAGTTGGGTAAAAATAGCAGTCTCCAATCGCCAGGAACAAAACAAATATGTCTGCTCTCACATTGTACTGAAGGTGTTTTCCCGGGAAGCTAGGCAAGGAAAAAAAATATGAAAGACATCCAGATTGGAAAGGAAATAAGTAAAGCTACTTCTATTTATAGATGAAATTATCATGCATATAGGAAATCCTACAAAATATATACACACACACACAATTAGAACTGATACGCTAATTCAGCAAAGTTGCAGAATACAAGATTAATACACAAAAATCAATTATATTTTTATACAATTGCAATGAGCAAACTAAAATGATGTTAAGAAAGCAATTCCATTTGCAATAGCATTACAAAGAACATGACACTAATGGATAAATTTAATAAGACAGGTTCAGGGTTTGTACACTAAAAATAGCAAAACATTCACTGAAAGAAACAAAAGCATACCTGAATAAGACATATCCTGTGTCCAGATCAGACTTAATATTATATTCCCCAAATTAATCTACAGATTCAACACAATCCTGATTAAAATCCCAGGTGCCTTTATTGGAGAAATTGACAAGGTGATCCTAAAATTCATGTGGATACACAAGAAACCAAGGGTATCTAAAACAATTTTGAAAAAGAAGAATAAAGTTGGATGACTTACATCTCCTGTTTTCAAGCTGAGTACAAAGTTATAGAAATCAAAACAATGTGGTATTGGCGTAACGACAGACAGTATGTCTGTCTGTCTATCTATCTATCTATCTATCTATCTATCTATATATACACACGCGCACACACATCAACTGAATAGAACTGAAAGTCCAGAAATAAACCCTTACATTTATAAGCAATTGATTTCAGCAAGAGTGCCAAGACAATGACGTTGTGAAGTATAACCTTTGCAAAAATGATGCTGGAATCATCTACTATCCACATGCAGGTAAATAAATAAAGGTGGACCCCAATCCCCCACCATAGAAAAACATGAACTCTAAATGGATCTCAGAATTATACATAAGACCTAAAACTATAAATTACAGCAGATACATAGGAGTAAGTAAGTCTTCTGACTTTGGATTAGGTACCAGTTTCTCAGACACGACAATTAAAAAATAACAGCCAAAAAAAGACAACCCAGACTTCTTCGAAATTAAAAGCACATGTCCTAAAAAGTATATCATCAATAAAATGAAAGGACAACACACAGAATGGCAGACAATATTTATAAATTATATCTCTGATAAGGGACTTGCATTTTTATACACAGATAACTCGGACAACCCAAAAATAAAAAGGCAAATAACACAATTGAAAAATTTGGGGGTGGGGGGAGATCTGCACAGACATTTCTCCAAAGAAAATACACAACGACCAATAATCACAAGAAATATGCCCAATATCATTAGTCATTAGGAAAATACAAATCAAATCCACAATGACTACCACTTCACACTGAGTAGGATAGCTAAAATCAAAAGGGAAAAGGATGACAAGTGTTGGCAAGGATGTGAATAGACTGGAACCCTCCTCATTCATTGCTGGCTGGACGATAATATGGTGCAGCCACTTGGAAAACCAATCTGGCAGTTCTTCAAAATATTCAACAGAGGGTTTTCATATAAACC
The DNA here is from genome assembly GCF_027475565.1 of Acinonyx jubatus. Lineage (NCBI taxonomy): Eukaryota > Metazoa > Chordata > Mammalia > Carnivora > Felidae > Acinonyx > Acinonyx jubatus. The sequence goes on from NC_069382.1 coordinate 185,773,538, forward strand.
AGTAACTATACTTCCAGGTACATATGGAAGACAATTAAAAACCAACGAGGCACACAAAACTTGTACATAAATGTTCATTGCAGCCTTTGTTCATGGAAACCACCCATATGCCCATTAACAGATGAGAGGGTAAACAAAATGTGGTGAATCCATACAATAGAATATGATTTTTCAATAAAAAGTAGTAACATACTGACACACAGTACACCATGGAAGAACTTTGAGAACACAGGCTAAGTTAAAGAAGCCAGTCACAAAAAGTCCCATATATGTGATCCCATTGATATAAATTGTCCAGGGTCAACAAATATATGGAGGCAGAAAAGGGACCGCCAGGAGCACAGAGGTAGGGAAAAGAGGGTGACTGCTAATGGGTTACTGGGCTTCTTTTTGTGGATGACGACAACGTTCTAGAATTCGGTGCTTGTGATGATTGCACATCTAAAAATGCATTTAAAAACATGGATTATACACTCTCAAAATTGAATTATATGGCATGTGAATTACACCTCCATCAAGCTCTTATAAAAAAATCTAGTGCCAAAGATTAATATCAGAAATAATGTCTGAGCAAACTTGAAAAACTCTCAGTATGGGCATCAAAGTACTCAAGAAATGTTAGCTATAATTAGCCGTAATTACTATCAGAAAACATCAGTGTATTTGTCAAAAATAATTTTTAAACTGTAATAATTTAATACAGAACACTTAATTTCTCTTTTTCACAATGAATTCAATATTCTTAGCCATTTTTTGACTAATTAACTCTTGCAAATCTATAATACGGCTTTGGAAATAAGTATCATTTCATAGCAATAGTTGAAAAATACCTTTGTAAGATAGATTTCATTAGCTTTATATCTAGAAAGTACTATCTTCTGACACGAGTTTGGTCTACAAGTACGACAGTGTTTTTCCTATGTAATCATAATTTCCTTTTTCTATAATGGTTTTCCTTATGTGAATGTTTAGAAATCCATATGGAATTTTACTGAAAATCACACATTATAAAGCATGCCTGGTATCATAAAAGACACTGAGTAATAACTAAACAACCACTGGCTCTAACAGAGCTTTTGTTTGTTTTGCTGACTTTCTTATAAGTTTACTTTAAAGACAACTGCCACTGGAGACCAAAATTTAATATAAGCATGGGGACGGCTCTGTAGCTTTATAAATTTACCTGTACTTGATGACTTCTGTTTCCTTGGCAAAAACTGGACTGCACAATCTGCAAGATTCTTTTAACTCCATAAGGTCATGATTTGACATCTTAACTTCTGAATGATTATCTTTTAGAATGAATTAATCCTCAAAACTATACTGTTTTATCCCACATCATAACTTTTCTGAAAGAAGGAAGAAAATGCCCTTCCCAAATCAAAACCCCAAAACCGAGTGTGAGAAATTACAGCTAATAAGTATATGCTAACAAACATAAACAACTATCTTGGGGGATTATATAATTACTATGTATATAATGCTTCATGCTTTCTAAGTTCTGTAAAGCTATTAATTAATTTTTCCTTTCAAACATACCATGAATCAGCAAGTTATTGCCCTCCTTACCTTCTAGGATAGGACCCAAATGAAAAGAATAACTGGTTTCTCCAAATCCCAAACTAATTCTATGTTATCAATGAGGAGTAATTCATAATAGTGCTAACCTAACACCAACCACATCATTATCATCAAATGTATTATTTTCATAATGCTTTGCACAATTACATTTAAGATTTCAGTGGCATTTGGAGACCTCAAACCAACATCAAGTTGTATGAGGGGACTTTGATAGGCCCATTTGATGAGCTATGCTGTCTCCTGAAATATCAATTTATTAAACTAGTTGAAAAGAAAAACCTATACACCAGTTGATGAGGAGAAGAGAACCACCGACTAAACTGACCACTGAGTAGATCCGCAGAGCCACTACTGCTAAAATTGTGGTCGCAGAGGTGTAAAATGAGAACATTTGTAGAGCAGTATGAAGGGTAAAATGTTTATTTTGGAAACAAAACAAAATAGAAACCTAAGTTGGAAAAGGAAAATAAAGATGCAAAGGAGAAAATAAAAAAATGACAAAATTAGAATCCATAAAGAAGGTGGGCCAGCCACAAAAAGCCCATCCCTCTAAAAGGTGGCCCAGGTCATTTTGCAACATGAGCAGGATACAATGGAAAACAGCACTGTCATTTAGGAATTATTTATGTCAATAAGCACATTATTTGAAGGTGAATAATTAGTATCTGATTTTCCTGATTGCCCATGAAAAAAAAATTCTGTCCACATACTAACTATAATGAGAAAATCATTCTGTCCATATACTATCAAGTTGGCTCAGAGCACGACAGGAACCACAGATGCATTTCCTCAATGAAGTTAAAGTATGACTTTGAGAGGTCCGAGCAAAATCCACGTTTCAATCCAAATATATGCTGGATTGGTATACTTAGAATCTACTCCCAAGGTTTTATCAGTACGCTAGAAATGACTTCTGATACTATCCTTGCATCCTCAGTAAAAATGCTACCTCCATGGTGAAGCCTTTCAGACAGTAAGCTGTTCTACCTTTTATGAAATAAACAGTTTAGCAAATATTCCCATTAAAGAAATTCTCATTATTGAATTACAATGCAAAATAATTTTGTTATTTATATTTTAAGTCATATAATTATTTTATCATGATTACACATCATAGTTTAATTAGATCTCTTATTTAACATAATTGTTTATTATAAATCCCTTAATAATGAACACATAATGCTTGCTTACATGTCAGTCCCCCAATAGACTGCACATTTCTTGAATAAATAACCCATGTCTTTTCGTCTTTGTATTCCCTTCCCTAACATACTGCCTATTACAATGACTGAGCCAGAGTTAACCGCCAATAATATTTACTGAATGAACAAATGAATGAATAGATGGATGAACAGCTCCAGCCTCGATCTCTTGCCTGAATGCTAAGCTATGTTCCACCTACTGGATGTGTCCAGGTGCAAACATCTGGGGCTGGACATGTCCTAATCCCCTTTCTGCTCTGTTTCCAACTTCCATAATTTGGTTTAGCAACACCATCGTGAATCAGCTGATCAATATTTCTATGTGTCTCCGTCTGTCTTCCTTTTCTTTTCCTGTCCCTCCCACATACACTCTTCCTGGAACACTTATTTTCAGTTCAAAGAACAGCTCCAAGTCATTTATCCATTAAGGCATCATCATGGCTATCACTCACAGGCAGTTTGTAGGTTGTCTTTCCTGTAGAATTGCAAATTCCTTCATCCTAGCTCCCCATTGCTCCAATTCTTTGATGTAGAATGTGCTCTAAAAGCCAAACACATTCTGTTTGACGCAGCCATTGAGACTGTTCATAAAATTAATATGTGACCTTAAGATTAAAGTCCAAATTTGTAAACATCTTTCATGGTAATATCACTCATTTTAAAATTTCAACATATAGGAAACAAGCAACATAGGATCTGCCTTGACAGAAGTCAGAGAGTCATAATTCATATACGCTACATGATGCTAATGAGTGGGGTGAACAGTCGGTGACAAGTGCTGTATGATTTGATAGAACTTTAAAGATTTCATACGCGGTAAGGATAAATTATATTTGAAACGTTATTTGAATGTGACTTACAAAATTAAAAAAATAATATATCACTTAAACATCAATAAGAGTTTTGCTTATTTTCCAGTGAAATTAAAGAACTGTGTTTAATTTTAAAGCAATTCAGCAACAGTCTCTGCCTATACAACTAACTCACTAGTTACAAATAAGGCTTGCAATTCATTAAAACAGCAACAAGTATTCAATGTTACTTGCAGTTGTACAGGTAGTAAACAAAAGCCATAAAACTGCATTTATTCATTTTTAAATTCAATTTTTTTTCAGAATCTTTGTTTATTTGTAGGATTTCACCCAGCCTGGCTATCGATATTATATGACCAAACTCATTTATACTGAATTATGAGGTTTCATTTTATAACCGAACTAAATTAGTTTCCTGGAAAATAAATAAGCAGTTCGAGGGGAAAAGGTATCATTCCCAATTAGCCAGACCTCTGCTGGTCCATGTTTAATGTCATAATACAATAAAATAATCTGGCCTATGTTGCTGTTAGGAACTAGCTTCATTAGAAAAGTCAGGAAAAAGCTATAGTTCTGCATGTCCTCAGCATATACTTGATAATTAAAGCCATATGCTTCCATCAATCTGGAAAGAATATGAATAATAGAGGAGAAACAATGCAACCAGCTTAGAAAATTGTCATTTGAAATGGCTGACTGTATAACTGTATCCAACACTGTGCTGTACCTCTCTGGGTTATATTTTAATGTTCTGGAAAGAGTTCTCATCTTAATTCCTAATAAAATATTTGTTAAAACAAACATAATCAATATTCCATGTTTTCATCTGAGAGTCTAGGAGCCAACATCATTTAATGGCATGCCTTCATCCCATAGAACACTGAATTATGTGGTTTGGGGATAATATAAAAAGGAAAAGAAGACACAGTCTAAGAAACAATTAGTACATTTTCTAACTGGAGAGCCAGAACTCATTCTCGTAATTAAAAAAAAAAAAAAAGGATTCAGAATGCTTTCAACATGTCATATAAATAAGGGCAAATTAATAGAGTAAAAACTGAGTAGATAAATTCCAAGGAGAATTGCAACAAGAGTCATTTAGAGTTGATTAAGTAAGTCCAACCCAAAGAGGTTAGACCCAAGTCAGGTTTTGAAAGACAAGACCAAAGTTCAATGGTTGCAAAGAAAAAATTCAAGCAAATGCAAAGAGATCCAGAAAGAACAAAAGCTCAAAGATGGAAATAAAAAAGGTGGGCAGTTCCCCTTTCCAGGGTAAAGCAATCCTCATTGGGGCTGGGACAATGAAGGCAATGTAGGTGAGGATTCTGAAGAGTTAAATGCCCTTCAAAACATCAGTTTGATAAAATCAGCCAATCTGAGTCATCATGCATTTTTAGATAGAAAAAGAAATGTTTTGATGGGGAAAACAACAACAACAAAACAAGAAACACTAGTGCCTTAGAAGAGCTATGGGATGGTCAAAATTATTCCAAAATACATTTAGATAGATATCCAATGACTTTACTTGCAGACTGAATCATCCTTAACACAGAATTATCCTTACAACTGTAAATGTCAGAATACGCAGTTTATTTTTTATGCTATTTATACACCAGCTACTTCCAAAACAGATTTTTGAAGGGCACAGAGTAAAATCATAAAAGAACATTAAAATAGTAAATGAGGGTGAGCAAGAATAGAGCAGGAACACTTAACTAAGAAAAGCCATTGCCATTTAACACAAAATTGAGCACTGGATTTCCGGAAGCCAAATTATAAGCTAAGAGGACAAATTCTTTCATAATTTATCATGAAGCAAATATTTGTTGATCACATAACATGTACAGCATCATGGTCAAATGTAAGGAAAAAGCCAGGTTCATCAATAGCTAATTTCTTCCTAGTTTTGAATTCAAAAAGAAATCTGTTTCAGCATTTAAATGAGAGATCCATGTAAGGAAGGAGTGTAAGGAAGGAGTGATACCCTTTAGGTCAAAATTACAAAAACTGAAAATGTTCTATTAGGGTTATTTCTTAAAATAAACTTTGATAAAACCTAAGGCAAAATATTTGTAAATATTACATAAAGGCAACATTTTAAAATAAATAATGCAGGTATGCTCCATTTTAGTAATCTGGTACAAGAATTTGAAGAATGAATGGTATCCTTAGAGCAGAATAAGAAAAAAAAAACTACACATGGTCTACTTAGGGCTTATAACAAACTTTGATAAAGCTGGGGCCAAAATATCTGATTATATTTATATAAAGGCAAATGATGTAGGTAAGCTTTATTTTGGTAATCTGGTGTAGTAATTTGGGAAAATGGATGGCATATCAGCTACTTTTCAGGATATTTGCTGAGCCCAAACTGACATTTTTTTCTTTTTCTTCCCTTTCTCCTTCTTCTTCTTTCTTTTCTAAAAACTCTGTCCCACCTTATCCCTACCTTCTCTAATATAAAGGGCTGAGCCTCTACCTCATGACCCTGGACAATTGGCCACGGTTAATTGGATCAGAGCTGGATATGAGACTATAGCTGTCCTGTAAGGGTGTTTTGTTTTGTGTTTTGTTTTGTTTTGTTTTTGTTTGTTTGTTTTTAAACCAGAGCATGTTCTGAAATACTCTAGTTGAATTTGGGTTGTTCCTTTAAGCAGAAGATGAACTTGAGAGCAGTTAGAAAGCCATTTTCTACCAATGCTTCTCTTTGTACCTCTGAAAGGTAAAATGGGGGAAGGTAGAGAAAGGGATGAAAGGGGGAGAAGAGTGAGGGAAGCAGAAGGGAAAAGAACTCAGAAAGGGGAGAAAGGGAGAAAGGAAAGAGGAGAGGCAGAGGAAGAAGGAAGGAGGAGGAGGAATTGAGAGAGAGAAAAAGGCTGGCTGGTTTCTAATGACTTTTCAATCCATGATTCTATTTTCAGGCCTACTGAGGACTTGCAGTTTTGTGCCCTTGAGTTACATCTTTACTATTTTAAGGAGCTTCCAAAAATATATATATATATCACTGTGCCCATAATCACTGCCTCTGCTTTAACACCAATGGAAGGAGAACAAGAAAAGGCCTGGCCAGGGTTGTAGAGTCTCACCAACACAACATTCCAGTCCATCCAAATTGCCTCCGTGCACTGGGAACATGAAAACAGTAAAACCCAAGCTGTCATGCCTAGACAGTGACTCCAGGGCTTCTGCTCCACAGAGCTCAAATGCCATATGATTTGGTCCTCAGATAGGTTTGTTTGTCCCATGATGACTGGCTAACCAGACATTTTTAGTCCATTGTCCCTACTCTCGGAATTTGACTTGCTTTTCATTTTCTCTGCAACGGTTCACCATCTCATTTTTCTATTATTTACTTGTCTGTTGTATTTATTTTCCAACCTTTTAAAATTTTTTTTAACATTTATTCATTTTTGAGAGACACAGCAATGGAGCATAAGCAGGGTCGGGGCAGAGAGAGAGAGAGACACAGAATCCGAAGCAGGTTCCAGGCTCTGAGATGTCAGCACAGAGCCTGACGCAGAGCTCAAATTCACAAAACATGAGATCATGACTTGAGCCAAATTCGGAAGCTTAACTGACTGAGCCACCCAGGCACCCTTATTTTCCAACCTCTTCAATGTTAACGACTTTATCCAAAGACAGAATTCATTCTCTTCTCCATCAATAGGACTCTCTTCAACAACGCTGAACTCCAAAGGAGTTCTGGAAATCCAGGCCATATTATATTTTTCAGCTGAAATCTTCTACAGAAAAAAATAAATTGTTAGTATCTCTGCCTATGTAGGAGATTCCTGACCTAGTCTCCCCTGTCCCCCATTCTCATATAGATAGTAGCACTTTCAAATGTGATGATATTTTGTGCTTTCATCTGCAAAATGGAGACAATAAAAGCATTTATATCACAGAAATTTTATGAGGATCTAATGACATATTTCTATGAAAGTACCTTGCCAACTCTGAAGCAACTTTAAAATGGTACTTATCCACCTAATCCACTGATGGAAAAGGTCCCGCGACAAACAGAGTGTCCCTAAGAGCTGGTGGTTAGGAGATGACATCATATTGACGTGGGGGTAATAAAGAGCCCAGAATATTCAATACCATTAGTCTGTGTAGTCCTGAAAATTCATCATCAAAGACTATAAAGAAGCCTTACACTAGACACTACCGGGAATTGCAATGGGGTTTGGACATCGACTTTCTTTTACTAGAGCTTTTTTGGGGCTAAGACATAAAATACAATGATTAAGCAGAATAATGCATGATCACTCTTAAAGAAACAGTATCACTATTGAATTAACACTATGGTATTTCATTTCAAAAGAATGTTGTGGAAGTGAGACATAAACAAAGGTTGTGAAGAAGTGGTGAGGTTTAAAATGCAGAGAGAAGGATAGATATAATACAAAAAGCACAGAGATGCCTTTGTTCACAAAGAGCTAAATCATGGAGGAGAGCTTCTGGGGAGAGAAAAAGGCACGGAACAAGCTGGAAACAAGCTGGAATCTGGTTGGCCTGTACTAAGGAGGATGCTCTTTGTGTTCCTTATGTTTTGTGAATCCTTCCTCATAATTCCAATCCAGTGGGGAGTGGGTATACAGTATTTCTCATGGATTTTCACGTTAAGGGCATCTCATCTATGGAGCCTAACTGGACCATAGAGTCAGGGGATATTCTGCATGTGTTCAGGTCTCTTCGCTATTGGATCAGAAGTTAGTCCCTGCAGGCCAGCACCTTAAATGGCTGGCAAGGTCATTTGGATGTTATGGCTTCCTGTTTTCCACAAAGACTAGAAATGGGAGTAGCCAGGGAAGAATTCCAGGCTACCAGCAGAGGCAGGAAGTAGTATGGGTGAGTGACAGAGAAAGCAGGGGACATGGCATATACGAAGGACGAGGTTCAGGAGCACTCAGCAAAATCCTGGCAATTAATTGACTATCAAATGACTCGAGGGTTTGGAGACTGGACTTCTAAGGAGAATTTGGGGATCATCAAGAGAAACAGGAAAACCAGGAGAAGAAGCTAGTTTGGAAGAAAGGTGGTGTGGTTTCAAGTTTGGCTTTTAAGTGGTGGGGGTGGAGTTACCTCACATGTAGACAGGTGGGCGTTAGCATGCTGTCAGGGATGAAAGTTCTAGAACTTGAAATATAGAGTGGACTGGGATATACACATCCATACATCATGTACATGAACGTAATACTTGACCTTTAAGGCCTACATATTGGTGAAGGTTAAGGGAAGAGTGAAAGCAAGCTCAATACATAAAAGGAAAATCCTTCCATTAACTTACAAAAGCAGAGGTAAAGAGTAGGGAGCAAGGAGGGTGACAAAAAGCAAGTTGAGGACAGAGACCATCAGGCTTGGTGATGAGAACATGACAGTGAATTTGGGGAACACAATCTCAGCCATGACGCAGGGAGAAGAGAAAGGGTGTGATGAGTGAATGGCATACCGGTAGACCAAGGGAGTCTTGAGCGCAAAAGAGAGAGACCAACTGGAAAAGGAGAAACATGAGTGTGTGCAAAGATTGGAGGGGCAACTGCCAGAAGACAGAGGTTAAGGGGCGCCTGGGTGGCTCAGTCGGTTAAGCCTCTGACTCTTGATTTCAGCTCAGGTCAGGATCTCGTGAACTGTGAGATTGAGCCCCCTATCAGGCTCCGCGCTGACAGTGTGGAGCCTGCTTCGGATTCTCCCTCTCCCTCTCTCTGTCCCTCCCCTGCTTGTGCTCTCTCTCTCTCTCTCAAAATAAACAAATAAACTTAAAAAAGAAGAAGGAGAAGGAGGAGGAGGAGGAGACAGGGTAAGACATTGTCACCGATTTTGGTTGTTACAGAATAGCTCTGTGAGGGAGTACTGAAGGGCTAGAGGAACACAGTAGAAAGTTTGAGGCAGATGGCAGAAATACTTCAGGATATTAGATCAGATGCTTACCAGAGTAGAAAATGAGACCATCGCTGAGAGTAAGAGGTCAAGGCTTATGTGGAAAAGTATCAGGGCTTAATTGGGTCAGAAGGCACCTAGGGCAGACTGGAGGGAGCTAGAACAGGAAGGGGCAGAGTCATAGTGATCATGAGGAACAGGTGGCATAGGCATGAGAGTGTGGGCAGCATGTGGTCTAAAGGGGACCCATCTCCCTATTTCTAGGCTTTCCACTTCCATTGCTGGCAGATCAGAATTACAATCCTAGTAAAACTGCTTTCAAATATCAATATTTTTGTATTTTCCATTAGCAAAATAAGATACATGTGATAGAATTTTTCATATTTATACCTGACCATGACAATATAAAATAAACAGATTGCCTGTTAACAATGATAGTTATGTTCAAAGCACTCTCCACAGCTAGATTAATTTTCACGCGCATTCTAAGTGCTCAGTACTATTATTATCCCATTGTACCTGTAAGAAGCCCAGGGCTTAGAAAAGTTAAATGACTAGATTTCAATTACAGAGATAGTAAACGGCAATCCAGAGATGCAAACTCGGGGCTGGATGATTGCGCTGTGGTTATGAGGGATCCTCATTTCTGCTTCCTGAGGGAACAGTCAGTCTTGCAGTTGAGAATTGATATGCACTGTGTGAGATGACGTGGGGACGAAGCGAGCATGCTGGAGCTGAGGACACGGCAGCAGGTGTAAAATGGGCCCCCTACACAGGGCAAATCCATAAAGAGACCAATTATATATCCTTCCCTATGTTCATCTGTATATTTTCCCTAATACCAGCTTGACTTGTAATAGAGGTGCCAGGAACTGTGTGTAGCTACATAACAGAGCAGTGGGCTGACTGCTCTATAAGGTGGCCAGCTCCCTTGAAACCAGGCATCGGGTGTGAAAAGGCCCTTTGATCACTGGCGGGGATCCGGAGAGTTCTGAAGACTCTCATGGCTCTCAGAGATCTAGGCCTTGCCGAGAGTCGGAAAAACATCTTTATCAGAAAGAAGACACGCCAAACCAGAGCTCTTAGAAGGTATTCCCAGGAAGGTGGAGGTTTTTCTCGTTCGTTTTTGTTTTTTGTCTGTTTGTTTGTTTGTTTTTTAGTACTGGCCCAAAGCCAGTACAGCCCTGCCTCCTCAGGCTCTACAATCAGAAAAGAGAGTCCAGAGAAAAGGATGGTTGACATGGAAATCCACTGGCAAACCCATTTTAATTCAACCCTTCAACAACTTTTAGTGAGCGCCTAACAGGTGCAATGCACCATACCAGACAATGCACCATGGAATTTCAGACTAGAATTAATTAAAATCCACACAAATAAATATAATTCCAAACCTAGTTAAAAACGTGTAAGTGGCATTTTTATCGTTAAACTGCAATTTTTTCCAAGGTAAAAATCAAAAGGATGCATCCGTCATTTTCTGAATTTCATACCTCTCCTGCTCCCCATTTCAAGTCAGGTCTATAATAATAGTTAAAGGAAAGGACCTGAAAAACATGAGCAATTTTATAGTCTAATAATCACATCTCATTCTACCACCTGTCTTTGAAAGCTTTTATAGTTTCAAATAACATTTGCAAGTACAATAATATTTCTGTACTTATACAATGCACTGGGTAACAAATTTGAAAACACAGGAACTACTTAAGAGAAATATTTAGATTGTGTCTAATTTAAATAGATAGTCCAATGGGCAAGGACTGTGTCTAATTCTATGTTAGGTACAGCACATTGCAAAATGTTGGCACTCAATAAATGTAAAATAATAACAACAGTCTTTTCCCCTTTAAAGTATATAATTACATCTACCCCCTACTGTGCCCCAAGCTCAGTGACAGATCTTTTGTTTATTAAATCCACAGCCCTGAAGGTATACAGTACTGCACTTTCAATACAGCTTCAATAATAATTGCAGTGAAGTCCTCTCTAGTTTAGGTAAAACTTTAAATATCTACAAATCCCTAAGGAACATCTTAATTTAGCCATCCACCATCTATATTACTTAACCAAATGCAGGAAACCTTTTGTAAGTCCCCAAAGTGGAATCCAAACACTAAGTGGAAATGTGTTCTCAAAGTTAGTTTGAAAATATGTCATGGAATAAAATTACTCCTAGCTAATTTACCATTTCTCTTTCCTAAAGAAACATGTCAAGCTGCTAAGCAAAGCTCTGAAGGCTTTATGCAGGAAACATTCAATAGGTTCCCATGCTTGCGTTCAAAGTGCGCTATTATCCAAGTAGCCTGAACTGAGGAGGAAAAAAAAAATGACTCATGTACAGCTTTATTTGAGACATTTGCACTACAATGAACTAAGCAAAGCAACAGGTCACGTTAAAAAATATTCCAGAAAGCAACAGCAGCCGAAGCCCCTTTGAGGGGAATTTTGGATTGGAAAGCACTTTTGCTTCATCATTATTTTCTTCTTGTTTCCCGTGTTTGTATTTGAATGCTTGCACTTGAACATTAGTTTCACAATCACCTATTCTACATTTGGTATTGATGAAGTTCAACATATGCTCAGCAATTCACTGCTACTAAAATAAGAAATGCAAATTCAGCTAAGTGTGCTCCAAGTCTAACGTTAAGCTGGGCCCGAGTTCCTTTGTAGTTTTTGTAGAGTATTATCATTAGTAGAGAAGGGTTAATGGCAAAGGCCGATGATTGTTTAAAAATTCACATTACCAAAGTGGATTACATTGCATCTACTAAGGGGATCAACAATGTAAGCCTACACTAAGCCATTATTGCAGAAACAAAGCTTTCATTTTAAGCCTTTGGAAACAAGCATAAAATGGACAAAAGAAAAAATTCTTCTGATGTAAGAACAAGGCAAGCACTACATGCTTTTCATCCTTACTCAGATTAGAGCCATGATGAATACCCAAAAAATGGACCATCTCCCCAAAGAACGAATCATTAAATTATAACATGTCCACATTTTGGAAAACGCTTCTTGTCTACAGCTAAAACTCCAACAGAAAATCCTTTACTTAAATGTCTTTCCGCTTTTGTTGAGAATCAGTCACAACATGGAGATGTGCATTCTTTAGGACTGTATCACCATTTCTGTTCTTTATCTTCTAATGAGAAGGAGGAGTTTGAAAAATACATTCCTGCCACCAGTGTCAGACTTTGCCCTCTGTAGCAGTAATTCATTACAAACAGTATCAGTATGTGGTAACTAAAGGGAAACCACCAGCTACTGGAAGCAACAGGGCCTGGCCGGAGGCTAAACGTATTTGACAAGTATTGTTTTCCACAACAAACTTGGAAGTATTGATATCCCATCTTGCAGATGTAGAAACTGAGGCTCAGAGAGGTTAAATGAACTCACTCTCCATCACCTACTAAAGAAACAATGATTCAAACTCAGGTCTGACTGAAACTACCGCTCATGCCCCACCCCACCCCACTTCCCACAGTGCCTTCCAATGGCAGAAGTCCTTTTAGGTCGAACATTATTTTATTTAATTTTTGTTAATGTTTGTTAATTTTGAGAGAGGAAGAGAGAAAGTGGAGGAGGGGCATATAGAGAGGGAGACACAGAATCCTAAGCAGGCTCCAGGCTCCAAGCTGTCAGCACAGAGCCTGACGCTGGGCTTGAACTCACGAACCTTGTGATCATGACCTGAGCCGAAGTCAGACGCTCAACTGACTGAGCCACCCAGGCGCCCCAAGTTCAATCAACATTACTTTAATAAATTACCTGTAAAATTCTACATGAAATTGAAGGCTCTCGGATAATTTTTTTTTTCTTTACAAATGTGAGCTCAACAATGAAGCACCTGCTCAATGTATGTAAATTAGATTTAACTATATGGTGTCATCACTGATATTGTATGATATGTGGAAAGAACCTCACAAATTAAAGCTTAAGGAGATAGTAAACTCTCCTATAATATGTCATGTATCTGTGGCAACTCTGATAATTTTAATTCTTCAGAAAATGAGTGAGAACTGGTAAGTAAAACAAACAGTAAACAACAAATAAATAAATAAATAAATAACAAGGCCCCCAACAGTCAAAATGCTCCACACAATGTGTCCACTAAAGCCATGCATTTGACACAGAGGAGAAAACTGCAGATCCTCCTTTTGGGTTAATTAACAGTTATTTTAAACATGATTCAGCAAACCTGGGTTATCTATTTTCCTTGCTCAGAATAAACTAAAAACAATGAATTGGAAAAATAGGAAGAGTTCCTAGCAATAACAAAAACTGCAAGTCTTGCCAGAAATATAAGACAACGATGTTAACCAAAAATATTCACAAAAATTATGGTCACTAATGCGTAGGTAAATTTAAAAAGACATAGGCCTTGTTCTGGTGTTAGTAGATTTATTGTAAATATATATATAACAAGATAAATATAAACATAAAATAACATTTTGTTATTTTAAATAATTGTATTAAATTATACTATAGGTATTTAAACATATCATATATAATTTATATAAAAGAAAAATTCTAGAAACTAGCTAAACTAATGTAATATTTTATACGATATAAATCTATATATATTTTGATTACTATGTATTTCAAGATAAATATATAAGAATTAAAAACATACTAAAAGCCAAACTTTCACAATGAGATGAATCTTGGAAATCAATGTTTTCTTCTGCTTAGAATTCTGGGTTTAAAGAATGAAAGTGGAAATTAGATGGAAATTTTTTAGTAGATGACTCTCATCTAAGTGAGGCTTATTAAACTAGAACATGAAGCCTGAATGTGCTAGAACCCAACAAGGATAGTGCCTATGATAGCCGCCATTTTGATAGTATGCCTAAACTGTTTTCTGTATCTTACTGTTTTTTTATACACCTTCTGCTGATTCCTCAGCAAGATCACGCCCTTGGCTTCAGCTCCTTCACTAACTTGGTTTTTAATGGTTAGGAATGAAGGGGTTTTGATATTTCTGTAAAAGTTGATAATAAGAATGTAATAAAACCTTAATCTATGCTGAAGAGAAAAAATTAAGTGAGAAGAAGTTGATGACATGTTTATAACCTGCAGAACTGTAAACTCCTTGTAGGTAAAAGATCCATGAATAAATCTTTGTTTCCCCCACAAGACTTAGCAAGCAATAAACCTTGGAATAACCAAGTGAATGAATGCATAAAGTTCATTATGCCTTGCCCAGCTCACATTTTTGGAGAGTAGGAGGAAGCCAGAAGGAGGTGACTTTATTATGGGCCTACTGCTGTCCTTGCTTGGCTCACTCCCACCAAGAAAATAAAACTCCAACCTAAGCAGGAAAATCATTTCTAGGCAAAAGTATCTTGCATTCAATAGCCCTCAAAGTATTATTTATAATACATATGTAAAACCATAAGCAATATATAACATACAATTATATATAATAATATAATATGTAATTATGACATCATTCTATGATATATAATAATATACAGTAATACATAATATCTAAATATATATATAACCATAAGTAATAAATAAAAATTATATATAGAATGAGATACATACATATATGTATTAGATATAGAACTA
This sequence comes from Acinonyx jubatus, assembly GCF_027475565.1. Classification (NCBI taxonomy): domain Eukaryota; kingdom Metazoa; phylum Chordata; class Mammalia; order Carnivora; family Felidae; genus Acinonyx; species Acinonyx jubatus. The sequence continues at coordinate 185,788,584 of NC_069382.1, forward strand.
TATAGATGAGAACTCTTATAGAGTTCTCAAAACAGTTCAATTAATGAATGTTTGAAACACTTAGTAAATACCTACTATAATGCAAAGTATTACAGGAGATTCTGTATTAATCTCCACACTGAAAAGGGATATACCAATGAAAGCATAAATAGACCATTTCTAATAACCTGAAATTCTAATTTTTTTTATTTCTTTATTACATCATTGTACATAATAATTATAACAACTCATAGAAATCAAAGACGTTCAAGTGCTGCTGTGACTTCCCATCTCCCACCAACAAGCCCTACCAACATCCCCCATATGAGGTAACAAATAGTAACACTTTATATACATTCTTCCCTATCTTTCTCTATGTTCATAAAACATCTTAAAATTTGAAATAACCACACTAGAGAAACATTAATACAAAAATGTGGTCATAATAGGCCCGTCACAAACCTACTTGTTTTATTCACTTCACAATATATCATAGATATCCATCTAGGTCAATGCTGATAGCTCTAATTCATCATTTTTAATATCAATATAGTGCCGCATACTTTGGGTTGACCATAATTTGCTGAACTTTTCCATTATTGATGAAAACTTATAATTTTTTCCACCTTTTTGTCTCACAAACACTGATGAAAAATAGGCTTGAAGACATATTTCCTACACAAATGCATTGGTGTTGAAATGACCTTTTATTGAGTACACTATGTTCACCGCTTATCTTTTTGAATTAATTCACAAGATCTCTTTTTATATGAGAGATAAATAACTCTCATCCTGTGCTACATTTTCTTCTTTCCATTAGTTTATGGGAACATGCATATGGTGTGAACCAACAGAACAGACAGCCAAGGCTGCTGGAATGGCTTAAAATAAAAATTAGTTGGGTGCCTGGGTGTCTCAGTAGGTTAAGCATCCAACTTAGGGTCGGGTCATGGTCTCATGGTTCATGAGTTCAAGCCCTGCATTGGACTCTGCACTGAGTGTGCAGAGCCTGCTTGGGATTCTCTCTCTCTCCTTCTCTCTCCGCCCCTCCCCCACTCTCTCTCTCTCTCTCAAAATAAATAAACTTAAAAACAAATAGGCATTAGTGACACTAAAGGAAAGTTTGCAATATTCACTTTCTAAAATATTAAGTTCTACAATGAAAGGAGTCTTTGTTTTGTTAAACCATGTGTCCCAAGAATCTAGAACAGAACCTGGCAAATAGTAGGAACTCAGTATATATCTACTTATACATTTATTCAATAAAATTTGTTGAATAAATGTTTGTGTGTGTATATATATATATATATATATACACACACACATATATATACATATACATACATATACATATACATACATATACATATACATACATATACATATACATACATACACACATATATACATATGTATACATACATAATATATGTGTGTGTGTATATACACACATATATATGTTGTATGTGTATATAAATACCTGTACACATATACATATGTTGACCCTTGAAGAACATTGGAGAGTCAGGGGTACCCATCCCTCACACGGTCAAAAATCCACATATAACTCTTGACTCCCCCAAAACTTAACTACTAATAGCCTACCTTGGCCAGAAGCCTTAGCAATAACATAGACAGTTGATTAACACATATTGTATGTTGTATGTATTATATGCTGTAGTCTCAGAATAAAGTGGAGAAGAAAAAAATGTTACTAAGAAAACCATAAGGGAGAGAAAATACATTTCCAGCACTGTACTCATCAAGAAAAATCCACACAGAGTTGGGGCCCACATAGTTCAAACCCCTCCTGTTCAAAGGTCAACTGTATATTAACCTCTAAAACCATAAAATATTTGGTTTCCAACCGGGAAGGAAGGTTGTTGTACTTGGCCATCACTTAGTGTGTCTAATTTTTACCACATCTTAACATCTCATTTAATCCTGAGGCAGATATTCTTATTTCTGTTTTACAGATGAGAAAATCAAGACTCAGAAAGTTGTCCAAAACAATACAGACAATAAATAAGAGACCTGAGATATAAATCTGGGTTTTTCTGACACCAGAGACAGATACTTTCCACTATGTCATCCTGCCTATCAGTATGAATATCTGACCTGGGGCTGGCAGAAATGTGCTTACTATGTAATTTTCAACTTCACTTGCCCTGGGACTGAGAAATAATCTAAGATTTATGAACGAAGAACAGCATTCTATTTGTAGTCATAATACATAAAATATTTGCTTTTGTGACCCTAAAAGTAGCTATAAACACACAGGCTCTAAGACACTTAAGCAGTGGAATGGAGAAATTTAAAAAGAAAAAAAAATAAGAGGCAGAAAGCAATCAGAAGTCCGCTTTCTACAAAAAGCCAAATATCATCCCAAGAGACTACAGGAGAATGTAATTATCTAAATCAATGTATTTTAGGAACAAAATCCTGCAACTAGTCCAGAAATACTATCCCAATCATAGAGCTGAAAAATCTCTTAATCATGTCAAATTGTAACACAATCGTGCATAGATTGTCAAATATACGTTTTTAAGAGTTAAAGGCATAAAAGCATTTCAGGCTACAGAATAAATTTACAAATAACTTGAAATAAGAAGGATATAAAAAGTTTATTACCCAAGTTTGTATGTGTATGTGTGTGTGTATGTAAATTAAATCTGAATTCTTTACAGAAACGATTGAAAAATATGTGTATTGTATATATGTATATACCCATGTAAGATATATATGTAATAATATATATATTGTGTGTATATACATATATATACATACACACACACAAACACACACATATAAAATCTCCAAACTGTTAGGTGGCATAATTTAATAATTTCTATTGAATAAAATTTGATTATCATTAATTGCACTATTTTCTGTAACTCAAGAATGTTCTTATTCATGCAGTGGAATCATTAAGTTTTTTCTTCTCATTTTCTTTCTTTTTTTTTAAAAAAATTTTTAACATTTATTTTCAAGAGACAGAGTGCGAGTGGGGGAGGGGCAGAGAGAGAGGGAGATACAGAGCCTGAAGCAGCCTCCAGGCTCTCAGCTGTCAGTGCAGAGCCCGATGGGACACGGGGGGCTTGACACTGGGTTCATGACCTGAGCGACCTGAGTCGGACGCGTAACCGACTGAGCTACCCAGGCGCCCCCCTTCTCATTTTCTTAAATGCTATTTCTCATAACAAGGGCCAGCGATTATTAGTATCGGCCATCACAAGTTAACCTATCCGTTTATAGTTTGGAGATATGGTAAAACATTTCCACAGGCAAAACCACTGAATTATTATTATTTTTTTTTTTACAATCAGACTCAGCACCCGCTGTTTAGGTCAAAATACAACTCTCTCAACTAAGAGCAAACAAAGACATAAGAAATGAACTATTAGCAAAAACACCAATGGTTATCATGTTTGGGGGCTGGTGGATACAATTGCTGCTAAAAGGCAATATTGCCATGGAGTCATTTGACGACCACCATTAAGTGAAAATCCCTTCTACCCAGAAGCCACATAGTTGCTGTGGCAATCCAAAACCTTTGGCCTTATTCTTTGGTTAGGGTTAGAGTTCTATTCTTTTTTTGTCAATCTTCTGCGTAAGAGAACATTCTTAGAAAAAAAGAAAGCTTGGATTAAAGGTTAGTGTTAACAAAATACATTTTAAATAGCTGAACAGTAACAATCCCTGTGTTAAAAATTCAGCATCAAAACTCATAATCAATTTCTTATAGACAGAACCCCATGAAGATTACCACCAGAATAGCTATCCAAACCAAGAAAACCTGTTATAAATTTGTCATTTGAAGAGAGATGAAAATATTAATTATAAGTTCTACTCTAAGTAATACCTTTTCCCCTTAATATGTATTTTAACTTTATCTAAAACTGCAACATATAATTTCTATAAGATTCTATGACTGGAAATTACTCATGAAAATGTCTGGCAAATGTTAATGAAAATGATAATCTAAAAGAGTTTATATTTCTCGGACAGGCAAGCATTTCTATTTTCAAAGGATATAATACACATCCACAAAATGTTTATAACTTCTCAATGTAAAGTTATGAAGTATATATGAGGCAAATAAAACAAATTTACCATTTGTTAAATATGGAACTCATGATATAATCATGAAAAGAAATGCCTATCTAGTAATATAAAATAAGTTATTTCTCATATTCATTCTTTTATCACAATGACATTCACTGAATTTTTATGAAATAGTGTCAATTCAATAAACCACAGACATGAGTAAAACTGTAACATTCTTTCCCAGAAGATGCTTCTAGGAGTTTTAGGAATATTTTTATAGAAGTACTTTGTTTCTCTTTGTGCTTCTCTCTTTGTGCTTTTAACAAATGTTCACAACAATGAGACACATTTATTTTACAGATTACAAGAATGTAAATAGAGTCAAATTTGCCATTTCTAAAATTCAGTTGTGATGGGACATATCAAGCATTGCTTCTCTGAGCCTTCTTTTCTTTGTGACAGAAAGCTGCCTCAGAGAAGAAGACAGTTTTCCAGCGTCTCACCTCTGGCCCAGCCATCCCAGAACTGCCCCCTCCTCTGCCATCCTTCCTCCAACTTTCTGGCCCAGATTTTCCATACAGCAAACTGTGTGTAGGGGGGAGTGGGGAGAGAGGACAGGAGGGCAAGAAACAAAGTCCCCAAGATATTCTGAGAAAGAGGAAATTATAAAATCCTTAGTATTTCACTAAAGAATAACTCAAAGTCACACTATCATATATGCATGAAAGTTTTAGATTATTATTATTAAACTCTTCTTGGTTCACATTAAAATGCCTAAATAAGTGAGTAACCTAAATTTTCCATACTGTAACTTAAAACCAGACATTTAACACAGTTTAGTGGAAACTTAATATCTGATCCTCTAAGAAAGAGTTTCATTTTCTTTAAAATAACACTCTGAGAAACTGTTCTGAAAATACAAACTTCTCATGTTGCACACCTCAACTGTCATGGTCATAAAATGAGGCTAAATTCTTTAGCTAATCTTATTCGTGAAATATTTCATGTGCTTTTAGAAAATACCACATTGTGGCTAAACACCATTATTCCATTATGCCTGAAAATAACCAGTGGCTTACAGCAGTAAACAATTCAAATTGCATTCCTTGTATTAGAAAGCTAAAGTCATACAGAAATAGAACTGATATTGAAAGCCCCGAGAAACTCAATATGTTTTTATCTGAACACCAATTCGAATAAATTACTGGATACACATTTATAGTGACTTACCGGAGTATATTTCAAACAAACAAAAAAAAACACATTAATTTTGCAAGCAATCAAGCCTCAATATTCAGTATAATTTACTAAGTATTCTATAAAGAACCGTCCATTCTCAATTATAATCATAAAACACAATAAAAACCTTTCAACCAAACTCGTACAATTCACTGCCCATACAGTTTGCGATACAGGTTTGTGAAAAACAATCTATAAAAATTTTAAAAACTTATAAGTAAGTTTTCATACCAACTTGTATTTAGAATACAATAGATAGAATATCTATCTACAGTGCACCAAATCCTATACGAATATTATTACCTCATTTTTAATTAATAACACTACCATCTAAATACAATGGAAAGATATTCAACATTATTTCATCACACTTTCAAAAAGTTGTTATAAATATTTACTTGTAAACACAGTATCTGAGGGATAATCTTGTTATAACAGCATGGTTTGAAAATGGAATGTAGAATGTGAAGTTCAAAGCTGTCTTCTAATTTCTTAACTTTTCCTATACATTCACTTTTTGTCAAATTATTTTAGTATTTTGGTGTATTCCCAATAGTTTATTTTTGCTTTTGTTGCCCTTGTCTCAGGAAACATATCTAGTAAGAGGTTGTTGCTACGGCCAATGTCAAAGAGGTTACTGCCTGTGTTCTCCTCTAGGATTTTAATGGTTTCCTGTCTCACATGAAGGGCTTTAATACATTTTGAATTTGTTTTTGTGTATAGTGTAAGAAAGTGGTCTAGTTACAATCTTTTGCATGTTGCTCTCCAGTTTTCCCAACACCATTTTTTGAAGAGACTGTCCTTTTTCCATTGGGTATTCTTTCCTGCTTTGTCGACGATTAATTGACCATCTAGTTGTGGGTTCATTTCTGGGTTTCCTATTATGTTCCATTGATCTGTATGTCTCTTTGGGCCAGTACCATACTGTTTTGGTCACCATAGCTTTGTGATATGACTTGAAGTCCAGAATTGCAATGCCTTCAGTTTTGCTTTCTTTTTCAAAAAGGCTGCTTTGGGGGCGCCTGGGTGGCTCAGTCGGTTGGGCGGCCGACTTCGGCTCAGGTCATGATCTCGTGGTCCGTGAGTTCGAGCCCCGCGTCGGGCTCTGTGCTGACAGCTCAGAGCCTGGAGCCTGTTTCAGATTCTGTGTCTCCCTCTCTCTGACCCTCCCCCGTTCATGCTCTGTCTCTCTCTCAAAAATAAATAAACGTTAAAAAAAAAAAATTAAAAAAAAAAAGGCTGCTTTGCCTATTCAGGGTCTTTTGTGGTATATAGATATATATAAAATACTACTCACCCATAAAAAAGAATGACATATTGTCATTTACAATGACGTGAATGGGGCTAGAGGGTACCGTGCTAAGCAAAATGAGTCAGTCAGAGAAACAAAAATACCATACGATTTCACTCATATGTGGAATTTAAGAAACAAAAGAAACAAGCATAGGGGGAAAAGGGAGAGGCAAATCGAGAAACAGACTTTTAACTATAGAGAATAAACCACTAGTTACCAGAGGGAAGGTTGGGGGGCATGGGTTAAACAGGAAATGGAGATTGAGGAGGGTGCTCGTGGCGATAAGCAATGGGTGTTAAACAGAAGTGCTGAATCACTACATTGTACACCTGAAACTATTATTACACTCTGTGTTAACTAACTGGAATTTAAATAAAAATGAAAGAATTATCTTAGTATAAAACACTGGGTTCAGTTCACAGGGATTTTACTGTGATAGTTTCTGGGAATACAAATAATAAACATATCCCCTTCTCTTGAAATATGTAAGTGGAAACTGACTTGAAAATTCAGTTACAGAATGAGGCCAAGTAGCATGAAAGAACTTTCAGGATAGTTACAGGGGTTTGGGACACAGTGCTCTGCAGCAACTGGGGCAAATTCATTGATGGAAAGCATCTCTCGAGCAAGCAAGACCCTTTGCAACCAGTGCAATAATCCAAGGCAATAGTAAATAGGACAGTAAAGGAGGAGAAAATTTACGATAAGGAGTCAAATTGTCAGGGATGAAAGTTTATTGGGTGGGGGACACAGAGAAAAGTATGAGTCTGACACCCATATTCGTGTCCTCGGCGACTTTGAGAATGAATGTCTGAGAGACTGCAGAAGAAAATAACAGAAAACTGAGCAAATTCTTGATGGGGGTAAAGGAGGAAATGGTCAGCACAGAGAAAGAGAGAGGCAGGTTTTTTTGTGCTGGTTCGTTTTGAGTTGCTAAGCTTTCATCCAAATTTGTGTGACATTTGCACGTGTGAATCTGAAGTTCTGGGATACAGATTTATGTTTTAGCGTTCTCAGTTGGTGGCAGTAGTTTAAAACTTGAAAAACTCGTGAGCTTCTCCAGAAAGCATGTATAGAATGGCAGTAAAAAGAGAGAAAAGAAGAAAATCTGAGAAAATACTGATGCATGAAGGGGAACATGAGAATGAAATCATGTCCAGTGTAGCAGATGAAGACTAACACTGGACCACTGGGTTCAGTAAGTTCGGAGACCAGGAAGATTACCAATGCTTTTAGTATAACAGGGGCGATAGTGATGTAGGAAAGGGCAGAGCTTTCTCACAGTGGATTAAAAAAATTAATGAGAAATGAAAAAAAGCCAATATAGTAAATAAGTAATTACACCAAGATATCTGACTGTAGAAAGGTTGTAACAAACAGAAAAAAAACCTTTAAAACAAAGGATATTTTATTTATTGCTTCCTTTTTCTTTCCCTAAGGAGTAAAGAATCTTGACCACACTCATGGGCAGAAGAGAAAAGGTCACAAAAAGTAGTAAGTTAAAAGTAAAGGAGAAATAGAAAGAATTGGTGACAAAGGACCCAGAGGGCATCAAGAAAAAAACAGCTTAGTTATAAACAGAAAGCGGGTACACTGCTTTATTCAGAGACAGAAAGTAGAGATGTCAGTGTGTGGAGAAGTCTCTAGCCTAGGGAATTCTTACGTGAACACTGGCACACTTTAACTCGTATCTTATTTGAGAACTTGCACTTGTTTGTGGAATACGTAAGAATAACTTCACTGTAATAAGAGTGTTTGCTCTTTTAACTTAAAAACACTTCAAATAGGACTTCTGTCAAATATTATTTCAGTTATAGGCACCATACTATTGATAATTGTCCATACTTGAAAGCCAAGGAAACTGGTCTATAAACCAGAAAAATCGTATTATTTATAATTTTGAATTAGCAATGGTAATAATGGATAATAATGTTGACTCTGTTGTTAGAAGCCCAAAATATCTTAGGAATGGTACAAAATTAGACTTATTCTCAAAACTATCCAAAATAAGACTCATGAAGAATGACAAAATCATTTTTATTTCATGCTAGTAAATGCAAGAAAATGAAAAGCATGTGAACTTTCTTGCTCTTACAGTATCAGAATTTCACTAAATTATGCAAAAAGAAATATATATATTTATGCACGCATGTATGTATGTATATAATTAGCACTTTGAAACTACTTCATATATCAATATAAAAAACATACAGTCTTAGAAATTTAAGAATACTTTACCAATACTTCTACAAGTATACTGATATGCAGAAAGGTGAAGCTTGTAACAGAGGCCCATGTTTACTAAAACCACTGTCCGTCTACTGGATACTGCATCTATCTGTTCTCTAGTCTTCACGATGAGTCTTGAGGGAGTTAAGATCCCCATTTTATAGAGGCAGTGACTGAAAGTCAAAGAAATTGGGTTCCCAGTCAAGATCACATACAGAGCTAAAAAAAGACTTAGGAGGTACCTGGGGGACTCAGTGGGTTGAGCATCTGACTCTTGATTTCGGCACAAGTTATGATCCCAGGGTCGTGGGATCGAACTCCACATGGGGCTCTGCACTGAGCATGGAGCCTGATTAAGATTCTCTCTCTCTCTCTCTCTCTCTCTCTCTCTCTCTCACTCTCTCTCTCTCTCTCTCTCTCCCCCACTGCCCCTCTCCCCAGCTTGTGCACGCACGCGCACGCTCTCGCTCTCTCTCTCTAAAATAAACATTAAAAAATAATAAAAATTAAAAATGTCAGAGTTGGAATTCAGGGTTTCTATTTGACTTCAGAGCCCATGCTTTCTTTGCCACATGCTTCCTCTCATATATTTCATGGCTGACCTACAGATTGAGTAGAAACCACCACTTTGATATGTAAGCCACAGACTAAGAACCTCTGCACTGAGAAGGGACATAGTTGGTTATCTACTGGCCCCTTGGAGTGCAGGTCACCTTCCACTCTCTTCTCACCACTTCCAAAACCATGAAGCCCACTCCCAGCCCACGAACTGATATAGTCAGGCCATGCTCTCCAGTGTCTTGACCTTAGACGCATTCCTCTGCCCGAGGAGCCTTTCTTCCTTCTCCACCTGGTGAACTGCTAATCATCCAAAGCCCCATCACCTCCCACATCTGACCTCCAACTCTGTGCGAGACTCATCCCTCACCTGGCAGAGTTAATGGTCCCCTTGCCGCGTACCCACAGGGCACGCTGCGAGCACTTATCACTCAGAATCATAATAATTACTTTAATCTCTCCCCTGCTGGAATGTGAGCCTTTCCATGACAGGGACAGTATTTTATTCAATGTAGAATCAATAGTGCATAAAGCAGTGTGTGGCACATAGTAGATAATAAATAACTGTCTGCTGTGTAGTGAAAACACTGCAGGCTTAGGAGGCAGTGGGGGGAGAGGTGGGTGGGTCTGAAATGCCACTTCTGTCTCACACCATCTGTGTGATCTTGGACAAGCTACTGCCTGTGAGCTTCATATCCCCATCTGTGTGGACATAATATTACCTACCTTAAAGAGTTGCTATAAGGACTTAAAGAGAACTGATTCAGAAAATTGGAGTCCCTGATATGCAATTAAGTACTTAATAAATACTTGCTTACTGTCCTTTCCCCCTCCACCTTCCTGAATGCCTAAATGAACAACAGGTGAGCATGTATTTACTGACTGAACACATCAGGCCAAGTGCATTTACTGACTGAACAAATCTTACTCAAATGTATAAGAAGACTGCAAAACTATAGTAGGTGCTCTGTGTGTGTGTCAGAAAAGTGAATATCTGCACTCAGAGAACTGACAGTCCCATGAGGAAAATACAAATTTTAGTCAAATGATGATTTCTTAAAAATAAGGTAGAGAAATGAGTACTATAAGCTGAGTGCATGGACCCAGTGGAGGACCCAGTGGATGGGAGCAGTTACTTTGGTTGGGGGGAAAAGCAGAAGTGGTCACCAAACATCTGGAATCTGAAATAAGTTTTGAAAAAGTGACTATAAGTTGGAATCATGGACACGCAAGAGAGGAAATCCTAGGAAAAAGGTTCAGCAGGAGAAAAGGCATAGAGGGAGGAGAGCAAAGGATTTCTCTGGGAACAGACACTGGTTTGGGATGACTTGCCAAAGCACAAGAAGCCAGAGAAGGTGGACAGGGACAAAGATGAACTGCAGAGAAAAGAAACCTGCACATGTACTGAAAAATTAAACACTCAATTCATTATCTGATGACTAATGCTCATGCTTCCTCTACTCCACATACCAGGATTTTCAAACAAAGTTACACACAAGAGGAAAAGGGAATTAAAAAGCAAATTAACAAGATATTATATACTGTGCAAGGAAGCCAGTTCTGTTTACTGATTTAGTTGAGAAAAGAGCAAAGGCTATTCTTCTAAATGGGTGAGTTTCTTTTACTGTTAACATTGCTGTTGCATGACTATTCATCCCTGGCTTGTGAGAACAAGAAAATAAAAATAATGACTCTGATCAAAGAGAGTCTTTTTGCATAGGAAGTAAAAATAAAACAAAAATGCATCCTGCGAGATGCCAATGTCTTTCTGCACTGACCAGTCCTGTCCCTATTTCACACTCAAAATGTTCTACTGCCCCCTGCTGCTTTAAGTTTCTGAAGTTCAAAAAAAAAAAAAAAAAAAGAACCCCAAAATCAAAAAAACAAAACGAAGTTCTCATTTTCTACTGATCTAAGTGATTCCACTATTTTACTTTCTCCCACCCCCCCCTTTTTCTGCCATGATGACTAAGATTTGGGGGGGGGGGCTTTGTTCTTGGCAAAATGAAATTTTAATAGCAATGAGTGTGTAAGAATTATGTAAAATTTGGTAGGAGGAAATTATAGCTTTGCTAGCACATGAAAGTAATCCTCTGTGGACATAATAACTTATTTGTGACTTATCAATTGTACATTTTCATCAGGGAGTACTGACCAATCCCCAAACACACCATTTGCCCCTCCTTTAAATGGAACCTCAATTAGAGTGGGAGAGAGCCAAAGCATAAGAGACTGTTAAAAACTGAGAACAAACTGAGGGTTGATGGGGGGTGGGAGGGAGGAGAGGGTGGGTGATGGGTATTGAGGAGGGCACCTTTTGGGATGAGCACTGGGTGTTGTATGGAAACCAATTTGACAATAAATTTCATATATAAAAATAAATAAATAAAAAATAAATGGAACCTCAAACTTTCTAGCCAAACTATATAATCTGCGTGCATGATTAGGCTCCCCATACATGGTATTGTGTATATGTTAGATTAAATGAAATATAAAGGATAAGCCTGGCTTTTCCTCTTTTACTGAAGTTTGTTCATTAATTTCAGTTTCTTAACATGTGATATAGAACTTCAGTCTTTTTTTCCTTGTGTTGGGATCTAGCTAATTTCAATTTCACAAATATTTATCTTCCTCTCTGGGCTCTGTGTGTTTGTGTGTGGTTTGTTTACACTTCCAGTTACTATACAGTATGTAAGGTCACAAGGATCTATATGATAACCAGAAACAAAAATGAAAAAGGACATCTGGAAAGTTCTCCATCTAACGTGATCAAATGGCACACCATTATCCTAAGTCTGGCTTTCTTCTAATGCTGCCTCCAGCAAACAGTTTTAAGTGCCTGCAGTGTGCTGAAATGCAGTAAAAATATTTATTCTTTTCAATTAGGTCAGGTGTGCTAGCAAGGGGACTATACCTCTTGTATTTCTGTTCATAGCTAAATGAAGGTGTTATAATCCTTTTTGATTCCTCTTTGAGTTACACACTGCTACATAACAAAGCATCCCCAAGGTTAGGGACTTAAAATGACAAGCAGTCATTATCTCTTTAAATTCTGTGGTTTGAGCAGACAGCTTCTCTGTCTTCTTCATATGTCTTCATATGTCTTCATATGTCTTCTTCATATGGAGTAGCCAGGGTGCTGGGATGCCTGGAATTTGCAGAATAGCTTGACAGGGCATTGGCTAGGAGTGAGATTAGGGGTGCTGGCTGGGGATCTGGGTTTTTCTCTATGCATCCCTGGGTTTTTTCTCTACATCTCTTCTCTGGTTTACTCCTGGCATGGAAGGTGCTCTCCCAAGGTGCCCTCTAACCTCAAGCCTTCCAAGAGGACAGTCCCCAAAATGAAAGTGTTTATTATCAAGCCTCTGTTTGCACCTCACTTGCAAATGTCTCATTAACCAATGCCAGTCACAGGGCTAAGCTCAGATTCAACCAAAGGGACTACACGTGGCCACGAGTACTGGGAGGGGTGTCTCACAGGGGCCAATATCACAGTCTGACACAACTTCTCTCCTTCCCTCACCAACGAGTACCTTTGAGTCATCCTTTGTAGGATGTAAATCCTTGTTTCAGTCTGCAGTTCTTTTTCCTATTTTCTTTCTTTTCATCTTTTTTTTTCTTTTTTGTAAAAATCTAGCTGGGCTTTTAATTAAGGATTGGGGGAAGAATAGTGGCATTCATTCAATGAATAAACATGCGTCGAGTAGTAGTGAGGAATGCACCGTAGTAGGAACCTGTGCAACACGAGACTGAACAAGACCCTTCCTCTACCCTCACAGCTAAATCCCTGCAGGGGAGACTAACAGATGCCCCGAGTCCCTCAAATCTACCCTCCTAACTATCATTTTTCTAGTTTCCAGATTTCAACATGTCACAACCCTGCTTAACATTTTCCATGTTTTCCCCAGCCTCCTGGAGGAGACCCAAACACCGTAGCAACTCCTGGAACGTCCCTCAAACTACCTTTTCTAGGTTCATCTCTTTTTTCTTTTTCAACGTTTATTTATTTTTGGGACAGAGAGAGACAGAGCATGAACGGGGGAGGGGCAGAGAGAGAGGGAGACACAGAATCGGAAACAGGCTCCAGGCTCTGAGCTATCAGCCCAGAGCCTGACGCGGGGCTCGAACTCACGGACCGCGAGATCGTGACCTGGCTGAAGTCGGACGCTTAACCGACTGCGCCACCCAGGCGCCCCTATAGGTTCATCTCCTACCACTTGTCCTCAATGTGCCTCTTAACTCCCGTTTATAGGTCCATGTCTTTTTTCCTGTCATTGCCTCTAGTTGGAATGCTCTTCCCCAGTCCTCAGCTCCAAGAACATGTAAGTTTCCTCTTCAGATCCACACTTAAGTGATTTGCCATAAGATCTCCACTAAGAAAGGACAAGTCACACACATATGCCTACATAGACGGTGAACATATCCCTTAGTATCGATGTTGTTCCATATCTCTAATTTAGCATCCATGCTGTTCCATGTTGTTTGTATGTCTGTCCTTTCAAGGGACTGTAGACTCCTTGAGGAAACCATGTTCACAGTTAGACAACTTGGCATTTTCTACGAATACAGCTTGATATGTAGGAGGAAAGAAAAAAGAGGATCTTGTGATTTCTTTCATTTCTATGAAATGTACTCTATTTTCTTCACTGTATTCAAAATAAAAATATCACAGTTGTAATTACATATCAAATTTGAGACGTCAGAGCTTCTCCAGGATGAAATGTGCTCTAATGAGAAATGGAGGCCAATAAAGAAATTCCTGTTCAGTGCAAATCTATCAATTAATCAATCAAATGGAAATATAAAAAGCCACTACACCTGTTTCAATACCTTATACTAAGCAACATGGCTGACCTCTAAGGGTACTGATAAGATTAGGGTATGCTCTCTAAATCTGCCACTGAACACCACTGAATCAAATTCTACATCTTTATTAATAGAACCTAACAGTGAATCTATATTAAAAGGTCTTACACAATATATAAATCTAAAATATCCCATGTAACACTAGCTTCATTTTAAATTCATCATGAGGATATATCAATTGACGTTTTCAAATGTATATCTGAATTGATAAACTATGTCTCATATTAACCTTTAATTGTGATGTAAGATTTCAATAAGTGAACAGACTTTTAACATAGTCATGTAGATGATGACAGGATGTGAATTTGTATCAAGGAAGTGCCATATCACATGTAATCGGATACAAACAATTGTGTAAATCTATAAGCCAGTGAATTCATGGTAAGGTAACAGAACTTACTAGATGATAAATGTTGGCTTTAAAAACACCAGACCATCTTGGGTCAGGCACCACTTAACATTCCAGCTTATTCCCCAATCCCTTGCTCTTCTCCCTGGTCCCTCACCACATCCGATTGTACATGTCATTTCCGGTAGTGGATGTCACGCCCCCACCTTCACTTCCTTCTACAAATATGACTCCTTTTTCATGACCCACCTCAAGCATCATCTCCTCCATTGGCCCTCCTGAACCCTTTATCAGCACGTGGAAGCTCTCCCATCATGCAACAGTTTCTACCTCAATGCTGAAGGTTGGCCACTGTTTTGCACAGGTGTCCTTCCATTCCTCCTGTGTGGTCTGTGTTTTATTTACCTTGAACAGTCCACACTGCCTGACAGGTAGTAGGCACCAGATAAATGTTCACAATTGATATAACAAATGGCTGCATAAAATGAAGTGTGAATTTTGTCTTTCAGCGTGAATAGCCATTTACTTAAATCATGAACACTTGATAAAAGGACTGAAATATGTATCGGATACTTTAATTTTAGCTAAGTCTTCATTCATATACTTTGGAATACAATGTCACAAATGCAAAAGGTGTAAATTCTAGGGTATGAAAAAGGATATCTATGAGTGGAAGCACCAGTCTAAAATGTGTCATGTATTTCTACACCCTTTGGCAAAATGATGAAAAGAAAGAACTAATCTGCATTTCTCTAGTTCTATTTTTGCCACTTATTAGATATGAAATCATTGTGTAAAATGAGGTCAACAATATCTCCTTTTCTTACTTCACAGACCCCTCATATGAAAACGTATATGAAAATCCTTTCCTTAAGCTAAAATGTAAAGCCCTTCTTAATATTGAGTCAAAAAGTTGATACACAGTGTATTTTTGCATTAAAAATGATTGAGCCTGATGAGCATTTAGCCCAATCACTGTCTAGCATACTTAGGGAGAATTTCCTTTGAGAAATAAAATATTCATCATTTCTAATTATAAATGGTACTGTTGTCAAGACAACTTTTCTCATGAGGGATGGGATTATTCTAAAATGGTCTTTTTAAACAATGTTTTAAATCTCAATTCTTATTTACGAGTGAAAATGCATCATCCTTATTAATATCTCATTACTCAAAACACTCAACAATTTAAAAGAAATGTTATTTGAGAAAGGGTTCAATAGAGTTCTCTTCCTTAACTCCTCTAGGGAATTAGAATTCACGGCATGAGAGTTTAACTATGTAGCACTTCAATTAAAAGTAGGGAGTCTGGAACTAATGTTACATAAGTAGCAAGCACAATAGAGTTAGCATGCCCCATTAATGCCTGGCCATAGGGGCAAAATGACATTCTGAGGCATGAAGAACAAAAAGGTAATTGGATAGAACAGTGATCTCACTTTAGGAAACATGAATGTACACGGCCATTCCTACAAGCATGATACACTGTAACCCTGCAAAAAGGAGGCATTCTAATACTGAAAGTTTAAACAGATAACAATATGCTTACCTCTTTCTAAAGACTGTAATAAAGACATATCCCAAATAGTCAATATTCTGAATTATAAAAGTGTGGTGTTATCATTATTCGTAATAATTTCATAATTATAAAATATTTACAATTTTTAAAGCTCATACATACAACTCTATGAGCCAACAGAGCAGTGAGAATCTAATTTAAAACAGGTAAATATACTCTATAAGTATAAGGCCCCATAGCCAGTAAGAATTCACCCACTTCTATGCTCATTCATTTATCCACCTTTTACAAAGTATCTACTATGTGGCAAACACACCTCTTACACTGACAGAAGACAGACCAAGGAGACTAACCTTTTAATTAGAAAATGATGTCCTAGATCCAATTTTTTTAAACTGCAAATTCACTAAGTTCTATTGTATTTTAGGCTCCTAATAGCATAACAATATTCCAATGAAGTTCTAGGCACCACAAAGACTAAGTTTAAAAAAAAAAAAAGCAAGATTTTTATAGGTGACAAATTTATGTACATTTTCTTTTACTGAAATTAAACAATAAGCTGGAGATTTACTTCTCTTAAAATTTGAAACAAGCAATTAATTAGGTATTTAGCACATAATACATATCTACTACTATATTCACCACCAAAAATACAGGAAATAAAGGCCAAAGTTTTTTTGTAGTTGAGAACCAAAAGGCTGTGTATTTGCGTGTGTGTGCTTGTGTGTGCTAGAGTGTGTGTGTGTGTGTGTGTGTGTGTGTGTCTGTCTGTCCTCTATCTAAATTTGAGACTATCCAAATACAATTATCATATGTTATCTTCTAGAATATAAAGATAAGCAGATAACTAGTGAATTAAAGTTTACAAAAATTACAGTTGCACAGAAAATTATAAAACACATATTCTGTACTGCAAAAAGAATGTCCTTGTACAATTCCATGTACTTTGTCAACAAAAATGTAAATATCAGATTGAAAATGTTTATAATCTCTGAGAATGTTTTATGATAAAATATACCCTACCCTAATTCAAATAAGCAAAATTACTTTTTTTCCTTGAGAATAGAACACAGAACCAAACAATTATGGAAATTCAATACCACTTTAGATGATTCACTGCAGAGGCTGACTGTAGTCCAAAAATCTGTATTGTTTTTTTTTTTTTTTTACTTTTTTAAATGTTTATTTATTTCTGAGAGAGAAAGAGACACAGAACACACATGAGGGAGGGACAGAGAGAGAGGGAGACACAGAATCCGAAGCAGGCTCCAGGCTTTTAGCTGTCAGCACAAGGCCAACACAGGCCTCAAACCCAGAAACTGTGAGATCATGACCTGAGCTGGAGTCAGATGCCCAACCAACAACCACCCATGCACCCCCCAAAAAATCTTTATTTTAAAGAAAGCAAGGTATGTGGGTTTTTAAAAAAGAATCCACATAATAGCATCATGTAATTTTAATTATTTTTATACATGTGATATTTAAAAAGGAGAAAAAATACTTTCCATCTTTATTAACCTAATCATAATATGCTATAGTCAAAGGATTTTTGTAAGCATTAAAATGTTCTCTTTTCTACACTGATTTTTGGGAAAAGATTGTAAGATTATCTTGATTAAAAATATCATACATTTGAAAAGAATGACCTTTATTTCAGACTTTTCCTAGGCATGACCATAGTAGATTAATAAATTTAGCATTACAGATTAAAAGATAGTTAGTATAAAATACTGCATCATTTTTAATGAAGAGTATCTGTCATGGGGCCCTGTAAATGTCCAAGGCAAAGGACGCATTTTGGCTCTAACAAATGGGTAACCAGCAATAATGCCAAGCAACCTCTATAGAATGTGGAATTGGCTCCCCCTGTTGGGCCTGAAAATTTTGCATTTTTAGCCATTGCATCATAGATCTCAAAAACAAATTTTTTTTAAGCAAAATGAATAAACAATATTAAAGACCTACAAGTACATTGGAAATGTATGTTTTTAAAATAGATTTTATTTGAGATGATTTGTATTTGTTTCTAGATAAAAAGAAACTATGAAAACCAACAGAGTTACTGAAGAAAATAGGAATTAATTTTCAATTTAGTGAAATCAATACATTGTTCAAATGAGGTCTATAATCTCTTGAATGCTACTGTGTTTTGTTTTGTTTTTTTATAGCCTAAAAAACACAGGTCATCCTTTGAACTAAACACAAGAAAATAGAACAGCTATTCCTACACTCAAAATGAGATTTGTTTTTACCCTTTTTAATATATAAAGAACTTTAAAAAAAAAGTGTGTACATTCTTATTGCTGAAAGCAATGCAGAGGTTTCTATCTCTTAAGAAACAGTTACATCTCTTTTTTTTTTAAGTGCTTTTATTCATTTTTTGAGAGGCAGAGAGAGACAATGAGCAGGGGAGGGGCAAGAGAGAGAAGGAGACATAGAATCTGAGGCAGGCTCCAGGCTCTGAGCTGTCAGCGCAGAACCCAACACAGGGTCGAACTCACCAACCGCAAGTTCATGACTTGGGCCAAAGTCAGCTGCTTAACCAACTGAGCCACCCAGGCCCTCTAAAATAGCTACATCTCTTAAGAATGGCTGTGATGATTCAACCCGTGGGTGGGTTGTCTAACCTGCCTGCCCCCACAGGTCTGAGAACATCTGGGAGGCTGTGGGGCCGGGGGAGGGGGGGTGGGGGTGGGGGGAAGAGCAGGAATTACTACAGACCAAAGAAAGCAATCCAATCCCTACTTGCTTACGAATGCAATGCGGTAGGGTAGGCACACTACAGAAAGTAATACAGCCACTGAAATAAATATAAAATGACAACTATGAACAATTTTACATTACTGAAAGAAATGCAAAAAATTACAATCCCCAATTTGCAAACAAAATATTTATTAACCCACCAAAACCTCTGCCAGCATGGCTAGGAGGGCTACTATAAAAAACTACAAAATTTCTATGCAAGTGAGGCATTGTGAAGGCAGAACTAAATGAAAAAAATTAAACATCACAAGTAAGCCTTAAGATGTTAGATATCCAGCAACATAAAGCTATTTCTGTCATATCCTAATTGTCTTTTTACATACTTTATAATTTTTAATTTATCTTGTAACTTTTCCTAAAATTTGGTCATTTAGAAAGTTAAGATTAATAAGCCTTATCTAAAAACTTAGAACAATAAAGGGGTCAAAATGCCATAACAGCAAATCTGTGAAAGCTAACTGCTTTCCTTTCAAAGAGCAGGTGAGATAGTGGACCTTGCCTTCACTACAGGTTCTCAGGAAGGCTCTGGGACAGCTGATTCCAAAACACAGAAGGAAGAGAAAAACATCAAATAGTTTCTTCTGAAAACTCCTATGGGACCATTTTCTTTCCAGAAAAGTGAGAGAAAATACCCATCACTGCTCTCTTTCTTGCACACATGCCTCTAGGACCCAGCACTCAAGCAAACATTGGTACTGTATCTTAGATACATATGGATTAAATAGGCTGTATGCACTGGCCTGGGAACTGAACCAATGTTTACAACATTGTTTCTATGGGAAAACATGTTCCAAATTCTAAATAACTTACAAAGGTTTGGAATATACTGGTATAATTTTGATGTTGTTGTTAAGAGATGCATTATGAAGACAGGATATGGATTACAGTTGACTTGGAGTCAATTCATGTTGACCTCCTGTTTTTTTACCTCCCACTTTTCCTTCTCAGTCTGGCAAAGGAATGAAAAATGCCATGATTTACACAGGTATATAATTATTTACAACAAGAATACATAAAAATCTCTAGCAACTTTAGTCTAATTCCACCACAGCCACCCTACCCTACATTTCAGTTAGCCCTACTGACATTTATTAGGTTGAAAATTTTGCTGGGGAATCTCAAAAATGCCATTTTCCAGATTTTGCTGGTTAGCAAACACAGATTTTTCTGCACTCGGTTTCTCTTTTTTATCTGGAATGAATCGTCATCTTTTGGCAAATAGCTCATTTAAAACATACAAGTTCTTGACATTCAAGTTGAAGAAGAAAAAAGAAAAACTATTAAGAACATTTTGCCTCCAAACTCTGAGGCAGTCATTAGAACATTGAGAAATATAGAATGGTTACAAACACAAGATTTTCTTCCAAACTTTAAAAATCAAGAAAACAAAGTTGCACTTCAGATAAATCCTTCAGGTTTGAATCTATTACTAAAAATGTGAATTACATTGAAGGTATCATAATTTATAATAGCACTAATCTTTTTTTATCAACTATTTTAAAATAGTCGATCAATGCAGGGTATAATAAAGATTTTTAAAAAAGAAATGATAGGACTACAAAGTGCAGTTAAGGGTGTATATGAATTAAGAAACTATAAAGTGGCAAAAGAAGTCTTGAACGAAGAGAGAAGAAAATGGCACTCTAGAAAACCAAGAGGTATTCACAGTAAGCCGCTTCCAAGGACCATTACAACAGTTTGTGACTGCAGGTAACCTAATGCCCTGTGGACACGCTGAGCTGTCACCTTTACATTCGCAAACAAGAAGCGCCATTCCACACTGACACCAGGAAGTCATGAGCAAAGATTTCAAGTTAGAAATGCTGTCCTTTTCATGCACTTTTAGGTGGTTTCAATCCATTTGATGAAATACGCACTTTGCTTTCAAGAGTTTAAATTCAGTTAAACATATTGAAGGAAAGATCCCCATTTGTTCATTTCACAGATATTCTGCCACTCTGGGGGAGGGCGGTGTGGCAGTAAAAAGAAAGTGGCACATTTAGGCAGCTAAAGCACCGTGTTGTTTACATCCAGGAAGCCACACATTTAATAAATGCTGGATAGCAGTAACTTCCTGAGGCTTACTTAGGATCTATAGTCCAGCGTCACAAAATGGAATATAAGTGCACAGTGGGGTTGTTGACACATCAATCACTTGTCAGTCTCTCCAGTGCTCCACAAATACCCCTTGTGCTTGGAAACTTCTTTACCCATCGCTGTAATTAGAAATTTTAAACACAGGAATAGACACTTTTTCTCAAACTACTAAATTAAATCACCCACAGACACAAAAAGAAAGATAATCCCATGGTAACTATAGTGCAACTAAAAATTACATCTTTTAACTTCCTTCCAGTTTGGGTCACTGGTTTAGTTTTGGTTTTATTCCCTGTCATGCAACATTCCACCTGCACACCATTTTTTAACATTTGACATTATTATAAGTAGGTGGAGTAATAAAATAAGCAAGAAGTTAACTAATATCTCTGTGTTCAAAGGTAAAGAATATGAACCATATTGCCAGTTTACTCTCATAAGCACTGCAAGACGTAATTAATGCATATTTGTTTGATTTGCTACTATTTTAGAATATATATATATATATATATATATATATATAGTAGGTAAAAGATCAGCAGACAACAATAAGAAAATTTATTTGTATCTACTATTTTCCAGACATTTTCCTGGATTGAAGAGATTCCATGTATGACATGAAATATCATACGAGTAAAGTGAAGTGTAGTCTCCTCTAAAAATTCTGAGCATGTAACTCTGCTAACACTATTTAATAATATCTCTCCTTCTTTATTCTCCATTACTTTCTTTTCAAAAGGGGTCTGTTAAGAAAAATCAAGCCTGTGCATTTAAGCAGATTTACTTACAATTATGCCTTCTCAACTGAACATAGATTTAAGAATTTTAGAAGAAAAAGATTATTGTGGGCAGTAAGGATGTCTGCATGTACTTCCTTGAAATCCTGAGAATAAGATTTTATTTTGTTCTTTTCCCCTTTACTGAGTTTAAGAGCTTCTCAGGCAGTTCAAATAAGTTTTGAGGGGTTTGAGGGAAGACTGCAACTGAACAGGCAATACATAGAATTGAAATGACTAGCTATTAAGACAGCTTATGTGCCTTCTGCCCAAGTACAATCCCGAGTGAAGGTTTTTCCCTAAAAGTCATGAGCAAATCAAGAGTTACCAGAGGGGAGGTAGGCGATAAAGAGACAAAGGGGACTGATTAAGAGGTACAAACGTCCAATTACAAAATAAGTAAGTCACAGAGATGGAAAGCACAGCATAGAGAATATAGGTAATAATATGATAATAATGTGGATGTTACATGGTGACTACACGGAGTCACACAACTAATGTAACATTGTGTGTTAATTATACTTCAATTTAAAAGAAAAGTCACTCACACAAATTGACCTTGTTCTAAATTAAAGTTAAATTAGTATTTTTCCATTGAAATGGAAATTGGAAACTATTTACCCCAGAGGTTTTCAAATTAAGATTGTTGCATACACAGCGTTTCAGAGAGGAGCCTTGGGGAGTTTTCCAGAGTAGGGGTGTCATTATCATCCTTCCTTCAGAGAAATCTTGGTTAATCTATGTTATATATGGTCATTTTGTAGCAGACTCAGTTTTAAATGGCATTCGGTGACAGAGAAAATTAGAAACATTGAAGACACAGATCTTCTGCAGTTTTCCAACAGTGTAGTGAGGGGATATGTGGCTACCAATCCCTCTGTAGGGACTTTTTGAAGAAAATGGTCACTACCAACACCAAATTACTTTGGTTGAACTATCGAGCATTTGATTCTCCTCTGAGAGGACAACACCTGTGAGGTTTTAAAATTTTAGATGAAGGGGCACCTGGGTGGCCCGGTCGGTGGAGCATCTGACTTCGGCTCAGGTCATGATCTCGCGGTTTATGAGTTCGAGCCCCATGTCGGGCTTGCAGCTGTCAGCCTGTCAGTGAAGAACCAGCTTCAGATCCTCTGTCCCTCATCTCTCTGCCCCTCCCCGGCCTGTGCTCTACCCCAAATTAAAAAATGTTAAATTATTTTTTGATAAAGTAGTACCTAGATAAGTATCTCTTTCTTCTAAATATCTCACACTTCTTCAACTGATTCTCATATATCATTCAGGCCTTTCAATACCTTTTGTTTTTCTCCAAATGTCTTGCAGTTTATATTCTGATGTCATGTCTCAATAGGAGATGGCCTATTTTGTGGA
This sequence comes from Acinonyx jubatus, assembly GCF_027475565.1. Lineage (NCBI taxonomy): Eukaryota > Metazoa > Chordata > Mammalia > Carnivora > Felidae > Acinonyx > Acinonyx jubatus. Next base: position 185,811,668 of record NC_069382.1, read on the forward strand.
AGATAGGAATTCCAAACCTGGCTTTGCCTTTTTGAGTAAGGCTGGTCAATTTTAAGTGTTCTCATCTGTGAATTGAAGTAGTAGATAACAGCTCCTTCTTGAAAGATTGTTACATGTATAAATTCAAACTCTGCATATTTAGCTTCTTGCAAAAGACAAATAACATGTAAATTTCCTTTCCCTTTTCCTTGGAGCCAAAACTATTATTCAGAATTAAAAGCAAAACAAAAACCTTCTAAGTAATAATGGAGAATTTATGGGAGAAAAATCTATAAACATTTTACCCTGTGGCCACAGGACAAAAACAGTGTATGGGGCATCTGGGTGGCTTAGTGGGTTAAGCAACTGACTTCGGCTCAGGTCATGATCTTTTGGTCCGTGAGTTCAAGACCCGCATCAGGTTCTGTGCTGTCAGTTCAGAGCCTGGAGCCTGCTTTGGATTCTGTGTCTCCCTCTCTGTCTCATGCCCTCCCTACCCCTAAAAAATAAATAAACATTAAAAAAAGAAACCTCAATATATGAAACATTAGACACAGTGGAGCTAAGGCTTGGTGTGTTTACCTGCTTATACAGAACCCACCACAGTACCCTTAACACATGAGTACTTTCTAAGGACAAAAATAATAATTATCCCGTGGATACAATTCCATGAATTTGAGGGAGATGCCTTTAAATAACAACTGAAAACAGTATGAAATGGTATGAAAAGGTAAGAAAAAGGCTCTTGGGCTGTGGGGCAGGTGAAGAGTAGGCAGCATAGAGTGTTAGGAGTCTGGGTCCATGAGCTGTGGTGCGGGTTCCTACCCCACAGGTTAGGCAGGTCATGTAACATCTCTGGCACTTGTTTCTTCTGGCACAATTTCTAAGGTCCTTTTCAGCATGGGAATTGTATCATCTTTTTATTCTACCATGAAAAATGAAGGCCCCATTATAATACATCTATGCTCTTAGTTCTTTGAACAGCAGAATAAGGGAAACTGGTATATGTGTCAGGAATAAAGGTAAGAAGTGATCCCAAACTCTGAAACATCAGTAGTACTGCTTTTCCATTCATGATTCTAGTTCATGGTGCTGTAAAAATTTAATAAAGGAAAGGCTCACTAAAGTAGACACAGGAGGACTGGTATCCTTCAACATCAGTTACAGGAAGAATTACCAATTACAGACCTCAACTGAAGAAGAATCAACAGGAAAGGATCATTAATTACAGGCCAACAAGGAAAGATGTACATTATATCTTCCACAAGAAACTGACTACCCTGCAACTCAGCCAATGAGAACGGTCATCCCCCTGCGCTCCAGCTTTTGTCCAAAGGACTTTCATTCAAAACAACCCCCTTCTCCATACAATAAGGTTCATATCCTTTGTTAGTTGGACTTGCCTATGGTTCTACCATTGATTCCTTGTCCCAAACTGCAAGTCTCTGTTATTCCTGAATAAATACTTTTTTGCTGGTAAAACAACTGACCATTTTAGTTTTAAAATTAACACAACTAAAGGTTAAGAACTTCATTTGAGAATCATTAGTACCTCAATTAATCAAAATGCTTAGGGAATTGCCTTTCTTACTCATATGGGCTTTGTTTAAAATTTTAAAATCTTGTTCTCCACCTAAAACCATCATGGCTCTATGGCTCTACGTGCGATTTCACTGTTAATACCTCTTTAAAAAAATGTTTACTTATTTATTTTTGAGAGGGGGTAGTGGGGAGGGAGGGAGGGAGAGAGGGAGAGAGAGACAGAAAATCCCAAGCAGACTCCACACTGTGAGTGCAGAGCCTGACGGAGAGCTCAAATTCATGAACTGTGAGATAATGACCTGAGCTAAAACCAAGAGTCAGATGCTTAACCAACTGAGCCACCCAGGCACCCTGTAAATGCCTCTTCATGTGTCCTTTTCTTTTTCTAAACTAGTATCACCCTGGATTGGGACTTTGGGCCATGTCATTATTTTTGTGACTCACCTCTAGGCTTCAAGTCTCTCTATACTTCAATTCACAACCCTAATCTTCCCCCAAAACATTATGTTATTCAGATGACCCCTGCCTACCAAATAAAGCCTGAATGAAGTCCTCACCCTAGTGTTCCAGAACCTTTAAAAGGGTCAATTTGTATTTCGTATATTATCTCTCCTTAGTTTAATGCCATCATTGCATGAAATTTTTCTTAGTTGATAAACATGTCTTTTAAACCATTTCAACTAATGCCATTCTCTTTGTATGAATGCCTTTTTCTTTCTCATGCTTCTGGAAAGTACAGAAATCTATTTAAAATGGAATCTCTATGTTGTCTTCCTAGACACTGCAGACAGATATGGTTTTTTCACTCTTCCAGAGCCTTGTAGTGGCCAAATGAGTCAGCATCACTCAAGACAGTAATGGAAGGTACATCATTGTTTCATTACTCAATCACATAACAGTAGTCAAAAAAAAAGATTAGGAGGTTGTCGTTTCTTCAGAAAACAGATGAGTCCATTAGTCAATCATCTAACCAAACAGTCACATTTCAACTAGTGTAATGCAGCGAAGGACCAAACTTTTATTTTAATCTGTAATCATCACATTAGACCTCATTCCAACAGCTGTGATTTTATTACTGCTAATAAACAGGAAAAAGATCCTGCAGTTAACATGTTCAAAACTCAAAAGATCCTATAAACACTGTCTACTTGGTACTGTGCCAACCACTTTCACATATCCTTATTTCTTTCTTGTAACAAATCTTTGAATTAATTATTATTTTCATCTTACAGAGAAAGAAACTGAAGCTGAAAGTGGTGGCTTACTTTGCCCAAACTGCACAGTTTAGGAAGTGACTGGGCCATGACTCCAGTTCAGACGTCCTGACTCCAAGCATATCTGTCTATTTTATGATCAGAATCCTACCACCCATTCATCAGTATCATGTCCTGGAGGCAGAGAAGACATGTGGTAGTTGCTTTCCACCTGCAGTTTTAGAGTATGCCCATGAGTGGGGAAGAGAAGGCTCATCAACTACTCATCTGAAAGGGGAACTGGCTATGTATCTTCTTTCCCAGAAAGGGAGGCATCAAGGTAGATGTGAGCAAGACCTAAAGACAAACCTTAGCCACAGGCCACCCATTCTCTTCTTCAGCACGTGCATAGGAACAGCTGGGAAACATACGACCCACACATGCACTTACACAAACACACACTGCAGCACAGGACATCCTGGATGTCATTACCCTAAGCTCACTTGTCCCTTTCTTAAGGCATCTTAAAATGACGTTAAAAACAAGGTGAAAATCAGCTTGGAAACTACCATGACAATGGAATTATTAGTGAAATCAAAGTTCTCCATAATTATTTTGCTCATGGGTCACCATCAGTACGATTTTTGGAGCACTCATTCCCCTCCCCCCATTTATAACTTATTTCATGTACTTATAAATTAGTATTACTGTACCAATATATGATGTATATATACAATATACTACAAATATTTAAAATATAGACAAAAATCACAGTTTTCAGAATTCAGAGAAAATTTTAAATGGAGATTTAAATAGAAAATTCTAACATGTTCTTCCTATGTCTAGGGCCATACCATTACATATAGCACCTCTGTGGAAAAAGTTCTAAAGAAAGCCTCTCAGGCACAGACACAGCATAATGAACAGAGGGCAGGCTGTATTTTATCCCCCATTGTCTTCAGCCAGGCACTTGAATGCAGTGTCCAACATCCACCACAATTAGAAGATCACTAAAAAGTAGATTATTTTAAGCAGTCCTTGAAGGATGTTTTTGCCACACCGAAGACACTGAATTAAATTACAACTGTTTACTGAATGCTTTTCCAGGAATGATTTAGATATCTGGAAAATATCTTGGAAGTGCGAGACACGCATTCAATCATTTAGAAAAAAATCTCTCCGCCACCTACCCAAGCCAAGTAAGTACAATGCTGAATGCTGGGCAAACATCTCAAGCCCACAGCCAGTCTATTTTTCAGGTCAACAGAGAGACCAGTGAGAAAAACAAATGAGGGAGAACAACATTAACAAGGTGCTGGGGCCACCCAGGTGAACGACACTCATTATAGCTTCAGGAAAGTGAAGCCCAGTGAAGGGAAACTCTAGTCTGAGCCCTAAAATAAGAGAAGGAAATGCACATATGGGTTTCAGGCAGGAAAAACAGTAGCTGTTCCTGAGAACTATTATTTTCCAGTATTTAGGTTTTTTTCTAAGACCTATGAACAAATAAGTAACTAATACAAAACACGAACCTCTCTTCTACAAGCTGTAAGTAGAATACAGTGAGAAACACATGAGGACATGGCTGAGAAGAACCGTTTGGTAGTATTCATTCAACACATTTCCTGAGCACTTAGGATATACCAAATATTGGTCCAGCTCCAGGAAAAGAGTAAAAATCGATCCCTTGTTTTCAAGAAGCTCTAGTGAAAAAAGAGCATTCATAAAATAATCATACAATCCAGGTACATTTAAAGCCAGTTATCCTGGGGCACCTGGGTGGCTCAGTCGGTTGAGTGTCCAACTTTGGCCCAGGTCATGATCTCACCGCTCATGAGTTCGAGCCCCGCACCGGGCTCTGTGCTGACAGCTCAGAGCCTGGAGCCTGCTTCAGATTCTGTGTCTCCCTTTCTCTCTGCACACCCCCCCCCCCCCCCGAACTCTGTGTCTCTCTCTCTCTCTCTCTCAAAATAAATAAACATTAAATTAAAAAAAAATTAAAACCAGTTATCCTTATACTGTGGGGATGTATAAAGAGAAGATGATGCATCCTAGAAGATCACAGAAGTCTTCCCAGAGGAAGTGGTGTTTGAACTGGAATATGAAGGATGTCAACAGAATAAAACAGGGATACTATGCTGACCAGAAATAAGAAGGCAGGTGTTAGAGTAGGTAGAGCCTGGTAATCTGCATATGCAAAGGCTCTGGGGAAGTGAGAGCAATGCATACCTTGGGGCCTGCAAATGCCTGTAGAGCTGGAACACACAGGGCACAGGAGAGTGAAGAAAGCAGGATGAAGCAAAAAGGCCATGCAGGTCTCTCTGGCCAACTAACAATGCAGAGTTTATATCTTCAGTGCAAGGTCATGAACAGAGAGAGTCCTTCAACCTCTGCACACCACATTTAACTCCCCCACCCTTCCCTCCCTCCTCTCCTTTCCTTCAACAAACACTGATCAATCATCTACCAGTTTACCTTGTGTGATGTACTATCTAGAGTGTTGAGGATACAACCAGGAACAGGGCTCTGAGCTCATGAAGCGCACATTTGGAGAAGGAGGCAGATTTTAAAAATCCGTTAAATGGCATAAATTATTTCTACACCAGAGGGTTTCTGTGAGGATCCTGTAAGATTGCATGATTATATAGTTTATAAAATGTGAACAGTTAAAAAAAAATTTTTATGGGTTTTCTCTTGGGTATATTAACTTAGATGTGGTAATGAGGCACCTGTGTAGATTTGTAACATGAAACTTTGGGAATGGAAGGAGTACAGACGAGACAAAGATGAAATAAAGAAATTGTAACCAAGAAAATACAACAATAGCAGTTGCTTAAAGCGAGCCTGCATTATAGGCCTGGCACTACCCTTTCCACAGACTTTATTTTTAATTATCTCAAGAACATGAAAGATAGGGTTTATCTCCCTTATATGTAAAAATGAGGCACAAAAGAAATCAACAAGTCTACAAGGTCGGTTTTACACACCTAAACTAAAAGTTGCTATAACATCAACTTCTCTAATTCCTATGGTAAATTCAAATGAAAAAATCAAAATTTCAGTTCTTGACTGTAGTGGACCCTGTTGGTTACTTCCCCACATCAGTCACCACCTCGTCCTCTTTCTTAGTAGGATCCTGATCCGATTCAGTCACCCATCCATCCAGAAATCCAGAAACATGTCTTAACAAGTTGAAATCAATCACTGTACGCCATTTCTTTAGCAACTCTTGGTCTTAAGTTATGCACTTCATTTATGTCATTTCAATGGATTCAAGAAAGGGGTTTAGAATCCATTTGGTAATGGGAGAGATCATCTCCTCTCCCAGTTTCCCACTTTCTCTTCCTTTTCTCTACCCCTTCTTTTTTCTCTCTCTCTGCCACTGACTATGAACTGGAAAGCATCAAGCGTTGGTCAGCACTGATGGCCTCTTTGAGACCAGGGGTAGAGCCAAGGAAAAGCTGACACTGAGGACGAAGAAATGAAGAAATAGAAAGAAACTGAAAGTTCTGGTCTGACCTACCTCTGCAATTCCTGCTCTGAGAGATAACAGGTTTTTCCTTTTGAAGCCAGATTCAGACAGGTATCAGTTATTTGCAACCAAAAGCATGGAACCAATCTGAGGTAATCACGACCACCTATCTCCTATACTTAAATGGCTTATGTCTTATTGATACATTAAAGAAAACAATATCGAAAAGAACTCAATATCGAAGAGCTTTTTTCATAGGCTTTCACAATAAGCCAGCTGACATGAAATCTTATTCTGGGTATAGTATCATCATCTCGGCGTTTCAAAAATTTAAATGAAACATTATAATTATTCTTTTCTTTAATCTTGATTTATTTTTGAGACAGAGGGAGAGAGAGAGTGAGAACAAAGAAGGGACGGGGTGGGGGGGGGGCACAGAATCTGGAGCAGGCTCCAGGCTCTGTCAGCACAGAGCCCGACACGAGGCTTGAACCCACAAAGCGTGAGATCACGATTGAAGCCGGAGTCCTCCGCTTAACAGACTATGCCACCCAGGCACCCTGAAATGTTCTAATTTTCAAGCACACTTCATAGGTAAGGAAACCAGGCCAGCTGGGGGGGTCCCCCCCAGCACACTACTAAAACCAGAGCTTGAACACCATCTTGTCTGCCACTGAAATTTGGCTTTTTTTTACTACAGCATGTGGACTCGCATGCCATTTTTTAAATTCTAAAATAAATTAACATTATATATTCCCATAATAAATATGATGAAATACAAGAACTGTAAGACTTGTTTACTTGGACATATAAACACGAGGTAGCTTTTTTCCCCAAATAGGAACTATTTAAAAATCACATACAATGTTACTGAAGTTTTACTTTTTTCAGACTGATTTTTTTTTCTGCTTCAGTGATAGAAATTTGGCTTGGAGGAAAAGAATGAAAAGTCCTTATTAAGTCTATTTAACAGCTGTTTACTATGTGCCTAACACATATTTACTATTTAACAGCCCCACTATGTGCCTAACACAATGGCAGATGCTTTGGGTAGCACCAAAATGAAAAAGACTTTAGAACCTGCCACCAGAAGCTTGAATTCTAAAAGGAGAAGAGGAACAAACTCAGTGTGGTGTAAAGCAGCTGTTACATAAAGCTAACGGAGGCCTAAGAAAGACCACAGCTACACAGGTGCAGGCTCAGATGAAGCACTCCACAAAAAGCCTGAGAAGAAGGACACATCTGAGTTCATTATGTACAGTCTTTTTTTTTTTTTAATGTTTATTTCTTTTTGAGAGAGAGAGAGATAGAGTATGAGTGGAGGAAGGGCAGAGAGAGAAAGAGGGAGACACAGAATCTGAAACAGGATCCAGGCCCTAAGTCCTCAGCACGGAGCCCAACCCGAGGCAGGGCTCGAACTCAGGAATGGCGAGAGTATGACCTAGGCTGAAGTCAGACGCTTAACCAACTGAGCCACCCAGGTGTCCCTCATTATGTGTAGTCTTAAAGGAAGCTCATTTAGTCAACAAAGCAGTTCCAACCACGGGCCAGGACCTAAGGTGGTAGTGAGATACATCACATATGAGCCCTGCAAGAACATTCTCTTGAGACACAAGGCATACTACTAGCAAAAAAATAGATGGGAGGATAGGCTCAGGAACAAACATTCCAGAGGAGAAGGATAATCTGTGCTAGCCTAGTGTTGAGACCTCTGATTGGAGACCACTGTTGGCTGGAGGCACTGAACATTTTTCTCAGTGAAATCAAGTAGGCCTTCATGGCGGAGGAGACATGAACTGCATCTTGGATAGTAAAAAGAAGTCTGCCTGGTGAAGAAGACCCAAGAAATATCAGAAGCAAAAGTCCAGAGGCTCAAGAGTAGCTAACTTACCTGTGTAACTCTTCAAGTTAACTAGACTTCAAGTACATAGTATAATAAGAAAATATTAAGAAATAAGAATGATCATTCAGGGCCAAAGAAGGAACTTAAAGACCAAGGCAGGAGTTTAGACTACTGACACTGGGTGTTAGTAAAGCTTTAGAAAAAATATTAGTCCTGTTATTTACTAGTCCTGAAACCATGGGCCAGTAATTCAGTTATCCTTATCATCTATAAAATTGTGGCAGTGATTCATATTTATCAGAATTCCTTTGGATGTAATATACAGGAAAATGTTTTGTTAAATATAAACCATAATGCTAACATAAAAAATGACTTCTGACTAGGGAAATGACATAATCCTAGCTGTACTTTAAAAAGATACCTCTTGGGGATGCCTGAGTGACTCAGTCGGCTGATGCCCCACTCTGGATTTTGGCTCAGGTCAGGATCTCATGCTTCTTGAGATCAAGCCCTGCCTTGCCTTGGGCTCTGTGCTGACAGCACTGAGCCTGCTTGGGACTCTCTCCATCCTTCTCTCTCTGCCCCTCCCTTATTGGCTTGCATACACAGGCACACTCTCTCTCTCTCCCCCCGGCCCTCTCACTCAAAATAAATTACAAAAAAGAAAGAAAAAAGCTACCTCTGGCCACTGGGCAGAGGATCCTAGAACAGAAGATCTTAGTTCCTTTAGGAAGTAAGCTAAAGACAGGGAAAGAAGAAGATGGGTGGATGTGGTCCTCTGGAGGAAGAATCAACAGAAACTGACAGTGGGGAAAAGGGAGAGGAAATGAGTCAAGGTGACAGGAAGCTTTAAGTTTGGATAGCTGATAGGATGGGATGGGGGAGAGGAGGTGACAAGGCCCCTACAAACACCTATGCACATTACCAATGCATAAACAAGGCAAGGATTTAAAATACACTCTAAGGATTGTGCTCTTTGCAGTATTTTTACCTAATTAAAAAGAAACTTGTCCCTAGTCCAGTAAATATGCATGGTAAAAAGCAATGCCCAGTATTCAAATGCCAGCCTGCCACTTGGGCAAATTGCATCATCTTTTGAGTCTCAGCTTTCTCATCTGTAATTTGGTCCTCATTCATATTGCCGAAGATCAAATGAGCAACTATTGATATGAATAATGCACTTGGAAGAGCTCCGGGGTCAGGTACTCGATCTATGAAGAAACTAGCTCAGAGCTACTCAGCTGACCTTAAGCCTTCTGTCCTCATCACCACCGCTCCCCTCCAGTCAGAAAATATTTATCTTCGTGAAACAAAGGCTGTATTAGAACGGGGCATGGAAGTTTCTACATATGTGCTCTATAGCCTGCCTCTACCAATACATACCAAATGTTGGTGTTTATCCCATTCAAAAAGAAAAAAAAAAAGGTGTTTTGGTTTGGGGTGAGAAAAAGAACAATGGGTATAGTCCGGCCTCCTGAGTTGTTTCTACAAGCTACAACTAAATCAAGATTATAGGCAGAGCACACTCCCTGGGTGCACACTTCGGAAGTCTGTCTGCTAAATGGTCTATGGGACCAGGATCAGCCAAGGGCTGCAAACCGCTAGAGCTGCTGTTAGACTTAGCAGCGCCCTACAACACAGGCCTCGTCGCTAACTCACTGGATCCGCCTTACCCTCCCTGATGCAGTTCCCTGTTCCCCAGCTTCCCAGCTGAGCTGTCATGATTCACTGTCTCTGTATGGCTGGATTTGCTAAGATAAGATAATAGCCTTTTATGTTCAGGCGCTGTGAATTCCTCTCCACCCCTCGGACGGGGAAGACAATTTAAGTGGAAAGGAATAAATTGCTGGATTTAATACAGTGACCAAACACAAAAGCCTAATAAAAATGTCAGAAGTACATGCTCGAGAATGGCAAAGAATTGTGGAAGCACACTAAAGGATGTAAGCTGGGCTGTAGCAACTCCTGTAAAGGTACAAAACGATGACATTAAACCAGCTGCCTCAGTTTGCTTCCTATCTTTGTAGCAATTTCAACTTTGTAGTAATTTTGTAGCACTCTTGCTTTATTTGCAAGTTACACTAAGCCACACGCACACAAATGTGTAAAAATATTAGGAAATAATTGACATATAGTATAAAATACATAGAATGGCCTATCCATAAAAAGCCACCTATGTATAAGTGCATATTTTATATTGATAGAAGGTATAAGAGACATTGATTGAACAAGTTTACTGTTACTCTCTTTGAACATAAACACTACCAAGGGACAACAAATGCAAAAATATTAAGAGGTTAAGGCTTCAAATGAAAGATGGCTCTGTTGAGCCTTCGTACTGACTGTGAATATTTGAGTGTCCATACATGTGAATACCACTCTACGGTGAATAGAGACGAATATGTCCAACCCCTCAAGGAGTATACAACCTAGGGAGGGCATTTTTGTTAACAAGGTAATAATCATAATATAAAAACTAAACAGTTTCTGTAATATACTAGACTTAGTCAAATAATTTTAATACTTTTCCTAGGCTAGAGGTATGTGAATTAACCATGTTCAAAAGTAAGTGAAAACATCTACATGTTGGAGGGTGGCTACTGTTGGGTGTTTCACAGCCCCGTGAGGGAAGGGACCCCACTCCCCACGCAGGGTGGTGGCACCCCTGAATGGGAACAGTCCCTGTTTGACAGAAAGTTAAAGCAATGCCTGGTTACTGGCAAAGCCAGGTGGAAATTCAACATTCCAGAAGCAGGACTGGGGGTACAGAAAACTATGAAAAAGGAAAACTCATGAAACGTGAAAAGAAAGAAGGAAAGAATAAGTAGCTTCTACGGTGCCTCTGCGAGGGTTGGCTTCCTATTCCAATACTGGGTGGGGGTGGAGGGACTCGGCCAGAAACCAGAAAGCAAGAACATTGCTCAACCAATTCAGGAAGTGTTTGATTTATGAAAAAATATTTAACATCCATTGAACTCTGTGGCAGATCATTACATCTTCTAATCCTATCAAGGACTCTCTGACATTGATGTCCTAATTATCTCCATCTTAAGGAAGAGAGTATTGAGTTAGAGAGGTTAAGTAATGTGTTATAAGTCACACAGCCAGGAAGCTTAGAAGCTAGGATTCAAATTCTGCCAGACTGTTGCAAGGCTTACATTCATTCATTCAACCAATATTTCTTGTGCACTTACTAGTATTCCCTGCCTTTATGAAACTCGTATTCTAATTGGGAGAGAACGACAACCAAATAAATAAGTAAAACATACAACACGATATTGGTGATGGAGCCTAAAGAAAAAAAGAACATGGAGAAGTGGGAAGAGAGGGCTAGGGTACTCAGCTTACTTATGCAGAGGGAACCTGAATGATTATAAGATGTATTATATTTTGATCCACAGAATAAAGTGTAAATATTAGATAAGATGTGAAATAAATTATTTTATTAAACCCATTTAATATCAAGCTTTGAAGTAGTTTTGGTTTAGGCATAACCTGATTTTTCTTTGATATCCCTCAATATTTAATTAAGATTTGGCAGTCAGGGGCTCCTGGGTGGCTCAGTCAGTCATTGAGCATCTGACTCTGGCTCAGGACTTGATCTCAATGCTCATGAGCTGGAGCCGCTTGTCGGGCTCTGTGTTGACAGCTCGGAGCCTGGAGCCTGCTTTGGATTCTGTCTCTCTGTCTCTCTCTCTCTCTGTCTCTCTCTCTCTCTGTCTCTTCCCTCCCCCATTTGTATTCTATCTCTCTCTCAACAATAAACAGTAAAAAAATATTGGCAGTCAAAGCAACATGCCAGGGGAACTAAGAGAAGAGACCATAATTTTCAGTAGAGATCAGTATAAGATCATATCAGATATATGAAAAAAGTGGTCTTAGGAGATTTTTAATACCATAAATTCTTTTTTCCTTTGATTCCTGTCTCTATCTCATCATATCTAAGTTGTTTTGTCATTTAGTCCCAGAGAGAGATTTGGGAAAGAAATACTGACCAAATGAAACTTCATGTTGATTTCCAAGTACATCGACCATCCACCAATCGTACATAAAACACTTTTAAAAACTACTTTCAGGGCGCCTGGGTGGCGCAGTCGGTTAAGCGGCCGACTTCGGCTCAGGTCACGATCTCGCGGTCCGTGAGTTCGAGCCCCGCGTCGGGCTCTGGGCTGATGGCTCAGAGCCTGGAGCCTGTTTCCGATTCTGTGTCTCCCTCTCTCTCTGCCCCTCCCCCGTTCATGCTCTGTCTCTCTCTGTCCCAAAAATAAATAAACGTTGAAAAAAAAATTAAAAAAAAAAAAAACTACCTTCAAAAAGAGTTATTCTTTGGAAGAACTAAAGATTGCTCTTGTTATTAGGATTAATTGGTATAAATGGGGAAAGTATGGAAGAGGGGAGCCTGCATAGTCAAATAACTTTCAGAAACAATTTTTTACCAGTTAAACAGATTTCTTTACTGAGTGATGCCTTAGAGATAAATACACAAGTGTATACACTGCAGTCACCACAGGGGATATGACTTTCATTATTTCACGACACATTTGACCACAGATTACTTTTCTCTTGGATCACAGGAGAGAACACATTAGGAATCACTGTTCTGAGATATAATACACATAAAATAACCAGTACACAAATAAATACAAGGCACTAAAGTAGCATGTGTTTGAGAATTGGGGAAAAGAAGTATACTTATGAAACATCTAAACCTGAATCATCTTATAAGAATATAATGAAAGTAAGTACTTTGTTGTTGTTTTTTTTTAAACATTCATTTATTTTTGAGACAGAGAGAGCGCATGAACAGGGGAGGGTCAGAGAAAGAGGGAGACACAGAATCTGAAACAGGCTCCAGGCTCTGAGCTGTCAGCACAGAGCCCGCTGTGGGGCTCGAACCCACAGACCGCGAGATCATGACCTGAGCTGAAGTCGGACGCTCAACCAACTGAGCCACCCAGGCGCCCCTGAAAGTAAGTACTTTGAAACAGATACCACACTTACGATGTGGCTAGAACATTTATTTAAATAAATATAAATATATATTTTTGTATACATTATAATAAATACAAATAACTATAATATATTTAAATGTTTATTTTATATATAAATAAATGACATTTATCCACAGCTTAATAGTTTCAGGCCACTCAATTTATAAAATAAGCCAATATCTGGATTCTACTGTTGTTTTAAACCACTTTGCTGTCTTTAAGTTAGTGTAGAGTTTCTGAACAAGAAGGGGTTGAAGAATAAGACTGTCCATTTAAAAAACATTCTACTACATTGATAGTTCTTTTTTGCCCCTCTGTCATATTTATTTCAAGTTTTTCTCTGATTTTCATCTAGTATTCCATTTTAGGACAATAGAAAGATAGCTGATGAATATGCCCAAGCCCTCAAGGAGCATACAACCTAGGGAGGGCATTTCGTTAACAAACTAATAATTATAATATAAAAAATTAACAGTTTCTATCTATAATATCCTAGACTTAGTCAAACACTTTTAATACTTTTCCTAGGCTAGAGGTATGTGAATCAGCCATGTTAAATAGTAAGCAAAAACATCTTGCTGTTTCACAGCCATGTGAAGGAAGGGACCCCTCTCCTCACTCAGGGTGCTGGCATCCCTGAATGGGAACAGTCACTGTTTGAGACAAAGTAAAGCAGTGCCTGGTTAATGGCAAGGAATAGCTGGGCTTCCCAATAAGACTGAAGAGAATAAAGAAAAATCCCTTCCAGATATCCTTAGGTGCAAACTCTTTCCCTGAAATATGATAATTGATATATGTTGTGAATTTTAAAGCAATTATCATAACTACAAGTGTTACTCTTGTTCATACAACTTCACTTGTTTAATCACACTATTTGCTGCAGTAATTTCCCGCGTCAAGTAAATTCCAAGGGATTACATGGTGGGTGGGGAGAGGAAAAAAGGTATTTCCTTTTATCAAATGTAACTATGTTGCTTTCTCATTCCATCACGTCCCTGTGTAATAAAAGAAGAATCCAGGGTGGTCACTTGGAGTACCTGATTAACAACTTTCCTTGAAACTATTAATTAGTTGTGGAATTCATTCCCCTTAAAGACAGGGAAAGAAAACCACACCAACTCAGAAAGTGAGCTCGCCTTTTGGAAAAAGACTCCAGATTTCAGTTGCCTTTGGGGTATTCAGGTTCTACACATTTTATTCTCCTCAAAAGGTCAAGGAAATTAATTGTCTGGGGCGCACGATGCATTTACTAGGGAGAATTATAGAAAATGATGGTCCCTACTCTCAAACCTGTTACAATCAAAAGATGATAACACAAATATGAACATAACCTGCATCAACCAATGCCATTATTCTCCTTTGATTTGCCTTGTTTGATTTTTAACTCAAATCTTCACGCTACCATCGGTGATGTTTGAGAGGCAGGTGATTATTGAAACTACGTCAGTTGTACACCACTTCCTTCATATTGAGGGATTATCAAGTATCAGGATAACCACTTTAATAATGCATAACCATCAAATCTCCTTTAATCATTTTTTTTAAAACTAAGCCTTCAAACAATTCACGTTTAATACCAAAGCCATGCAAAATATAACAGGCTGTATTTATCTAGAAAAGAAACTGCCTTTATTTTTTAAATTGCTAATAGGGGAGAGAACAATCTTCAAACCACTCATCCACAACATAATTATCTGATTCCTGGTTTATTACCATGAATAATTCCACCATTATAATTGTTGCAAGTCCTGTGAAGAGTTCCCTATAAATTTCTGAAAAAGAGCTACAACAATTGTGAAAGTTTCGATCTCCTTCCCTTCCCTCAATTATGTCTGAGCATCCCCTAGCGACGAGGAAACCTGTGCTAAGTTCTGGTGACGGGAGATGAACACTACCAGATGTGGTCACTCTCTTTCCTGACTTACCATACACTTTTACGAACAAAGAAATATCCTCAAAAAATAGATCAGGTACCTTTGCTCAGTATCTGCCGCTGGTGGTGACCAACAGAGCTAGGAATGTACACAAGGATAGCTTCTGACTTCTGATTTAGGGTTCCCTTCACAGCACAGCATATTTCATTCCAAGTGCAAGCTATTGTTTGTCTTTTTCAGGCTTAATTTCCATCAAGCATTCAGTTGGAAAGTACTGATGAAGCAACCTGTACTAGGCTAGATGCTGTATGTAAAACCAAGACAAATATGAGACGGGGGTCTTTTGCAAAGCTAACACACACGTTATGATTAACGAACAATATGCCATGGCACGTTGTAGGACACAGAAAATAATGGTGGTTTTAATCATAAGAACAAAAATGAAAATAACATAAAATACACAGCACTTACTTCATGTAAAGCATCATACTAAGCTTGGTTTATTTAGTGTATACTTTACTCCGTACATGACTTTCAGGAGGTCAATTATATTATTATCCTTTTTTTTTTACACAAGGGGAAACTGAGGCACGGGGCAGGTAACAAAAGACATTCTCAAGGCTACACGTTAAGTGATTCACTCCTACACAATCAAGCAACAGTCTGTACTCATAACCACCACCTTACAATGAATGACCATTTGGACATAACTAACTGAAGCAGTTGTCAAGGGTTTGATGGAGGAGGTGAGGCTTATTATGCAAGCCGGTAACCTATGCTACTATAAGTTGGAGGCAAGAAAGGGGCCAGAAATGTGCTGACAATTTCTGGGGAGTGACAGCAAAATCTGCTTGCCTGGGAAATAGCATATGAATATATGCTGTTCTCTGATAGCGATGATAAAAGTTAAAGAAGTAATATAGAACTCAATTATGATTGGTCTTGAAAGGCAAGCAAGAGAGTTTTATGCAAAAGGGAAGTTAATTTGTTTTTAATTTTTTAATGTTTATTCATTTTTTTAACATTTATTCATTTTTGAAAGGCAGAGAGAGACAGAACGTGAATGGGGGAGGGGCAGAGAGAAAGGGAAACACAGAAACAGAAGCAGGCTCCAGGCTCTGAGCTCTCAGCACAGAGCCCGACACGGGGCTGGAACTCACGGACCGCGAGATCATGACCTGAGCCGAAGTCGGCCACTTAACTGAATGAGCCACCCAGGCACCCCAATGGTTATTCATTTTTGAGAGAGAGAGAGAGAGAGAGAGAGAGAGATAGGCTGAGTGGGAGAGGGGCAGAGAGCAAAGAAGACACAGAATTCAAAGTAGGCTACAGGCTCCTAGCTGCCAGGACAGATCCTGACTCGGGGCTCAAACCCACAAACCGTGAGATCATGACCTGAGCTGAAGTCAATGCTTAATCAACTGAGCCACTCAGGCACCCTGGGAAGTTAATTTTAACTCACCTAATCTCTGCAAAGTAGGATACAGAGTATTTCTAGATATCCTATCCCCAAGTCTCCTCATATGCAATGGTTTCAATAGAATAACTATCAAATATATTAGTTACAGCATAACTGTTTGTATTTAAAACAGTTATTTGTCTTTGTTAAGAGGCAAACTTGGAGATTTTCCCTACAATAAATCCTAGAATCTTTCTTTTTATTTACTCGTCGGGGATTCCAAATTACTAATGTATAAACCTTAACACTGAGTTTCTCAGTATGAGTGCATCATTGACTTTTACAAATTAATTAATTAATTAATTTTTGAGAGAGAATGAGCAAGTGAGAGAGAAGAGAGAGTGGGGAACGGGCAGAGAGATAGGGGGACAGAAGATGTGAAGTAGGCTCTGGGCTGACAGCAGAGAGCCTGATGCAAGGCTCTAACTCATGAACAGTGAGACCATGGGCTGAACGCAAATCTGATGCTTAACTGACTGAGCCACCCAGGAGCCCCTCATTGACTTGTTTAGAACAAAAGCAACATAGTTATCTATGTCAAATGAAATTTCCTGTAAATTCCCCTAAATTTGTATTCTCCAAGTATTTTGAACATTCAAAAAATTTTTACGTTTCTCTCTCAGTAACCCCACTTCCCAGGTACACGCATGTACGTACACACACACACACACACACACACACACACACACACACACTACCTGGTTGACTTGGAATAGCAATTACTATAATAAACTATATAATTTAGAATACACTAGCTATCCAATATGTTAGATAACCAAAATGTGTTACTTCTCTCCCTTTCACAATTTTTAACTTCAGAACATTTTGGGTTTTGTAACTACCTCAATCTGAAAGTGGATCCTTATGTGAAGGAAATAAAATTTAAAGCAATATTCCTATCTGTTGGTTTTTGTTATTAGACTCTGGGTAGAGAAGCAGCTTTGGGAAGAAAAAGATCAGTGGGTTAAAAAAAAAAGGACAATTTTGGATAAAAACTGAAATTTGATAGAAGGAGAGCATATAACATTGTGGAAAGTGCCTATACTATGTTCAGCAGTATTTTGTGAATGAGAATATAATTCTTGGGTCCAAGCAGGGCTTTCTATTAAGAGATTTTAGTAACATTGATTCCTCCTTGCACTCTTTTACCATGAATAATACAGAAAATGGGCTTTATCCTGAAGCACTTGAATTTAAATTTTAAAAAAAGGCATAAAGATTTTTAGTTTTCGTATGAACAAAAACAGTGTCCTCAGAAAAATGACACTATAACAGCATGCTTATTTCTGCAAAAATTAAGAGATTTTACTTTAACAGAAAATGACTTAGTAAATATTTTTAAAATTTTCATATACTTGAATATGAAGTTGCATATCCAGATGAAATGAAAGGAGTTAACAGATATAAATTCTAATAATACTTTTAGCAAAACACAGTGTTACCGAGTGAACAGCTGCCCTTGGCAGTACATATCACATTTTCCAAATGTTATCAATTTGCCTCAAGACCATTCCCGTTAGGTAACTTTTTTTAAACAAAAGATCAAGAATAAATTAAGGTATTAGACAGCATATAATCTTCTCATAATTAATGAAGTGCATCTGAATTTAATATTAATGACGTCATTCATCCTACTGTCTATGTGTAAACTTTTTTTATCATACGGTAGTAACTATCTCCAATTAGATAATCATGATGATAATATAATAATAAGGCGCCTTTTCCCCCATATAATTTGCTTACCTATGATTACATATTTTGACCCGGATTCTTACAACAATGTAACCATAGCAGTGGCTTAAAAGATATAAAAATTTGTGTAATTAGTATGCTAAGCATATTTAAACTTCTTATGATAAACTAATTGGTAATTTCAAATGTTTTACAGTGGAGGATAGAATGTAAGTTTAAAAATATTTAAATGTTAACACAAAAATACAGTGTTTAATTAAGATGTATTTTTAATATATTAGTCTAGAAACCTTTTAAATAAGCACGCCAGATTTAAAATGTAATTTAAATTAATATTTCAGGAAAAAAAGGGTCAAGGTTAAACTGTTTATCCTCCTTAAAAAGTTTATAATGTCTTTTGTGTCTCTACTTACAAAAAGAAATCTCAATGAAACTTGGATATTAAAACCTCCCAGGAAACCAACAATAAAAGCTGCTAAGAATTTCACAAGTTTTTTTTTTCCTTAGGTGTTAATTAAATGATCATTTAACACTGCAATGTAAACACAACATTTTCATCTCCTGACAGCACAGCCTATTATAAATCTGGGGTAATAAAAGTCTTGGTGTTAACGCTCTGAACGAAGTTCCCACCACACTCTAAGACGCCTTGTCGTGTCTAAGGTTAAGCATCTAGACACAAAACAAAGCTTGCGCCTACTCGACTTCCAGTCCAATTTTCCCATCGCCCAGTGACCTAGGTAACACTTTGAGCAATAAAGAATAAATTTAATTTCTCCAGCATTTTGTGAGGATTAGGAACAATTGTTGGCTTGCAATGACTTTTTATCCTTGGATTCTTTTTCCTCCGGAGCATTCCTCCGGTCCTAAAAGAGAATTCTGATGGTTTAAGACATAGAACAAACAGAACTTTAAATTAGGCTTTTTTCAATCAATTGGAACTGTTGGAGGGGAAGCAATCAACCTTTCTCTGTGCTGTTCTCAGCTATTCACATACTTCAAGCTTTAATCTTTCACTAGTAGAAGAAACCTATCATGACGGGGCAAAGCTATCTTTTCCCATTCTGTTTCCAGACGTATTTATTTCTCTTTTCTTTAAGACCTTTTTTTAAACACTTAAATCAAGTTGCCATACTTAGCTGTACACATTCATTTGGGGGAGATTTCAAGAGGCACAGATGTTCCCTTAATAATATTTCACACAGCCATGCCATACCCTACACCATGGGTATCGCACCAACAGGCCTTTTTACTTTTCATTGCTTCCCTCTCTAGAATTTAGTTTTTCAGAGAAAAAAAGAAAGAAAAACTCCTGCCTGAAGTTTCTTACATCAATCACAATTTATCAAACATTTATCACAATTTTTCAACTTTTTACGAAGAATTCAGTGACCGCGATTACCTTGCCTATGGGTAACAGGTAACAAAAAGAGGACATACACATGGTCCCTCTGCCTGCAAAGCTTATGTACATATGAAAAGTATTGGAGTTATAATAACAACAGAACAAAACAAAAATAGCTTCTGGCTGAGATCTATTTCATTATCAAATATTGTTTAAATCCAAAGTGCTAAACGATTTGCAATTTGCACTGCATTTTGACATATGTTTAATCTAAAAATGCGCTTACAATCACATATGCAGTTTATGTAAAGATGACAGAATGTTCCACAGATCACATCATATTTGCATATTACAAGATCAATGGGTTAATTATCTTATACGGTTTTAAAGATTGAAATTTTAATTAGCAATAAAAACGTTCTTTAGCAACATATGCAATCTTCTGAATAACTTTCACAATAGTTCACCTATAGTTTGAAGAGTTAATGCAGCATTTTCAAACTAATTCATATTTTTCCTTTATTTATTTAGGAAAAACACATCATTAAGACAACAACCCAAATATGCAGGTGTAACACAGCTTCTAAGTCACAGTCTCTGTTTCTATAGCTAATTCATCTTATATAGGAATTTTAAAACTACATGAATCATCAACTGGGATAGGGTAAGAGATCTCATTAAGAACATTCTGGTCTTAATGCATCTTGTGTGGCCAAGTAAGGAGAAATAAAACGATGCGTATTTTATGTTAATTTTTAGTGATGAAAAAAAAATAATGTGGCTACGCTTATGTCTGTGTTATTACACCAAGAAAAATTGCAAGACAGAGGTGAAACAGAACAAGGAGATTTTCTGACTGTGGGCAGGTTGCAAAGACATCTGTGTGACTTTTTTTTTCATCTTATTTTGCAAGGACGAGACAATGATCATGTAATACAATTTCTACCATACTGGAAAGTTGGTTATGTTCTTTTTTTTTTTAATATATATTTTTTAAGTTTTATTTATTTATTTATTTATTTATTTATTTATTTATTTATTTATTTTGAGAGGGAGAGAGATAGCATGAGCAGGAGGAGGGGCAGAGAGAGGGAGGGAAAGAATCTCAAGCAGGCTCTGCATTGTCAGTGCAGAACCCAAAGCGGGGCTCGAACCCATGAAAACATGAGATCATGACCTGAGCCGAAACTGAGAGTCAGACACTTAACTGACTGAGCCACCCAGGCGCCCCGGCAATGTTTTTGTGAATACAGAATCTATAATATGACTGGAAATATCCCCAGGAGGAAAATATGATCATTCCCATTTTACAGATAAGGAAACTTGACTCCAGGGGTGTCACCTGATTTCTAAAGATAGCAGAGCTGAGTAGGTATTTAAACACTAGTGTTATATGCCCCTTCTCTTATGCTATAAATTAATTGATTTCAGGGTCTTAAAACATATGTCAATACACTAAAATTATCTAAATAGAACCAGAATCCTATGGGCACTTATTCCTGGAATTATTTATGTAAACTTCAGTCACCAAACAGTGGCAATTTCATAATTTGTCACCAAATTTTAAAATATTCCCTGATAATGTGTATTGAAAAATGTCTTTTTCACATGAAAAACATACACTTAAATTCATGTTTCAACAAACACAATCCCTTTTGATGAACTAAGTTTTAATTTACGTATTACAGGTCAGATATTAACCATGGTGGAGGCCCACATATACCACCTATTACCTGGGGCCACAGTGTTACCCTGGTTTCTCTCCCCAGTATCTACAACAGTATCTCCAAATTCAAATTGCCCTACTTAGGTGAGTACTTCTTGGTGCAGATAAAAACATTTGCATTTGGGAAAGCAACTATTTAAACAAGTACACTTGAACGGAAAAGATTCTTCTAGTTGATGCAATTAATTACGCTGTAGACTTCACATTCAGAGTATATTCTGTGGGTTAGCAACAACAGAAACCTACTAATTTCTGACTTTCTTAAGCAACAGCTTTTACTTGTAATCTCTTTGAAATAAAACTATCAACGTGAGGCGTGGGCATGGCAAAAATCTCAAGTACAATGTTAATCCTCACTACATTTGTAACTTCTAAATAATAGGATTACATGTTGATTTTCATTTTTGTTAATGTTTGTTTTATTTTTGAGACAGAGAGTGAGCAGGAGAGGGGCAGAGAGAGAGCGGGAGACACAGAATCTGAAACAGGCTCCAGGCTCTGAGCTTGTCAGCACAGAGCCCAACGCAGGGCTTGAACTCGTCAACCATGAGATCATGACCTGAGCCGAAGTCAGACTCTCAACCGACTGAGCTACCCGGGCACCCCCGATTACGTGTTGATTTTAAATCAAAATCAAAAGTCCTACTCCATGGCTTGCCTCTTTTCTTCATGTCAAGTGGTAATGGCTATTCTGAAGTGTGTTCAGATACCCGTGTATCAAGTCTTTTGTCTATCTACCTTCGGTTACATAATTAGTAATCTATTTTTTTATTTTTATTTTTATTTTATTTTGAGAGAGAGAGTGTGCGCACTAGCAGGGGAGGGGCAGACAGAGAGAATCTTAAGCATTGAGTCCTGACACAGGGCTTGAACTCATGACCATGAGATCATGACCTGAGCCAAAATCAAGATACAAATGCTCAAACACCTGAGCCACCCAGGTGCCCCAATAGTACTCTTTTTTTACTTTTTTAAATGAAATGTTCCTTGTAGATCTCTATTCTCTAAGTGGCAAGAGCAGAGTCCCTTGGGTACAATAATGATAGGTCATTAATAAGTTACTGAATAAATAATAAGGGAGTTGGTGTTTTAACCACTGACAGTTAACACATTTCTAAGTTTTATCTCGCTTATTGGTTCTTAGTTTTCAAAGATCAAGAGTCAACCCGCTCCCCTTCACAAAGTATGAGCATGAGCAATACAAATAGTGTATCCTTGCACCAAATGGTAAGGCAGACACACCACACCCGAGGAACTTTTATCGTCTGGACATGAAGCCCTTCGGCAGCCTGGGCAATGGAGAGCAGCGGTAGCCATCATGGCAGCTCACTAGATGAGTAATGATGTGGGTCTGGCTGGACGACGGTAACCGTAGCAACTGCAACCTGCAATTCCTGCACAACCACTGTGGGATTTATTGTGGCAGGGGCCAAACAGGCCAAGAGTGAAAGGGAGCAGGAAACTATGGCACCTGACACCTCGAGGAGCCCACACTTTAATCAGAGCTGGCAGGAATTAATTCAAGAGGAATTTTGATACAAGCTCCGCTGTGGTGCTCTTGTTTTTATCCCTGAATACAAGAATCCTGTGAGATTAAATTATATAGTTTTATAGAAATGCGGTATTATATTAAATTAACGGATATTTTGCTTATGTGAAAAATGGGTTATTTTTATTTTACTGTGTCTACCCAAACCCTCCAATGTTTAGAAGACCTAAGGGGACTAAACATTTAATTAGCCAAGTTACCCTTTAAATTTAATTTGGCTCTCTATTATTCATAATGCCTTCCCAGCATTACTGTTTGCTCATTCACGTTACAGACCCTGAACCCGACGGAGATTTAACTCAATACATCAAACACTTACTGAGAGGTTTCTAAAGGTCAAGCCTCATACTAGACCCTGGGGACATAAAAAAACAAAACAAAACAAAACATGTTTTTGTAATAAATGTATATCAGCATTTATATGCATAATCACAGAAAAAGTAAACTAGGTTAATAATAACTGACAAGTTTACTAGTGATTATGTCTGGATGGCAAGGTAATGAATAATTTCTATTTCCTCTTTTCTATTTTTCTGAATTGCCCAAACCTTTCTAATATGAGGGTATGTTACTCTTACAACTACTCAAAAACAAAAACAAATGGTAAAGGTCCTTCCGTGGGGCAAGAAGAAAGGAAAATAAAGAGAGCTTCACTGTATATGCGTTGTACTTCGCAAATTAATTTTTACCTTAACAAAAATTAAGTTTTCTTCTAAACAAAAGCTCTGATTATTATTATCAAAAACATTTTGAGCCTCTGAGATCCTATCTGACAGTAAATGAACTGTGACCTGACCAACCAAATTAAGCGGTCAAAATCTATTTGTCTCAGGTAAGTAGTCATTAGGCCATAAAAAAGTCCTTGAGTTTAAAAATACTATTTATAATGTTAGATAATTTAGAGGCTCCAAAGCTCATTGGGGAATAATAAGTGCTACTTGTGAACCAGAAATAAAAAGGTTTTATTCAAAGAAGTAGAGAAAATGAATCACTGGGACTTATGTATTTAATTTCATTTGTTAGTTTTGTTTTGTTTCAGTAGATACAAGTGAAAAATGAGTTTCTGCCATGTGCCTTGGATACTTAAGTTTATGTTAGAAGTCTGGGTAAATATAATAATACTCAAAGAAATAAACTGAAAACCACAAAACAAATATTTATAACCAAATGCTCGACCGCAGTACTACCAATGAAATTCCTTTCTAATGAGCCTGGATTAGTAGTTGAAAACTCAAGTTGAAGTGTGAATCACTCACTGGTAAATCACCTTTAAGGTTACATTTATCAGGAAGTTTTGTATATGCTACTCATATATATAAATGCCACTCATAAATTTCAATCAATCACGATCGCCCATTTCAAAAGTGACTAAAAATCTCAGTTAATCAGCTCCAGATTGCTCCAAAAATAATTTTCTCCACTCTTAAATTGATAGTAAAGAGGCGACACCAGTTTGGGGGGAGAAGCAAGAGGCTAGAATGGCGTATCTACGCAAGTTAAGGAAACTATATGCTGTCTCTTTTAACCTCCAACCTAGGGCCCTTTACTTTCCCTTTACTTACACTTTCCATCTGTCAACAAGTGCTTGTAATTTTATTACACTGTCCTGTAGTTTATGCAGAGTTGGTATTATTTTACAGAGTTCTGTTAATGGACTGGATAAATGGTAATGCTATTTAAACTAGTCTCCTGCTCCAACAAACACAGCTGCAACTGTACTACTATTTCTGAGCAAACATCTTGACCTGAACATGTAGTGCTCTCTCAACCCGTCCAAAGAGAAATTGGAGCAGACAGCAAAGGAAAAGCATATTTGGCCGCTAGCAGCAACCAACCGTGTCGAATCATAATTCATATACAGCGTACCCTCTTTTTCTTTTATATTGCATTTAGAGTCCAAAAAAAGCATGTGTGCTTCTTCACCTGGCATCTCATTTTCCGCCAAGAGTCAAATGGTGATTTTTCATTACAAAAGTGCAAAGAAAATCTGCATAATGTCCAGTACATCAGACTAGCTTAAATCCTAATGATAAAAATCAGACGTGAGTAGAGTGAACTACACATTAAACTAGTGAACTTGACTTCATTAGTTATATACTGGGATAAAAAAGCATTAAATAAAAGTATTAAATAACAAATACAGTAAGTGAGAAAAAGAAATGGAGATACTAATTAGAATGATGCAACAACTTAAAGAGAGAATAAATTATAAATGTGTTTCCTTCATGAATTCTAGATGTGTAGGTCTCTACCACATTATATAGTAGGGCAATTATGGATTGCTTAATATGTATATGCAAAGACCAGGCTAATACCTTCCCTGTCCCAACATATACTCTCTGCTATTAGTCAGAAACCCTGTATCCTTTGTTCTGTCACTGATCCTTCTTGTGAAAGATTCATTTTTCAATGAATGTTTTAAAGGAGATTTTTGTCTGTCGATCTGGGCACATTTTTCCATCTGTTGGAACATTTGTTTCGGGTGAACTACTAGGCACCTGTATCACATGAAGAAACTCTGAGCTTGAATCCTTCCCTCTTGGAAATTACACTGGCCAGGCAGTCAGACTCACAAGCTTTTGGTTCTTTATTTATTAAAGATATTTAATGCTGGTTGTTTACTCCAATTAATGATTACCATCATAAAAAAAAAAAGTGGTCACATGTAGCTTGTAACTTACCCTCTCAAGAGAAATACCATTGGTAACAATCCACTATATCGAATTCGGGTGGGACAAATAGTACCTTCATTCAAAGGAAGATTCCCGGTGTGAGGGTGAAGAAAAAAATTACACCACTGTTTCTATGTGTATTTAGTGTTTATGTCAGTCGGTAAATCCCAACGAATATTAAGCATTATGTCATCAATCTCTAATTTCAGGAACATCAAAGCATTCAAGCCCCTCTTGTAACTAATCCTAAGAAATAAAGTTTTATCTTCCCAAACTTCCCAGAAGAAATCATTTGAGCCGAACAGGTACATCACAACTCTGAGCTGTATTTTCTAGCTGTCCATTTTCTCATATTTTTACATGCTTTTAATTAACTAAAAAATACTGCCTCAGAGTTTTATGGGTTCTGTTTCTTTAATTTTACTTCTTCAGGATTTCAGGTCTCTTTTCACACAGCAGCTTCCTAAAGTCATAAAGTCATAACAAAATACAAGAGAAAAATCCATTGGTCCACTATGTGATATTGTCTAAGAGGGAAAACTGTTCCACGGAATAGAATTTACTAATAGAAGACTCTGCGCTGGATTAAACTACCTGAAGCCTCCTAAGAAAAGTAAACCAAGTACTTCTAGACTAAAATTCAAACATTCTTGTTTCTCTGAGGTAGTGTTGAAGTTAATTTTCCCCTTTCGCTTAATATTTTAAATCGTAGATGACAGTCATTCATTTAAATTATATTTTCACAGCTACATAGAAAATGGAAAATTTCCTAGACTGGTGTGAATTGCTTTTGCATGGGCACTATTAGCAAAGTGGTGGTTTCATATCCCTCATCGTATACCAGAAGTCCATTCTCCAGTCTCCTCCATCACCAAAGCTTAACGCAGAAAGCAGAATCACAACTAAAACCCTCTCTGTGGCCCTTCTTAGAAACTAAGCACAAATATTTCTACATCAGTATCAACTTAGCATCTTTACAATGTTCAATATTCTATCTCCTTGGTCAAACTAGTCCGTAAAGAATTCTTATTTAAAAGTCTATTTTCAAGTTTCTTTGAAAACTTTTTTTCCTTTTTTTAATTTACTTAAATGGAGCTAATTAGCTGGCAGGGAACCCAAGGAAAAGGAGAAATCCTGCCAGGCGACTTTGGCTGTCCTCAGAGGACCAGTACCAGGGAAGTGAGACTCTAGAGGGGAGATGCAGTGTGTTCGTTTGGCTGCACATCTGCCCACTGAGCCAGCTCTCTCTGTAGTGAGCTAAGGCACCAGGAGGACTGAACAGAGACCGTGGCCACAGTGCAGGGAGGGCTCGAGGGCAGTGTTGCTAGACTTCCTACTTGTAGAATTGATAACAACACTATTGAACTCATAGGCTACGACAAAGCCAAGTTCGGAAAAAAAGGAATCCGCTCACTTCCCCCCACAAACAGGAACCTACGGGACATCCCCTACCATCCAGGTGGAAGGCGTGCTGAGGAATTTCTTCTATATATCCCCAATTTCTTTCATGACATCCATGAACATCAATAATCATCGTTACTTGTTTTTCCAACAATTTGTTGCTTATCTCCCATCTGCACAAAATCACTCATATGGCTGAAAATCTAATTTTAAAAGCTTTCAAAAATGTGTTTTCACTATTACTTATTAGGTCAGTGTACAAGCATTCCAAGGAGGAAAACCTGATTCTGCCTAAAACTCACATTATGTTCTTTCCAAAGGAGCACTTCCGTTAACAGTCTATGACATATTTGTGAGGAAACGTTTACGGTCATTCCTATTGCAGAGTTTGGAATTCTGGCCTTAAAAGGAACATTTAAGAGGAAATTTACAGCCCTCTTTAAATACCTTATAATAATATTTCCAGACTAATAAACACGACTCCAGCACAGAAACAATGTCGAGAAAGCTGACATTAAGAACCCTAACTTTATAACAAAACACTGCCAACTTCCTCTTCAGAGGAAGTATAGTGGCAAATTTTCCCTTCAGAACTTAATCAAAAGTTTCCATAAAAAAGTAAGGTAAATCTCCTCCTCATCACATAACCAAAAAGGAAAAATACAATTACAGTGACACATACATGAACCACTAAATGCTAACCAAATAGAACAACAGGAACCACTGGGAAACCAATCATAAACTTCCATAAGAAGAAAAAACAAGCAAGCTTTTAATCCATTAATCTATCAGTGAATAGATTCCAGGAAAGCACAAGGAAACAGATCCAAAATACATTTATTAAAATACAAGGTACTACCCAAAGCAACAATAACTATTTCTGTCTACTTACAGCCTGTAGAGCTTCGAAGTCCCAAGAAACAGCAACTCAGGAAACAGCTGAAGGTGATTTCTGTTCAAACGCCTTTTGAGAAAAACAAAAACAAAGCGTATGTTACATAGAAAATACGCAACAATGAGTCTCTGATTTGGTAGTGTCGTGCCTCATCCTGTATTTCAGGAAAGGAAGAAATGACATTCAAAAGAATTCAAGCATTGCAAATCAAAAGTTGGTTACACCTTTTGTTACCTGACTCTTTAAAGCAATTTTCCATTATGCTTACTCAGATGATTACCGGCACCTAAACCCTAACCTCACATCCTGTGCAACATCAGTCATCTAGAATATACACAACGAGAAAGGATTTCTTGCCTAGGACTCTGCTGTCTAGGTTAGGTGAGTGCGAGATACAATGCAAACACCACAGTAAACGGTGCCCTAAGATAATTCATGCACTGTCCCAGATGACCTAAATTTTTAGCCAAGGCATTGTGGGGAAATGGAAATTTCAATTTTGTTAGCATTTTGTTTAGCTGTGGGGAAAAAAAAAGTGTGAGGAAATGTCAGCATGATTTGTCCCTATGGGCGAAAGCAGAAGAAAACGGCCAAGTCCAAACCTAAATCCACAGTTCTTGACCCTTAACTGAAAATAAGGCTGAAACAGAACTAATAGTAGTGGCTAAAAATGTTTAGATCGTGCTTTTTTACATGTTTACCTGATATGAATGTAACTTTAGAGTTTAGAAAAAAATTTGACTCTAACTCAATTAAGCCCTGATGCTGTGTAACTAAGTTCTTCTGGACTGTGCACACTTCCTGAAGGCTAGGTAGATCCTGATGCTGATGTACTAGGATCTCAATCCCATTCATCTCACGTGGACACGTTAATGTTTCAGTAAAAATAAGTGTTCACATCTCTGCTTTTCCCAAATTTATTTAAAAAAAATTTTTTTTAAATGTTTATTTATTTTTGAGAGAAGGAAAGACAGAGCATGAGCAGAGGAGGCAGCAGAGAGAGAGGGAGACACAGAATCCGAAGCAGGCTCCAAGCTCTGAGCTGTCAGCACAGGGCCTAATGCGGGGCTCGAACTCACAAACCGTGAGGTCATGACCTGAGCCGAAGTCGGACACTCAACTGACTGAGCCACCCAGGCGCTCCTGCTTTTCCCAAATTTAAATTACATGATAAGCTGATGCAAAATGTACATTTAAATGATCTACAAGTTGCAAAAAAAAAAGATTTATAAATTTCTATTGGCCTACAGGAGAGTAAGGAGGTCCAGAAAACTAACGACACTTTGAAGAAACTTGAGTATTAAATATAAATGTCAAAAGGACAGGAAAAGAAAGCATGCCAATCTTGACTTATTTATTTTTTTATTTATTTACCTATTTATCTACCTATCAATATTGACATATTTAAATGGCCATCTGGTAGCAGCAAAATTATATTTAATCTCCAGAGGGCAGAACTGGCACTAGTGAATACATTTCTTAAGAGAGTATATTATAAGGAAGACCTTTCTAAGAATTAGTGAATTTCCAAGAATTAGAAGAAATGGAATGATCTGCCTTGAGAAGCTCAACTTCTGATTCCACTTTCATCCAAGCACAGGCAGTATGTATTTTTTTCTTTTTCCTGCAAAGGACGTAATCAAAAGAACTCCCGCATTAGGTGAAAAATTGTACCAGCTGAACTTCAGAACTTCTTCAAACTCCAAAATGCCATGAGGTAATGATGAAGACTGTAACTTTTGTTACATAAACTCACATTAGGAAGAAGTTGATTGTCTATAGAAACATTCTAGGCACTTAATAAAACGCACACTTGTAAAAAAGTATGCCAAGACGATTGGGGGAAAATGGTAAAATTAGTGGTGAAAGGGTGGAATTTCTTTCCACTTACGCTAATTTTTATAAATAAAGCATATAACAAGGTTAAATTTAAAGTGAAACCAAAAGCTTTTACTTATTTATTTTTGTCTGCTGGGAATGGAGAAAGGAAGGAGTATTTCTGAGGGAGGATGACTTCCAGAGTCTACTATTATACAATTCTCATAAAATAAAACTTAACTATGACCTTGTTATATTTTTCTCTCAAGAAACAGACAACAAATATTCACAATAGTGGCAATTAGAATTTTTCTAGGGAAGCGACCGCTCTTGGAAAGATTCCCTTTATTCAAGGAGACAATCTCCATTTCTAAAATGGCAGAGATGGGCTATGGCAATCTCATCCAAACCACTGGACTAATAAACATCCTCCAGGATTCACCGGCCATAACCAGTATGCTCCTTCAAGCCTCCGGTCCCTGCAAAGCCCCAGCTGTTTGGAGAGCTTTCCCTATTCTGAGGGTACTTTCTTACAACTTCTGTGAAGCTTCCCTGATCCCCCTACAGAGAGGTAGTTCCTCCCTTGTCTGTGTCCCCATACCCTCATGGCATTTAATAAATAAGAGTCCTTGACGTTGTATTTCATCACATACTGGTCTGTTTCCCAGTAGGCTGTAAGCTCTTCGAGTACAAAGACCACATCTTTGTATTCTTTCCCTTCCTCTCTGGCACTCAGTGGATTTTTAGGAAATGCTAAATGAGAACACACTTGTCTTTTTGCATTTTGATATACTTCAGCAATGCTCTAGCATATGCATTTTATAGTCGGCCAACTATTCCCCTGGGATGCTTCCTGAGGATCCTGTCTTAGTTTTTATGCCACTTTCCAACTAACCAAAGCCCCACCACCAACCTTGCTTTCATGTGCCCTATAAAGCAATTATGTCCTTCCCCTCCCATCAACCTCTCTCCCACTACCATACTCAACATCATCTAGAAGTTAGAAGGAATTTGATATGTTTAAATAATATCAGATATTGTGAGAAAGAAGATATTTCAGATTGGGTGTAGGCAGTGTCTTTTTTTTTTTTTTTAATGTTTATTTATTTTGAGACATAGAGAGCCAGACCCAGAGAGAGAGAGAGAGAGAGAGAGAGAGAGAGAAGGGCAGAGAAAGAGAGAGAGAATCCCAAGCAGGATCGGAAATGTCAGCATTGATTCCACAATGCAGGGTGTGATCTCATCAATTTTGAGACAACGACCTGAGCTGAAATCACATCAGACACTTAACTAACTGAGCGATCCAGGCACTCAAAGTAGTGTCTTTTTCTTTTTCTTAATTATTACTTTCATATTCCCAGCCATTCCTAATTCACTCCAAAAGCGATAGCTAACATAAGCATAACTAAGCTTACTACATGATGATCACTGTTCTGAGAGGTTTACATGAATTATCTCCTTCGTTTTTCAGAACAACCCCAACAGTAGATACTATGGTTACTGTTGTTCTGGAGAAGGGTACACAGCTCATAGAAAGTGGAGCTAAAACCTGAATTCAGGTAGGGTGATTCCAGAACATATCATCTGAAACATTTCTCTCAAAGAGACACAGTCTAAATATTTCTAAACATTAATTAAAAATAATGTAATACTGAAATTTCACTTCTCATCAATCTTTCCTTGGGAAAAACATAGCTTTATAGAGCCCATTTCTTTAATATCTATGAATGAAACAACTGAAAATAAGACATCATTAAAACAAAACAAAAAAAATTCTATACTCAGCTCACTGAATTAAAGATCTGTTCAAAATGCCTAAGGTTGAGAGAAAAATGAAAATATGTATAGTTTTCTCTGAATCCAGGTAGTTTATCATCTTTTCATGAAAATTACCGTGAATGGTCTTAATATTGTCTAAATCAACCATATGCATAAGACAAGGTAATATAGTAGAAAGGCAGATAATAAATGATGTGATAACATGCATAGAAAAACAGTATTATGCTTTTTCCCTCTAAAAGAATATCATGGGGCACCTGGGTGGCTCAGTCAGTTAAGCATCCAACTCTTGCTTTCGGCTCAAGTTACGATCTCGCAGTTTGTCAGTTCGACCCCCATGTCAGGCTCTGTGCTGACAGTGCAGATTCTGCTTGGGATTCTCTCTCTCTCCCTCTCTCTCTGCCCCACCCCCATTTGTGCTGTCTCTGTCTCTGTCAAAATAAACAAATAAACTTAAAAAAAAAAAAACATAAAAGACTACCAGTACACTTTTTGTTCCTGTTCTTTCTTGAATCAGTGCTAAGAATGAATGGAAATACAAACATTAAAATAAAAGGTGAAATTCTTTCAAAATAGTTAAAGGAAAAACTTGAAAGTGGGGATTTCCTGTAAAATGACCAGAAATTAACCCTTTAAAAGGATTTTTTAAAATCCAGAATTACTTTAAAGACCATTAAGGTGCACAACAATTTCTAAACAGGGCTGGAGTAGAACACAGAATACTTCTTAGCAGCTTGAAAAGGATACTGCCATAATGCTAATGCTAATGTAAATGAGTTAAAGAAGCTAAAATCTGATGGTCCCAGAACAGGAAAACAACATGTAGTGAATGAAATGTATCTCACAGAAGGATTTATGGGAGCCAGCATAAATTGGCTCCATTTAGCAGACCAGGTGGTCAATTACCTATTGTTCAGAACAAGGACAATTGTGTTGAAGATTCATTATACCCAGCTCCTGTGCTACCAGCTAGATGGAATTTGCCCACAGGATCTCTGGGCTAATTGAGATTCTCGGGATGGTAATGCATGATTCCAGAAAGGTGTGCAAAATGCGTCTCAAAGACACTTTTCCTTAGGGCAAAGATGAGAGGGATCCCAGTAACTGCTTCCTCTGTGTTACTGCTAGTTTTGAGCGTGACCTTCAGTGGAGTGAATGATCTTTCTGTATCACACAAAACACCACTGGTCTCTGAAATGCTTATTCTTAACAACCTCAATTTGAAGGGCAGCCTGAGCATTATTGACAAGCACTGCTTCAAATTATGATCTGTCAACTGTTTCTATGTCTTGTCCATTGGTAAAAGTGACAGCCTCTTATTTTTTCAACTTTTACCAGTGAATATTTGCAACCTCCATCCCAATTCAAAGCGTAAAATGAAAAGAATTTTACGAAAGCCAATGGAAAATATATGTCTCGTATCTACCGGCTGTTGTAAATATAAGGTACTTTAGCAATGTGCTTGGTCTAGAACAAGCATTCTATAAATGCTGCCTTAATAAGCTTATCATGTATAATCTCCTGTTTTTCGTACAAAAATGCCTTCTTTTCAGGTAAATTTCTACTCATTCTTAAAATGTTTTTATTCTAATGCTTTCTTTTCAGGTAAATTGCTACTTATTCTTAAAATGTTTTTATTCTAACATTTTTTTTAAGGCAAAGATTTTAACATTTGTGTATTACTTCGATGGATAAATCAAACTTATGAGTAAAAATGTTGCTTCCACTTCATTCCCCGTACTTCTTGGCATTTCTTTATATATCCAGAGCAATGAGAAATACTCTGAAACAAAACTTGAAGGTATTTTTATACATTCTTTCCATCTCTTCTATTGCCATATGCCATAATAAGAAAACCAGAATAAAACCGGTAATAAAATGTGAATGTACAAAAGTCAAATTTATTATGTACACATTTTATTAGCTCAATAAAATAATGCCTAAACTGAGCTTTTGAAAAACAGGAGAAATGTTGAAAATCATGATAAGAGTTCCTTAAATACTAACCATGTGACAAGCGTTTTGTGAAACTATGTGTGCACTATTTTATTTAGACCATGTACTGCCAGCATGCAAGATAATAATTATCTCTGTTCCAAAGACGAGGAAACTGAGGTTTTGAAAGATGAAGCAATCTGATCAATATCTCCCAGTGGAACTCAAACCAAAGGTTTCCCAGTTTTGCACAATAAGAGGGTAACAGACAAATGAGAGTTACCCAAGGCGTGACTATTGCTAATTGAAAGGATGAGTTTTCTGGTGTCACTCTTATCTAATGTTTCTGATTTTAAAAGGGGTATAAGAGTTTGTGTCTGTTTAGAAAGCACAAACGACAGTACAACCAATGAGTGTTTGCTGCATTCTATAGAACAGGCAACAGAAAATAAAACTACAAAGTGCCTACGCAGAGGGGAGTCTGTGTTCTTTGCACCCTGCGCTCACTGCCAGAAGCTAGAAGAGCAGCACACACGTGAGGAGCTCCAGAGCTACCCACCTGCATCCAAAGTGGATGAACACGGCAGACGACAGTCAAACATTTTTTTGTAAATGTTCTCTTAAAGTAATATTCCCATTACGTCAGTACCAAATCACCCCTATTGTTACCAAACTGTCATTCTGAAAGCATTTTCCCCAATATTCCCTCCAGTCCCGCAGATATAAATTGCTCTGAAAAAAAGGTAAGTGTAGTCTTTATGAAAGTCCACGCGGAAAAGTCTCTAACTGCATGCAAAGTTGTGAAATTCCATCTAGCGGGCATAATTCAAGCAGAAAGGGATCCAACAGGAATGAAAGACAGAATTCAATGTAAAATATCTGACATTCACTGCTTCCGCAAATACATTGTAACAGTGCAAACTAAACTACTCATTTCAGGGAGGTATAAAGGACACAGCATCCAGCAAACACTGTCACAAAGGATGAGCCCAAAACAGATGTGGGAAAAATAAACAGCCTTGCTGCTTCAGAATGTATAAAACGGTCCACAAAGAGCAAACAGGCCTTCTCACCACCCTTCAACTTCAAGGCCCATAAAAAGTGTTGCATGAGAAACCCTTTTGGATGCATTCAATGTTCCGCTAAACTTTCAATAGTGCACATGCATTAAAGCCTCACATGATCAGTCGTATACATAAATGAAAATAGTCCAATATTGCTTATAAACAAGTGAGAATAATTCACAGATATCACAGATATCACAGATATCTGGAACAGATATCACAGATAAAGTGATACACACTTGATCATCGATAGCATTTTTATCTCGTGCAGGGCATATACTCAACCTCTGTTAGCAAGTTTGACATGTTCTTTGAAGACACACTTTATTTCCTAGGAAAATAACTGCCGTGATTTTAAAGTTGGTAGTATAAAGAAGCCAAAGAACAATTCTTTTGAGATGAGCTTGCATTCTTTCCCAAGGCGATTAGAACTGTTGGTTTGCCCTACTTTAAGAAAAGCACTATGTTATGTGTTGCCTGTAAATTTGTAGGATTAGTCAGAAGAGGGATTCTCCACATTCTTGATGAACAGGGGATAAGTGGTGCTTCCTTCAGACCTGTTCCACAACATATTCTCTACTTGAACTCACGTGTAGAGACCTACAACAGAAATCCTAGAGCACCGTAATTCCTCAGCCGCACCCTGGCTGTCACGTGCTTAGGAATGGGGTGTGCACATGGGAGAACTAATTCAGCACCACCTTTAATAAAATATCAATGTGTCCTTTAGGTATTCTCTCCTGAGAGTGCAGTGTTTGGTCAAATTTAGGTTCCATTGTAAAGGGATTTAGACTTGTCTAAATTAAAATGAATATCTTCTTTATATTCTTCTGTATAGAAACTTGAAAATGTCTACGGGTACAGGTTTATTTTCCAGTATTCCCTGCATGGTTTCATTATAATACTTCAGGACTCATTTTTTAAGCAAAAACAAAACAAAACAAAACAAAACAAAACAAAAAGCAAACAAAACAAAACAAAAAAAACAGCATATCAAATTACAAAGTTAGTAGGAAAAATATAATTTCAAATCCAATGATAGTAAAACTTGGAGAGTTTAAAGCAATACTTGTTTTAAATGAACACGTTCACGTTACTAGTATGAAAAGAAAAACAGTCCAAAACCTTGCCTTTATCATTCCTGCAATTTCCTTATTGCAAGGGTACAAGATGATTGTAAGTTAATGCAAAGCCTAATACTCCAAGATTTTCTATTGGTTTTCATTAACATAATCTAGGAATATCAGGCTTTTATTTTGCATATAAGCATTTCATTGCATTTAGGACTTCATGTCCTAACAGTTTTTTTGACAACCCAAACAATATCAAAACTTTCTCATACTCTTGCTTTCCCATTAGGAAGGAACCTATAAATGCATAAATTTTCACTAGTGGAAACTGAAGTGGCCTGGGTCTCCTTAAAAGGTCATAAAATAGAACTTTAATGACTGCAGTATAAACCCATAAACTAGAAGTGAACAACAGAATTTTATACCAGCCCACAAAAGTTTGGGGCCCCAATATGATTTTTTTTGACCCTCAAAGACATGATGCACCAGCGAAGAATCACTTTGAATTAACAATTTTGCATGGAGACTATCGCAGATATACACAGGTATCTTCTGGGAATCATAAAAATGTATATGCCATACATGTTCTGATTCTTTCTTGTAGCTTATTTGTAGTTTGCTTTGCATTAATTAGTTTCCATTGAATTAACTAGTCACTTAACTACATTAGATTTTGGTCGAACACCTCAGCTAAACAAATAGGAGACCTCCTAATACAATCTACATGAGGCACATTTCTCACGGTTTCCTTCCCTTCCCAGATAACAAGTACTACTGGCAACACAGAACATGGAAATCTGCCACTACACGTGAGGTCTGAAAATATGGGAGGAAACTGTCAAGACAGGAAGTAACGTGTGGTCATGGTGTGTAACCATGATTAAAACCTACTCCTTTTATAGTGATTCATAACCACATTCTGATGATGATCATATTATCTGATGTTATTTTCCATACAACAGAAAGGAGGGAGGGTGGGCATGTGGAAGGAGGAAAGTTTTTAATATCCATTTATTTCTTGACTTTTGACTGATATAACCTTGTATTTATTGATTCTTTGAAGTGCAAAACAACCTTTCTTTTTGTAGCTATAATGCTTGGATTCACAAATAATGACTTTCTCTATGCTAAAATCAAATTCACCCTAATAACATGACTGTTTCTTACAGATTAAGAGTTGTATTTCTAGAAGGGCACAGATCTTATCTCCTGTTTTCAGATTTGTCTTCTTTCTCTAGATCAAGTTAAAACTCTACCAACATAAAACAAAAAGGAAAAACTTGTAATTTTTAAATGTTCACAAGATAGCCTTTTGGAATTGTTTTAATTTTATCATTTTAAAATGAAAAAAGTTTAGAACCATATATGGCACACAAATAAAATTAATATTTTTATTTTTTGTTCTTCACACAAAAAAATGAAAATTAAGCTACCGTGAATACTATATGAATGGCATTTATAACATAAACCTGCATTTATAACTTTTTCTTACTTAGAATTTGAATGGAAAAATTCACATCTAAATTGCTAAAAACAATATAAGTTCACACAACATATAATTAGTTAAAAGTTAATTCATTGATGTACTTCCAGTTTCTTACAATGTTTCTTGAAACTTCATAGGGGAAAAAGGGCAGTTTTTGAGATGTTGTCACCACCTACTAAAATAAGAATATATCCCATCGGCCATAGTAACTTGTTTATGGACCCCTCTGGTTAGCTTTTTTTATTTGTATTTTTTAAATAATATACTGAACAAAATCTATAATAGTTTATTTCATGATAACTTGAATGCATTCTTCGGCAAAATCTCCTTGCTATTTAACGTATTTAAAAAAATAAATATTTGAAAAGTGTATCCACAATGTTCCTAAGAAATGGTTTTGAATTCCAGAGTCCCAAGGAGATGAATTGGCTGTCAGATAGCAATGTGCTTCCATCAGAAGGACTTGGCAGTTGTAAACAAAAGGAATTTTCTCAGCTTTTCCTCACAAATATGAAATATTTGCTCTCCGCCAACAGCTGGGGTGATTTAAAGAAGTCCTGCATATATATTAGTTTCATTCAAAATTACAAATCTTCCTCCCACTCTGAAACATCTGACTGCATCTTAGTGGAATAGAAAATTGTTCTGAGATGAAGTGACATTCTCAGGGGAAGTAAAAGCGAAAAACTAGTACCTACTTACAACTCTAAACAAATTTCAGATCATAAGGCATCTGGTTAATAATTTCTAGAAAAAAGTGAATTTGTTCAAGTGATATTCGAAGTGGCTTGAAAAACAACGAAAAGGTTTGGTTTGTTCTAGCATTTCTGAAGATATTTAGAACGACAATATAACCTTAACTGAGACTGCATGAAAAGTCATTGAAATTCCTTCAACTGGATGCTGGTTAAGGATCAAAATATATGTTTCCGTATGATAGTTAAAAATTATTCATGAAAAAAGTGTTAA
Source organism: Acinonyx jubatus (assembly GCF_027475565.1). Lineage (NCBI taxonomy): Eukaryota > Metazoa > Chordata > Mammalia > Carnivora > Felidae > Acinonyx > Acinonyx jubatus. Next base: position 185,849,422 of record NC_069382.1, read on the forward strand.
CACTTGAATTATAATTTAAAATTCTCTATTCATCTCACCAAATATTTAAATTACATTGATACTTTTTAAATGGATGAATTAAAAATACCTTTACAAGATACTCACTAGGAATTAACTATTCACAAAGCCCACGAAGGAGATCAAAGAATACTTTCAGAGTATCTTTATATACCAAGAGATAGGTTATGAACTTATGAACTTCGTAATGAACTTAACTAAATGTTTACCTCGTTTTTATTTCTCTCTGAAAACTAGCTCAAAGTAGTGATTTTAAATTTATTTTAGCTATATTCCCTATTTTGGAATATATATCATGGACAAAATATTACAATAAGATAGACATCCCAGGGTTTAATTTTACTCGCGGTGATAAAAATGATGCCTATATATTTACAAATATCTTAGAAATTGACAAGCCATTTTTGCCTACTTAAAATTACACAGAATTAACTTCTGCCCTTGGGCCCAGTGAATCTGAATAAGTGCTATGCCTAAAATTAACTTTATATTTCATTATTTTAAATAAAATTTTTATTTTTACCTAAAGTGCCTATTAAAGCAGGCATGGAAATTGTTGCTATGTTTAATAGAGCTGTTACATGCCCTTAAAATGCAAACTTACTAAACTTGAGTTATCAAAACATATGAGACATGGAATTCATACCTCAAATTATATAGTGTGTAATTTATCTTAATTATTTCAGACAGATATTTCATACTCTGTAGATATAAATTAATAACGGCCCTCAAGTAGTATATATCAATGCATAAGATTTTGTGTCTGAAAATATAAAATATATTTTAAACTCTGAAGTCCACACGGCCTTCTTGGGGGGAAAAAAATCTTAAAATAACCATGCTTTGATACTATAATTCTTGCTTCCATTTCTCCTAATCTTTAAATTCTTTTTCCAGGAGAAATATTTAGAAAGCTACTATAAAATAATGAAAAGAAGTTGTGAATAGCTATTACTAACAATGTTCACCATAAGTGATAAGTATCAAAAAGCAAATTTTCACCACTGAGAATTTAAAACATGTTCTCAAGTGTCACCGGTGACACACAAAGCAACAGCATGAAAATTAAAATAACAGCTAGCAAAACTTTTCTTTTCCATAGCATATTATAAATGCAAATCAAATAACCACCTTTCTTCCTATAAAAGCAAATAAAACAAACTAGATGGACAACAAGGAAAACATGTACCTCTCTAAGTACCAAAGCAATAGTTATTCAAGGAAATCAATGTCTCAGGAAAGAAGTCTGTTTTTTTTTTTTTTTATCTTTATTAAAAGTTAGTACTATTTATGGAAAATCCCACAATTTGCAATTGTAAATTAGCCTGAAAACCACTTATTCGGCCTTGTATTTCTGTAAAACTTTCAGAGATTAAGACACAAAGTTGAAGACATGGCCCTTGAAATTCAAGGATTTTTTTTTTAAAAAATACAGTTATGTCGTCATAACTTTGGAATTAAAAATACTTACAGTCTCTCCAGTTCTTTAAGATCCTGGAATGCTCCTCTTTCAATGGTGCTAATCTTATTCTCCATAAGCTGACTGAAATGCAAAGTATAACAGGGTCTTAATGTTACCACTCCCCATCTAATAAGCAAGTTTCAGTTCAGCCACTGAGACACTCATAACCTCCTTCCCTTTATAAAATTAAACAATGCTCTGGTTTGAGATTTCATATGAAATTTAAGGATGGTATATTTGAGAGAAATCACAGAGGGCCAAGGGCATCCACAGCACAAAACTTTCACAGAAAATACTAAAATACTAGTAAAAGTTACTAGTCAAAACTGTGAAACTCCAACTGGAGTTTATCCTGAAGAGCAACCCATGACACGGCAGTTTTGATGGCTGTTTTTGGTAAACTGATTTTGGAGTGAGTTCTTCACTGAAAGAATCCATATACAGTATGTCACCATACCCATACTTTAATTCACTTACGGATATACACTGGAAATTGGATGATTTCATAATGGCCAAAATGTGTCTTTTAAAAGATAAACACTCAACACAATGATCAAAAGTATATGTTCATTGCAATGTATATATTTACAAATCTGTGGGTAAAAACAGTTTTACATTACACTGAATTTCACATGATGGCTCCCTCACAATATATTTAACCCATTAATTAAAGAAGTAATCGTAACGCAACAATATTATAAAAACTACAAAAGATGTGAAATACAACAATTCAAAATATGACCAGCAATATTTTTATAAACACTTCCCACCAAAAACTGTGAAGACTTGGATTGCTTGATTTTAATGTTAGGAATCATATCTCAGTGCTGTTTGCTAAAAAAAGTCTTCTATATTAGTAATAATAAAATGCAGACCCACTTAAATTCTTTCTAGTTAATCTCAAATCCTAAAAGTGTATCAAATGTCTCACATTACTTATTCATATTGTGGAAGCAATTATTCTACACTTTTATATGCATGAGGCACTTAGGGTATGGTATAGCAAACATTTGAGGTCATTTCTATAATATTGTTTCAATGGCAAGCATCCAACCTTAAAATAAAAGCCTACATTTTCATTAAAAGCTATAATACATTGATAAACAGAAAAAGAAAGGAAACCAAGACCTTTTAAATTTTTATGTTTCTGTCATTGGGACAGTTTTTCAAAGTGAGACCAGTAACAATACAAAATATGCAGCCTCAAGAACAAAAGAAAATGTTTCAAAATACAGAAGAACATACTTACAGAACTCTTAAGTGTCTAAGACCAGCAAAATCTGTCTTGGTAATCCGTGTGATGTTATTTCCATTCAAATCCCTAAGAGAAAACAAGAAAATGAAAGTTCCATTTTATTTCTATCAAGATCTAGTTAAAGAAAAAATAAAAAGTAAATAAAACTTTAAGGTGAAAGATCAGTTCCAATTACTAAAGTAAGTTACAAAGTAAAAGACAGAAGGGAGTAGTTACCTTTGAAAGATTTTTTTTTTTTCCTAATGATTCTTAACAAGTTTACAAAGTCCATGCTTACTGGCATCTGACAAGAACATGAAGTGATTATGTTATCACGAAAAGTCCTCTTTTGTGTGTGAATGGAAGTGCTTTCAAGTTTTGTTTTTATAAGGATGTGTCTATTAATTTCCCAGGTATTCTGCTATTTGACTATTATTGTTAGGCACGCCCCCAAAAAGTTCCCTTCAGGCGCTTAAGTGGAACAATTTTCCAATACTACCCAGAAAGAAGTTTTTAAAATTCAGAACCCTGTCCTTAGGTGGCATGGTGGCTAAACTTCCTAAGGCAAAGGGAAAAAAACGTTAGAGTGCCATCAAAAGATCTGCACTTCAAAGACTTGCATTTATAGGCATTTACCTTCCAACAATTCTATGTTTGTATGAAAACTAAACTCTTCATTTGCAGCTCAGGGAACCCCGCTGAGACTGTAAAGTGAAAACTACTAGCCGGGGCAATAATGGAAATAGACTCAGGCCCTCACATTTTTGTTCGGATTTCAGCACCACGTTTCCTTCCAGTCACCACCCCCTTTTCTGGCATCTTAGGTCAAGATCTAAACTTGCCCTGGTTCTAATCATTTCAAGTAAAACCAGGCTTTGCTGCGGTTTGCATGTTGTCCTTCACGGAAGTAAGTTTTCTCTTACCTCTGACTTGAAAACAGCGTGTTTCAAATTTGCATTTAAAGCGCTTATTTTGTCAATGGTAGAGTCCTATAAGCCAGCACTGAGCAAACTGTTTTCTGAAAACTTTACTGACCCCTCTCCGCCCCCCCCCACTCCCCCCCCCGGCCCCAAGGACCTGAAACTCAAATTACTATTTTGTTCTAAGTGCACTCCCTTTTTGTTGAGTAAGACATGTGAATGTCTCAACTTTAAACTGTTCTGGATAGCATGCAGTGACAAGCGCTAACACAGAATTCTGCAGTGCTCTCTCCCCAACCCAACGCTCCAAGCCGAGCAGAGTAGCACCAAGTTGTTCCTACAACTGCTGGGGTCTTTTACGGGCTATTTGACGGAACATGAATCCTTACCCCCCCCCACCGCCATCCCAGACAAATGTAGTAGATCACATTTTGACAAGACACCCTCGGTCGGGCCCCAACTAGCCCAGCGCTTCGGGCCTGGGAAGGAGGGAGAAGTGGGGGGCAGGCCAGTGAGGCTGGGGGTGGGGGAGCCATTTGCAGAGGAAGAAAGGGCTCAATTCCGGCCTTCCAGCTGAGGGCGAGGCAAAGGAGTTAGATAAGAAGAGCTACTCGACGCGCGGCGGGCGGCGCGGGTCCCAGCGGGTCCCCCGCGCGGCCCGCAACCCTCACAGCCCCGGGGGCGCAGAAGCCGCGGCAGCAGAGTCCGGCGCGCTGGCCCCCGCCGCCCTCGCCCCGCGCACCCGGGCCCACGCGCAACGGCGAGGGGAGCGCGCCCAGGGCGCCCGGGCAGCGCGGGGCGGCGGCCTCGGCGTTCACAAAGGGAATGGCCTCCACGCTCCGCTTCCCTAAACTCGGGAAGTGCCCCACCAGGAGCGCGTGGGCCGTCAACACCGGGTCTGCGATTACTTCTTCATTAGAGATTCGCAGAGACAGGGAGGCGGGGATGTCTGCGGGCAGCAGAGCGCGAAGAAGCGAAGGAAGGAGAACTGCGGCCACGCGAATGGGCGCAGAAACTGCGAGAAAGGTGCACGGGGTGATCCGGGGCTCAGCGGGAAGGGCCGGAGGGGGCAACGGAGGGCCGCGGGGTCGCCGTGGCAGTCAGCACCCTGCTCGGCCGGTTCGGGTTGGAGAGCCAGCCCTAACTTCGCCTAGACGTTGGGAAACGGTCCTCCTCTTCAGTCACCCGCTGGGACAGGTCTCCTGGGGCCCGCCGCCGCCGCCTCCTCGCTGGGGACGTGGGGGGCGGGGGAAAGAGTCGCGGGGGCGGCGTGCGGCGGCCGAGAGGGCCGCCTCGGTCCTGGGGCATCCTTCCCTCTGAGGCCTGCAGAAGAGCGCCCCCGGGGCGGACCCGGCCGCCCCACGACCCCTTCTCCCCACCCCTCCGTCCCCAGGAGGGAGACACTGAGCCGCGGCGCGGAGGTTTCTCCCCTCCGAGTCCTTCCGCCAACCGCCCCCCGCCCCCCCCCCCCGCGCCACCCCGCGGCGACAAACGCTGGGATTCGGTCCTGAAACCACCCCGCCAGTGTTGGCCACCGCAAGGTGACTCCGTTTACAGAGTCTGAGGAACAAAGTCGCGTCTCCTTCGCCCCGGGCATCCTCCACTACTTGTCCCCACGTTAGCGGCTCCCCAAGCCCGAGAGAAGTCGTCTGCTCAGGAATGGAACTGGCTGGACGAAAGCGGGAGGAAAGGACCAAGCGCATCTGCCAGCCGGCCCGCCCCTCCTAGGGCAGCGGCCCCTCCCTGAGTAGCGCCCTCCAGTCCTTCGCCCTCCCAGGGAGTTCAAGCCCAGGATGCGCGTGCAGGAGAGCTACCCAGGCACAGGTCCCTGTGCGGCTTGATCCCTCCGGTCTCGACGAAGGGGGTGCGCGACCCAGTGTGTGTGTGTGGCGGGGGCGGGGGGTGAAGATCCCGTACTCACAGTCTCTCGGTGTTTCGGGGGATATTCCTGGGCACGCTACGCAGCGCCAGCCCGTGACAGTCCACCGTGCTGCCCGAGCAGGAGCACTGCGCCGGGCACGCCTGCGGCGCCACCTCGTTCAGAATCGCCAGCACTAACCCCAGCGACAGGGATAGCGTTTGCCAGCCGACGCCGCGCATCTTCCCCCGCCGCCTCCTCGCTCGCCGGCGCCGGGGGTTCCTCCTTAGCTCCTTGTTCCGCGCGAATCGCGCTGTGTCTGAGGCCCAGTCTCTGGCGCAGGGCTAGGAACCCAGAGTGTCCGGGTAAATGTACACAAAATAATTTGGAAGTAACAGTAATAATATTCAAGGCAGTAGAGATGGCACAGGTACGCGCCTCCCACTTCCCCTCCACCCTCCTCCAGCAGGGCAGGCGCTCCTCGGGTCCTGAAGGCGCAACTTTAGGTCCTGACGATCAATCGGCCAGGCCAAGGCTATAAAGAGACCCCAAAGCTGCGGGGAGGAGGTCACACGTCGTCTGTCTCTCAACGATCAACTTGGCGGTAAAAGAGCTGGGGCTCCTAGAGGCCGTAAAGATGCAGGGGCCGGATGCGCGGAAAAGCGAGTGCTCCGATTCCACGGAGGAGTCTTCAAATCCGATTCCAGTGGGGAGGCTATAAGACAGAAGAGGGGTGCTCAATAGAAATGGTGGCCTCGATCAAAGTGGGTTCTCCGAAGCTAGAAGGCGCAAGAGCCCCGCGGGCCGGGAGCGGAGCGCGCCGGACGTCTGGGCATGGCGCGCGGGGGCGCACGGGGCGGGGGCGCAGCCTGGGGGTCGCGGGGCGGCGCTGCGTGCCTCCCGCGCGGTTCACTCGAGCGGCCTCCCCACAGCCTGCGGCTCTTCCGCAGCCGGGACACGTCCTAGCCGTTTCCCGACAGCCAAGGGCGGTTTGCAAACACACATGCACTTCGCCGAAGGAGATCTCGGCAATCCCGCCTCCCTCCTGGCGTCCTTGGCGACGCTCCGCACCGGGGCCTTCCCCGAGGTCACGCAGAAAAAGACAAAAGGGCAATGGGGCCGCCGCAGCCGGCAGAAATATCCACTAGTCACCACCCCGACAGAGGAAATCCAAGAGGCCAAGTTGAGGACCAAGGCTCCTCCGAGGATTGGGTCGGGGCTGGCTGGCAGGCAGGCCGGGAGGTGTGCAAAGGCCAAGGTGGAGGTGTCCGCGTCTTGGGTCCTGCCGGAGAGAACTGGGGGATGACGAGGTGGCAGTTGGCCGGTGGGATCGGCTACCCCGAGGAGAGCCCAGAAGGCAGCTGAATGGCAGTCCCGTGCGCGCGCGTGTGTCGGCCCCTGGCGTCTCCCGGATACGCCGCAGCTCCGCAGCAGACACCTGATGGCAAAGGTGGACGAAACGAGAGCAGACTCCCGGGCAGGCGCAGCCCCTTGGCCGCCCCCCGACAGCCGCCCGCAAGTGGGCCCTCCTCCTCGTCAAAGTGCAGGAACTTTTCCCAGGCTTTGAATCCCGTCCCCCACGGCCACAGTGGGAGTCTTCCCGCCGACGTCGCGCCGCCGCCCGGATCCCGGTGCTGCACCTGACTCGGCGGCCGCAGTCCCGAGCAGCCAGTCTCCTTCCAGCCCCTTCCCCTCTCCTGGCTGCTATCCGCGCCTCCTTCTCCAGAGAGGGAAGTGGCGGAGAGGGAAAGCGGCGACAGGCAGCGGGGGCTCGGGGGCTCTGCTGGCTCCCGAGCTCCTGGCAAGTGTCTAAACAATAGGACGGACGCAGCAGCCCTAGTCTCGCTCGGCTGCGGGAAGGTGGGTTGTTGTTGTAACTGGAGTTGTTCGCTCGGGCTGCCTGGCGCTGAGCGCAGCCGAACAAAAACCCGCCCGGCGCCTCTGGAGCCGGCTTCGGGCCCCCGGACGCTCCCCTTTCTCTTCAGCACTCCCGCGGTGCCCGGAAAGCTCGGCAGCTCCCGCCTGCGCCCGGGAGCCACGGCGCTCCCATCACTCGCCGCTGTCGCCGCCGCCGCCTTCTTTAACCACCGTCTGCGGCAGCTACCGCCGCCGCCAGCCGCCGCCGTCCGCGCGCTCCCCAAATAAATAACGCCAAGTCAGAAGTTAAGCCGGCGCCGGCCTTATATACCCAGCGGAGCCCCCACCCCTCGGCCCCGCCCCACGCCGCCCGGCGCCGCCCACTGGCTGCGCGCGGGGCGCCCGCACCTCGCCGGGGAGAGGTGAGGCCCCGGCTGTCTGCGCCAGGCGGAGGCGGCGACGGGCGGCGCGTTCCCGCGCGCCCTGGCTCGCGCCTTCGCTCCCACGCCCCGACAAAGTTTGCCGGAGGAAGGAGGTTTCCAGGCCCTTGCCCCCAGCCGCAGGCCCCAGAGGTGCCCCAGGCTCTGAGCTGGTCTTTCGCAGCGGAGGAATGGGGAGAGGGCGGCTTTGAACGCGACTCATAAATAAATAGCGCTGCCAATGCCTTTGCTGCAGCTTTTGCCACGCGATCCTAAGGGGCTGTTCAGTGTGTTTGCAGCGCAGCAAGACAGAGACAGAGAGATTGTGATTTAAAATTAAAAAAAAAAAAAAAATTCTACCGAAATAGATCTGCCCGCGCTCACAGACACACACATGTGTATTTTTGGGAGCTTAAAAGTTCAGAGTTTTTGCAAGTTTTCCAGCCTTCTCGCCAGCCTTCCCATCTCTGAGCCACCCCCTTCCGTTTAACCCTTTCTTTATAGTCACACACTTCACACCAGTCTCGGTTGACGTCTTAGATTTACAGTATGCTCACAAAACCCTAAGGGCTTGAATGTATCCGTGTGATTTTACTCTCTTAGGAGGGTAAAATAAATCCCTAGCAACGCACATTGTAACCAGAAGGTTTCCTTTATTTAGGGGAAAATCTGGATTTTTTTTTCCCCCCACTGTGAAAGAGAATTTCCTTCTTTCTTCTTGTCTCTTTAGTGTGATGTGTGTCTGGCAACTGCTACCACCCTCCTGCTCCCCACTCCTCTCCCAGCAAAAACCAATGTCATTATTGGGTTGAAATAGTAACTAAGAGTCAACTCCTTTGCTTGAATGTAAAGCACCTCACTTCCCATATCACCTTACAAGGCATTCACAGGAAGTAGTGCAAGCCCTCAGCCTAATGCCGGTCTCATAGAGTGATAATTATTTGTGTCATTATCTGTCATCCCCTTGAAAGCAAGGGAATCTAATTCATTTTTGTATTTCCAGCACCTAACAATATGCCAAACACATAGTGAGTGCTCTGAAAATTGGCCCATTTTTTTTTTTACACATAAGAACGTACTCAATCTGAAATTTCACCAATATCCCTATTAACTTTTTCCCTACTTAAGTTTTCCCAAATGTCTTTAATAAGGCTATCTCTACCTTTTCATTTTGTCTGCTCTGGAAATCTTAAAGCTATTCTGAGGACGTTTTCAAAGACAGGGGACCCATTAGATAACCAAATTGGAACTCATTTTAATGCCATAGATTTATGTTGCTCTGTTCTTTTAAAGACTTGAAAACATTGAACATTTATTAACTCATTTGTCCTTCTAGATTGTAGCCTCAAGGTCTGTTATGTAACTTCTTTAAGAAGTTGAGACTGGAAGGCATAGTCACATTTTCTTGTAAGAAAATTATAATGACTTAAATTATATATTTATATTATAAATTAACTCTTATAATGAGTTAAATAATAAGTGCCTATGAATGACCAAGGATTCTTCCACCACCGTACCCCAACCCCAGTGAATTTTCTTTAGTCTGTACTAGCAAATTATATGTTGAAATATGTTTACTACCACACTAATTCATTCAGTATTCTAACTCTGATACCTTGTCAGCAATAAGAGGAGAGTACTTATGTTCAACTTTATCCACCACGTAGAATCATAGTTCTGTATTTTAATTGCAAAAACGTATCTTGCACTGCAATATTTGCAAATAATGCTGTTTATAATGTTGCACCAATGAAAGTCATAAACATGAGTTCAAGTTTGATTCTTTGTCTGGCTCACTTTCCATTCTGTGTAAAACCGAGAAAAGAACTGAAAATATCATTTGTAGCAACACGCCTATTGGAACAGGTTTTAAAATTTGATGAAAATTTAAATAAGAAGATATGTCCAGAGGCGCCTGGCTGGCTCAGTCGGTTAAGCATCCGACTTCGGCTCAGGTGGTGATCTCATGGTTTGTGAGTTGTAGCCCTGCATAGGGCTCTGTGCTGACAGCTCAGAGCCTGAAGCCTGTTTTGGAGTCTGTGTCTCCCTCTCTTTCTGCCCCTCCCCTGCTCATTCTCTGTGTTTCAAAAATAAATAAATGTTAAAAAAAAATTTTAAGAAAAGAAGATCTGTCCGGTGGATTTCATGAAGAGGAAAAGGAAGACTGCAACGCATTCCTTAGCAACATGGCACATTAATTTCTTTGCGTTATCTGTGTTTCAGCTACTAGAAGGAAATGTAGACATGAGTGACCAGGTTTCTCATTTTTAAGGCTCTTATTATAGTATTCCTTCAGTATTGCTGTAGGATGTTTCTTGGAGGCCTTGCATGCTTCAATGCCATTAACTTCTAGGTCTCCATTTTACTGGATTATGTTGCTCCCAAATGAGATTTGAATTTCTCTTTGACTGTGCTATACCCATCCTGAGGAAAGCCTTCTGTGGTGCTTTTTGTCACCACATGAGGTCTCTATAAATCCTGACCTGAATTAAACAGAAGTGGAAACCACTAGAGTCGTCAACATTCAAGTTTCCTATTATGTTGAGAGAGAGAGGAAAAAAAAAAAATCCAGTTGCTACAATAATTTAGAAAACAATTTAGACAATTAAATACTCATACAGTTAAAAAAATAAAAAGCAAGTATTCTCTCAATCTGCATTTTCTTTGGAGAAAAAAAGTTGATGAAATTAGAGAAAGAGGATAAGAAAAAGAATTGATGAAAAACAGGTAAATATGAGTGAAAACAAAGGTAGTAACAGTAATAGCATTGATCAAATTCATGCAACTGACAGAATATATTCCATGGCTTTAACCCTTCATGCTACTATTTTCCATTGTTGCAAAGTGTGTTCAGGTTAGTTAACTAATTTTTCTCACAACATCTTGCCATTTGAAATACAGATATGGAACACCAAATTCATGGAGATTAAGATTTAGCTAAATTTTTTCATGTACCCCAAGTGCCGAGCTAGAGTTAAAACCACATATTTTACTCATATTCAGCTGAGGACGCTGGTCTTTAGTCAGGTCTGATTAAACGGCAGAGCTGAAATCAAAACCTGAGTTCTCTGACCTCAAATCTTAATTCGTTCTCCTACACACAACTCTATCTAGAGACCCTCTGAAACTCCCAGGGATCAAGGAATCTATAATTCGTCAGGAATTGTCACCATCATATAGGAGATGTTCATGTCTCTCCACACACTCTATTTATGGTTATTTAAAGAGAGTAGGGGAGAACTAGGTCCACAGCAGAGGCACCCCAAGGATATTAATTCCCGAATAGCTTCTGGAGTTGGCTTAAACTTTGAGATGATTCTCTAGGGCAGTTTTTCTCACAGTGTGGTTCCTGGGCCAGAAGCCTCAGAAACACCAGAGACTAGAGATGTAAATGTGCAGACCCCACCTCAGACCCACAGAATCAGAAAATCTGGGGGTGGAGGCCAGCAATCTGGGTTCTAACAAGCCCTCCAAGTGGTTTTGATGCTCACTGAAATTTGAGAACCACTGCTTTCTAGAGCTACTTTGTGGTTACCTCTGAACCACTTAAGTATAGAGAATTAAGCAGCACTGAGTGATGGACGGTGCCTGCTGAGCCGAATTCAGCTTCTCCTTGCCTGGCATTTGACAACTGTCTGTTCCTGATAACCTCTAGGGGGCACCAAAATATTTTTATGTACAGCCCCACAGAGGCAACAAAAGCTTAGTTAGGTTCATTTTCCAATGAAATGGTCTTGAGAAGTAGAAATCTTGGAAGCTGCTCTCATTATTACGTCTCAGCCAGTTAAAAAAATTCACCATATTTATGGTTTTTCCAGTTTAATATTACATATTATGGGAATAACGATATCCGCTGTTCATGATTATTGTGAAGATTAAGATACTACCTGTCAAACTGACACAGCAATAGAACAAAGTACCTGGCATAGAACAAAGTCTTCATTAAATAAAGGGCAGTATCACTTTTTCCCTACATTACTACTGCTATTAATAGGTAAATCGTTCTAAAACATTTGTATTGTGACCATAGATTATATATATATATATAATCTATATATTATATATATATATAGATTATATATATATATATAAAATATATATATATATGTATATATATAATAGATTAGGTATTTCCATCGATTATTACAATGATCAAGTAACTTCTTGTCCTGAGCCCTGGGAAATCCTGGCAGGGCAGGTTTAGGGCTTTACTTTATGAGGAGAAGAAAGACCACGCCCTGCCCATGCCTGCAGTAATCCATGAACAAAAGAGTAGCGATAGATACGATTAGTTTCATGATACTCATATCCCATGGTACCCTTTGAGGGGGTGAAGTTGGTTTTCTTTTGCCATAATAAAATAACTTGTTGGTGGCTTAGTAACATTAAAATGAAAAGTTTAAAACCTGAGATATGCTGCTAGGTAAGAATGCTTAGGAAGCTTTGGATACGTCACTTAGATTTTCTGGCCATAGTTTTTCTCATTTATATAATGTTGGGATTAGACCAGTTGAACCATAAACAGTTCCTAGATCTTAGTAGTTACATATTTATTAAATAATGTCTGTGTTCCAAACACTTAGTTCTTTGCATGGTCACAACAAACTTCTGATTTAGAGACTATTTTGACCCCCCATTTAAAGTTAAGAAAACTTGGGTTCATGGGAACACATTCAACTGGTCATGTCCTTGCCAGCTAGTAAGTGGCAAAGTAGGAATTAGAGTTCTGGTCTGATACCAAAAATCTCATAAACATGATACACTTTCTCAAATTCTATCATTTGACTACACTGGGTAATGACTTGTTCTATATATAATTAGGGCAGAAATGTTTTAGGTGATGTGAAGGTACAGTAGAAAGGCATTCGAACATTATATAGTATAATTGGGCAAGAACAACAACAAAAACAAAATGTTAAAGGAATAGTTTATACCCAATGATGCAGGTTAAAAATACACATTAACATTAAAAAGCCCAAGGGAAAATACACAGAAACATTTTAATGGTTTTATGAGGTTAAAATAAATTGGCAAGAATTTAACCATCAAGGGAAAAGGAAATACCATTGTAAATGATTTTAAGTTGCCTGATCTTTTGACTTTACTAAATCTAAAAATGTGCCTCCTGGATTTTCACAAGAGAAAAAAAAAAATATTCCTGTGTTCCTTGAGAATGAAGGGACAGAAACCCCTCATACCTTCTGCAGGATCCTACTAGTTTAAGAAAAGTTGACCTTCCTCCTATGGGTCATAATATCAGGCTAAAATTATAAAGAATTTGCTCTAGTCTAACATAAATTCAAAGTAAAATAATTTCAAATTCCAAGGCTAAATATTATATATTTTAGATAATAATCAGCTCTGATTAACAGAAGCTGCTCATAACCACTATTGCAAAATTGTAGTTCAAAGTTCAAGGTTGCCTGATGGACAAAAAGCCATTTTCTCAGAGAAAGAGTCACATTAGTGTCTTAGTTGAAGAGTTGGCAAACTTTTTCTGTAAACAAACAGATAGTAAGTTTTTTGGGCTTTGCAAGCCAATGGTCAAAATTAAGGATATTTACAGACACTAATAGAGTAAAGAGAAAGCAAATTTCCACAAATGTTTTACTGATGTAATTAAATACATAACGATCGGTTACAATTCTTTGAAACCTCGATCTACTTAATTATTTAATTAATTACTTAATTATTTTTAGGGGGATAGCATTTCATTTCATTGGGGTCTGAAGTATTTCCTGTCATCAAATCAATTGCTAAATTTAATATAAAAAATAATGTTTAGCTCCCTGGCAATACAAAGCATGTGACAGGTCTGAGCTGGCCTTAGTCCAAAGAGGTGGTTATTCAATGTGTGAGGTCATAGTTTCCTAAAGGGTTATGTTAAAATTCAAAGGGATGTTGTAAAGATAAAAGCTCTGAGCTCCGAAGGGGCTGCTCTGTGACAAGCAGTAAATGTCTTCCTCAGTATTATCTACTGCTGTCTCTATTTCGTCAGCTCTGAAATGCAATTTTGCAAAAGCATTTAAAGAAAATTTAAATTCATTTCATTTTAATATAAAATAAATTAGTACAAGATATGCTGCATATCCATTTCTTGCATGTACTTATCTGTTGAACCAGATGGTCCTCATGTATAGAATGAAGATAAGAATAAGTAACATTTATTAAGTATTTACTATGGGCAGGCATCATTCAGAGTGTTTTACTTTATATTCTCATTTAATCCTCCTTGAAAACTGTTTTACCTAAGAGATGAGGAAGTTGAGGGACAGGAAGGTTGAGTAACTTGCCCACATTGCTGTGGTGAGGAGGGAAATGAAGCCAGGAAAGGTTATGTACCTTGTGTAAGGTTGCTCAGTTAAGAAAGGGCAGAGCTAGGATCTTAACCCAAGCAACCAGAGTCGAAAACAGCAGGCCTCTTACTAATTCATGAATCATAGGAAATTCATGATAATAAAATGAAAACTATGGATATGAAAGAACTATATAAACTGTCAAACAATGTCCTAATATTCTTATTTGCACTATGCCTATTTTTAATTGAAGATGGTGAATGCAAGCAACAACATACACACATTTAGTCAAGACTCACTGGGCTGAATACAATCTGACTGGAGCCAACCCTTTTATTCTCCTTCTTTCCATAGTAATGGAATTCTTTCTTTCATTGCGCAGCGTTGGTGGTATAGTGGTGAGCATCGCTGCTTTTGTTTCTCTTTCATAACTTAGGATACACTGCCTTTATATAAAAGGGAATAAAACCAAAGGGGTATTTTTCTACTGAAATGACATGGAAATTCTGTAATATATTTTCTATGTCAATTTAGGGGAAAAAACACTATAGAAAGAAGAATCTCTAAGTATAAACAGTGTTTAACTTTTCAAGAAGCACAATGCCTGAAAACAGAAAAATAGTAGTTCAGGTGTTGCTAACTAGTCGCATCTTACTGTGTAAGAAGAATCTACTCAAAGCTGCGTGTTCCTCCTTATGATTGTAAGATATCACAACTGAAAAATTATCTTTAGTATGATTGCCCAAGCAATATAATGAAAAATTATGCAAAATAAAATGCAAATTCTAATGCCGTTTTAAAAAGTGTATCAAAATAAAGTAACTTCTAAAAGCTGGCTCATTTATTCCAAATTGCTTTATTTGGGGCTAAATCTGTTTGGAATTATAGTCATAACATTTTCGTTTGTGCATTTGTGTCATCTATATATTCCTCCTCATTAGTAGCTTTTCCAGGATCATAATTTTTACTTTTATTTTTCTTCCTTAAACTCTCATATGTGGAAAACAAGAGATTGTATATTATCCTACCTCAAAGAAGTTGTGAAGGTGAAATAAGTTAATACATAAACACTTGGAGACTTCCGGTTCTGAAACAAGATGTCCTAGGCTCACATATCCCCACTTCTCGTCTTTAAGTACAACTAAATGCCATTCAAATAATTCAACAGGTTATAATAAAAGGGCCCAGAGAATTAGAAAAAAAAAAAAGTAAGTGGACTGGCTAAGAAGGTCAGGAACTGAGGCTTGACAGCAGAGTGAGTTTCCTGGGTTTTCTTTCTGTCTCACGTAGTGCCAGGAAAGGGCAAGCCCATGAGAGACCTAGTGGGGAACCTGAACCCGCTGCTGCCTAACATCAGCTGGCTGACCTCTACCCAACCACTGCTGCACAATGGTCAGGACACCAGCAGACAAGCTGATGCGTCTGCAGGGAAGCATTGGTGGCACCCAGCATTTCCCTGTCCTCCACTCAGTGGCATGAGAGACTCAGGTCCAATGTCTGCTGGCTCTCCACTGTCCCCTCACTCCCTGCCCCCTGCCACCTGGCAGATGACCCGGGATATTACTTCAGCTCCCACAGGCAAGACACAGTAAGGACTGAGCAGGAGCCCCAGCAGCTCTCACCAGGAGAGCGAAACAGACCAAAATTGCATTGCAAACTCTGGAAACTAAAGTCCACATAAGTAGGCCAGGCCCTACATGCTAAATCTAAACACAGCGACTACAAGCTAAAATAGAAGATTTAAATAGGATGAAGAGTCTCCTAACATAACCAGAATGTCCAGGATGCAATAGGAAAATCACTCACCATACCAAGAACTGAGAAAACCACAATTTGAATGAGAAAAAGACAACTAACTGATGCCAGTCAGATGGTGAAAGGGGATACCAAGGCATTCTTAGGGGGAAAAAACCCAGCAGTCCTACCTTAAGGACATGGCTAAAGAAAGTTCTTTAAGACAAAAGGAAATTATAAAGAAAGGAATCTTGGAACATCAGGAAGAAAAAGCAATGCAAAGAGTAAAAATATGGGTAAAGATGGTATATTTTCCTTCCATTCTTGTGCTTTCTAAATCATGTTTGATGGTTAAAGCAAAATTATCACACTGTATTATGTGATTCTCAGTGTTTGTAGACAAAATAATAAAGACAACGGTATTATAAACAGGAGAGGGTAAAGAGAAAGGGAAGTAAAGTTTCTGCACTTCACCCAAACTGGTAAAATATCAACACTAGCACACTGTTAAGTTATGTATATACAATGTTATGCCCAGAACAAACGCGCGCGCGCACACACACACACACACACACACACACACACACACACACAGTATGCAAAGAGATATACTCAAAACCACTATGGAAATATCAAAATCGAGTTCCCAAACATCTTCAAATAACCCATAGAAAGCCAGAAAAATATAACATAAAGGAAAACCACTGAAAACAAATAGAAAACAAAAAGAGAATGACAGAGTTGAGCTCTAACATATATCAAGTATTACATCAAATATAAATGATATAAATGTTTCAATTAAAAGAAACAGATTGGCAGAGTAGGTTCAAAATCATGACCCAACTATGTGCTATCTATAAGAAACTCAATTCAAACATTACAAGTAGGTAGTTAGAAAGTAACATGATGCAAAAATGTATACCATGCAAACATTAATCAAAAGAAGGTAGGAGTAACTATATACATATCAGATAAAGCATATTTCAGAGCAAAGAAAATTACTAGAAACAGAGAGGGACATTGTGTAATGATAAAAGGGTCAATTCACCAAGAGGACATAAAATCCAAAATATTTATGCAAAATTATAGAGATGAAATACAATTAGTGGTTGAAAGGGGTGAAGGACATACATGGGAGAGAGTGATGTGGCTATAAAGAAGTAGCAAGAGGGAGCCTTTTGGAGATGGTTCAGTAAAGTATGTTGATTGTGGCAGTGGTTACATACACAAACCTACATAGGTGATAAAATTACCTAGAGCCACACACACACACACACACACACACATGCAGTATAACTGGAGAAATTTGAATAAATTTTGTGGGTTGTATGAATGTCAACATTCTGGTTTTGATATTGTATTCTAGTTATGTTATATGCTAATATTGGGGAGGCAGGATGATGAGTCCATGGGACCTCCCTCTACATTGCTTTGCAACTTCCTATGAATTGAAAAAAAAAATAACAGTCAAGAACCAAAAGTTACATACTGAATTATTCCATCTGTAAATATTATTGAAATCACAAGTAGGAAAACTAAAATTCTTTATCCCTAAACAATACGAAGGGCTAAGGATTGCATGCAAAGATACTGAGGAATGGAGAAGGGAAAGTCCTTGAGGAGTCATAGTTATTGAGTTTGGACTATGGGCTGTGAGAGAGGGAGGTGTGGATGATCCTGGGTGGGGAACTATTTATGGAGAAGGAGGAAGACTGGGGTCTGAAGATAGCTAAAGGCAGTAACTGAAGGAAGGGAAATAAGTCTAACTGGGAAGAGTGTGTGTGGGGGGTGGAGGGGGGGAAGGATTTGATGTAGGTGTAGCAAATGTAGGTGTAAGTGTATGTGTAGGAAGGTGTAGGAAGGATTTTCAGATGGGAGAAAGGTGTTGGCCATTTTGAGTGATGGTATGGGAACCAGAATTGTGCAGGAGAGATATAAAGGAAATGTGTGCATAAAGACACAAGCAGTAAACAGAGAAAGATGTAATATAACAATGGAAGAAGAGGGGGGCTTTCACAGATGGTCCAACAGTTTTTAATGGGAAAGCTACTATAGCTGAGAACTCTACACATGTAGAGGTTATTCCTGTAACTGTTCTCAATTAGCTGTGGGAACTTGCACAGGTTATTTAAGCCAGCTGAGCCTTTGGCTCTTGATCTGTGAAATTATGAGGATGGACTAGATGATTTTTCTAATATCATTCAAGCTGTAACAGTCTGTGATTTTATGGTCACTGCATATAACAAATAGGGAAAATGTGTTTATGAGCTTTCTTCATTTTAACATCATTGACAACAACAGAGACTAAAATGTCTTCAATGGTTTGTGGTTTTTCACTTTAGGAAAAGTAAAAATTGGGCAAGTGCTGGGTTGAAATAGGTTAGTGGGAACAACTAAAAAGAAGGAAAAACCCAAGCTGCTAAATATGTTAAGAGAAAATTTCCCTGCATGAAAAGCAGTGGATTTACGTTGCCAAGGAGAATGATTTTTAATTATACTTCAACGAATATTTTATCTTTTCATCTTCACAGGGACAAGGATATCATCATTCCCATTTTTCAGTAATGTAAATAGAGATTCATACAACTTAAAATCTATATCAGATTGCAGAACAAACAGAAGGCAAAGCCAGGATGGCTATCCAGATGTCCTGATTTCTAGAGTGGCCACACCACATCTACATAGACTTATATACACAAAAACAGAGCTAGTCCATGATGAGATATCCCTACACATGTACTAGAACCACTAAAAGAAAACATAGTGATAATACCACACTTGGAAAGAATATAGAAAAATTGAATACATGCATTGTTCGTGGGAATGTAAAATGGTACAGCCACTCTAGAAAATATTTTAGCCTTTTCTTAAAAAACAACAGCAACAACTAAATACTGACCATATGATCTAGCCATCAAATTCCTAGATATTTATTCTTCCAGAATATGAACATATCTCCACACAAGAACTTGTACACACATTTTTATAGCAGCTTTCTTTGTAAGAGCCAAAACCTATAAACAGCCAAAATGCTCTACAACAAAAGGATGAAACAGTCATATATCTATACCACGGACTATTACTTAACAATAACAAGGAACACACTATTGATACAACAACATGGATGGATCTCAAAGGCGTTAGCCTGAGTGAAAAACCTAGTCTCAAAACACCTTATACTATATGGTTAAATTTAAAGAACATTCTCAGAGTGACAAAATTAAAGAGGGGAAGAACAAATTGGTGGTTGCCAAGTGTGAGGAATGGTTAGGAAGAAAGAAGTGGACGTTGATAATAAGGATAGCTCAAGGGAGTTTTTCGTGGTGATGAAATAGTTCTGTATCTTGATGGCAGTGGTGATTACACAAATCGATGTCAAGAACTTCACACACAGGCTGTACCAAATGTGTGCATGTATTTTGATATTGTACCATATTGATTTTGGTTCTGCCATATAATTAAGATGTAACCATGAGGGAAACTGGGTGAATTGTGTATAGGAGCTCTTTGTACCATCTTTGAAAACTCCTGTGAACCTATAATTATTTCAAAATAAAAAAGTTAAAAACGATGTCAATATCTAGAAGGTGGTAATAGTATTGTGGTTAAAAACATTGGTTTTGTACTTGATTTGCCTGAATTTCAATCTAGGTCATACAACTTAATAGTTTTCTGACCTTGGCTTAAATGTCCCTCTTTTTTTAATTAATCTCTAATAATGGGATGATAATAATACCTATTTCAAGGTATTATTATGATATTTAAGTCAATTAACATAAGTTGCTTAGATTGTGGCAAGGGAGAGTGCTCATTAAATGTTATCCATTATTACAGATAAATGTTACATTATGGATATAATGATTCTTACAAATGCTATTGTTTCTCTTCATTTTTTTTTGTTTTTTTTTTAAATTTTTTTTTCAACGTTTATTTATTTTTTTTTTTGGGACACAGAGAGACAGAGCATGAACGGGGGAGGGGCAGAGAGAGAGGGAGACACAGAATCCGAAACAGGCTCCAGGCTCTGAGCCATCAGCCCAGAGCCCGACGCGGGGCTCGAACTCACGGACCGCGAGATCGTGACCTGGCTGAAGTCGGACACTTAACCGACTGCGCCACCCAGGCGCCCTTTTTGTTTGTTTTTAATAGCTTGAGAGCTCAAAGTTGAATTTTGGGCATGCCGTTAGGTATTGTGTATACATTTATGCATGTTAACTGTATGACAGTCTTCATGTTATTTTCCTAACATTTTTACATACCTGTTTGCTCTTATTCCATTGCATTTCAAAACTTTGGGCTATTTGTCTACTCATTTTTCCTATCCAATTTTACTTTATAAATTTTGACACTCTTTTCTAAATCATATTTTGAAATAAAGTGTTGCAGACTATGGGTCTGGAGTTCTCTCTTGTCCAGCAAGAGAGTGGACACAGAGTTCAATACGAGAGAAGCTAATGTCTGGGAGGAGACAGGAGCCCCTAACAAGGGTTTTGTCTCCATATTATTGAGCTCAAAGATACTACCCACGTGGTGAACATGAAGAAAATAAGATCTTACACACGGGAACGTGGAGAAAACAATCAGACAATAATCATTAATTTGTGTGTGTAAGAAGCAAAGGGTTTGGGGGTCAAGTGGAGTTTGTGATCAAAGTACAATAGTACATTGACATCAGATGTAAAGTAACGTTACTTGTGATCTCTTTAACAATATCTCGGTTCCTAACCTCAGGCACTTTTGCCCATGGTGGTGGCTTTCCTCCCTAAGCTTTTTTTCTAACTCATTTATGTAAGTAGAACCTATTTCCCCACAATAAAGTAAGATCTTTATACTAAAAAATAAAAATAACAGGAGTGTAAAAAAAGAAACTTATGAAGTAAATGCATAGCTGTAGCAGGCTCAAGACCCAGTAAGAACAGATGTTTCAGTGCAAGTCTAAAGGCAGAAAAACAAACAAACAAACAAACAAACAAACAAAGAAAAACAATGTTCCAGCTCCAAGCAGTCATGAAAGAGGAATACCCACTTATTCTGGGGAAGGTCAGCCTTTTTGTTGGATTCAGACCTTCAACTAATTGGATGAGTCCCTCTGCCTTAGGAAGGGCAATCTACTCTGCTCGGTCTATCACTTTAATGTTAAACACATCCAAAAACACCCTTACCGAAAAACCTAGAGTAATGGTTGACCAAATATCTGGCACCTCATGTCCCAATCAAGTTGACACATTCCCCAACTATTTATACTTAATTGATTCAGGGTGTGCTTGGGCATCAGAATTTCTTAAAACTCCCACATGATCTAATGTGCAGCCAAGATTGAGAACCAGTATACAAGAGGGTGGTGTTCCATACAGGAGATTTGGGGAATGTGGAGTCTGGTTCTAGGGTTTCCTACTTTAAACAAACAGGGCTTTTTTACCCCTTCAACTGCCTGACCATCTTAGTATCAGGATTGCTACCCTTAATACTAAATATAGGAGAAAAAATATTATGTCTTCCTCCAATTTGGAGTCCATGGAGACATAGAGAAATAAGTCATGGGCGGGGTGGGGGGGAACCTATAAATCAATATGCCATTAATAACAGAAAGAGTCATGTTAAATAATAATTTACTCAGACATTATTTTCCCTTAATATAATACATGTTTTAACTTTGGAAGTACAGCAGGAACCAAATGAGAAATCTTTACTCCAGAACCGATTAAATGAATAAACACTACCCCACCAACCCAGGAAAATAGATACGGTGAATAATTTAATTTAGTTAAGACTGGCAATGAAATCCAAATATGAGTCAAGGGTCCTTTCTAAAAATACATTTTAAAACATTATTTTGAACATGAACATATATACCATTGCTTTTTCTCTAAGAAAATTTCCATTTGAGAATTTCATGTGCATGCTTATACCTGACAAATATATCTGATATGCACATATATATGATGTATACATATCATATACATATACAGTATTTTGATATTTATGCACTTTTACTATTCAGTATCTTTAAATTAATTTACAATGATGATTTTTCATGTAATTATCTGCTTGATATTTCCATAAACAAAATGCAATATTATTAACATTTGCACAGATACAAGACATTACTGTACAGATGTTTTACTTTCCTTCAACTGTTTTATAAAGACGTTTATTTTTATTTATGGCTGCCGATTAAAACTCTATTAACTCTATCTACTCAGGTAAGGAATGTGAAGTCCTCATAGTGTTTAAAAACCTTTAAAAAAAAAGAACTCCATTTTAATCACAGATGAAATGGATTCATAAATTGAAACCTGCTTAATTGGCAATTAAAAGCTGTAGGACAATGTTGTCTCTCTGCATTTTCAGAATTAAGTCCCAGCTGTTTTGAGAAAGCAACCAGAAGATTGAGAGAAACTGCCAAGTATCCTGGGGAGAAATTGGGAGTAAAGAGTCACATTAGCTTCCATTATTCCAAAATCATTGTGCTGCCAGCAATAACTGTAAATACTGTAAATGGAGTAAAAGACCTCAAATTTAAAAGTTAATCTGCTTTTCACTGGGAAAAGTATCACACTTTTCTGGCTGAACTTCAATCAAACCAACAAATTTAAAAAATAAATCTGAGATAATAGTCATGATTCACAATGTTTCTTACCAGCTTGAGCATTAAATGCTTAACCATTTACTTTGAAGAATGCCTTATTTTTATTAAAAAAAGCTATAGCCACCATATGTCTGTCACTCCAGCCATGAGGAAAGTCTCCATTATAATGTAATAAACAACTCCTATCTCTTTATGGCTCGTAACAACAAAAGTCATCTCACCTACCTCTCACCTACCTATCTGTTGGGGGTCAGCTGGGAGCTTTACCTCCTTGGTTACTCCCTTTGGACTGGGGCAGATAGAACAGCTACTATTTCAAATGTTGCTGGTCATCGCGGACTCTTACACACCAACAAAAGCTCCATCCTGAAAGTGACTTCCCACTTTCATCATCACTGACCAGATCTGGCCACATGATCCACTCAGTTAATAAGTAGGAGAGGATGTGTAATTCTCCCTGTGGTTAGGAAGTTGAACATTGAAACTACTTGAGAACAGCATTACAGATTAGCACTCTCAGCTCACCAAATATTCAACTCACTCTGCCTCCCATGTGGAAAACATATTCAACTCTTTCCTAAAGAAGTCAGCCCACAAGGTCCCATTTTGTCCCTGCATCAAACTCTAAGCCTAGACTTTCTGGGTATGACGTAACAGACTCCACATCAAACTTGAGTATGAATTCTCTTGCTCTGGACACTAATGAACACAAAAGATAAGCTACCTTCCATGCTCTCCAAATATTCAATAGTAGAACAGGGACAGAGTAACTGCATTAAACTCTCCCATTTAGAAAGAGGAAGAATAGTGGGTACATGGCAGAAACTGATCTGACCCCCCGATAATTCTGAAGTCCTACCAGGCAGAGGTGGGGAGGACCTTCCATCTTGGGAGGGGAGAATGGAATGGGAATGTTCCTTGATTAGAAACTGATTTTGCTTCCTCGCGGAGGAGTTTCAAATTGATTACTTTTCTCCATGGTCTTTGGCTCTACCCAATTTGCCGCATCTGTGGCCAGCATTGGATAAGAATACGTTTTCTTTATGGGCTGAGTGACTTTCTCCCTCTACTGCATGCCTACTAAAAGAGGGGACTCAGAGCCATTTTAAGTCTATCAACAATCTCAGACATTTATAATGTGGGCTTATATTTTCTCTGTACAATTTTCTTGATAATGTTACAGGGCTTTTAATCTGTTCGGTACAGTTGGCAACATGTGATAGCTGCTCACATTGCTTTTCTGGATGTTATTTTAGATTGGTTGTGGGTTTTTTGTTTTTTTTTTTTTTTGTTTCCTCAGACTGATGCTTCCCACTCTCAACACAATTGTGGGAAGCAAACTAGGACCTTCCAAGATTAAGAGGGAGAGACTCATATTTAACCTCTCTTCACTGATTCATTTTGTGTAATTTAAAAATATACACTATAATAATCCACTCATACTTCACAAAGTGTTAAATTAATCCACTTAATAAGCATGACCTGGAGCACCTGGGTGGCTCAGTTGGTTAAGCATCGGACTTGATCTCAGGTCATGATCTCGCAGTTCCTGAGTTCAAGCCCCGCACTGGGGTCTGTGCTGACAGCGGGGAGACTGGAGCCTGCTTCGCATTCTGTGTCTCCCTCTCTCTGTCCCTCCTCCACTCATGGTCTCTCTCTCTCTTTCTTGAGCGTCCGACTTCGGCTCAGGTCATGATCTCACAGTCTGTGAGTTCGAGCTCCACGTTGGCTCTGTGCTGACAGCTCAGAGCTTGGAGCCTGCTTGGCTTTCTGTGTCTCCCCATCTCTCTACCCCTTTACCTGCTCACACTCTGTCTCTCTCTCTCTCAAAAATAAATAAACATAATTTTTTAAAATAAAATAAAATAAAATAATAAAGAAACTCGATAAACATGACCAGGCCAGTCTAGGACAAGAGAACAAATTGACATGTATAGATATTTTGAAATTATAGATAAAGCTAACTGTTAAATAAATATATCATATCCTCATATCTTGACCTTCAAGGAATACAGAACAATTGAAAAACATGTATAGAACTGTGGCTTTCATTGACTAAATAAGGAAAAATGGCAAGACGACTGTATTAATTATTATGGATTATGGTTGAGACCTTTGGTGATGGACTGGAGATGTTTACATTAATAATAAAAATATATATTCATGAAGTATTACATATTTTGAGAGGAAATCATTTTTCCCTTAAGTAATATTTTTACAGTTAAAAGTTTCACTGACAGTAATGCCAAATTAAATTTCCCTATACTGTTTAGGGATTTTTATTTTCCTGTATAAATTTCAACTTTGGAAAATTTTGCTGTGTAGAAGCAGTAGTATCTGAAATTGTCACCAAATTTTATAAAGCAGTATTTAAATTCAGAAATGAGCTATGGATTTTACATGTCATGTTCGACCAGTGTAAAAAGGTCCCATAGATAAATTATCAGATCACAGAAAATATTTAAAATATTTTAATTTTATATATTGAATTGCTGTCATTTCTTTTTTAAAAGTTTATTTATTGGGACGCCTGGGTGGTTCAGTGGGTTAGGCATCTGACTGCAGCTTGGGTCACGATCTCGCGGTTAGTGAGTTCGAGCCTTATGTCAGGTTCTCTGCTGACAGCTGGGAGCCTGGAGCCTAATTCAGATTCTGTGTCTCCCTCTCTCTCTCTGACCCTCCCCTGCTCACACTCTGTCCCTCTCTCAAAAATAAATAAAGATTTTAAAAAAACTTAAGAAAAATAAAAATAAATAAAAGTTTATTTATTTATTTTGAGAGAAAGAGTGAAAGCGCAGGTGGGGAGGGCAGAGAGAGAGAGAGAGAGAGAGAGAGAGAGAGAGAGAGAGAGAAAATCCCACACCGGCTCCTCACCAGCAGCACAGAGCCCAATGGGGTGCTTGAACTAATGGACTGCGAGATCATGACCTGAGCCGAAGTTGGACACTTAACTGACTGAGTCACCCAGGCATCCCAAGTTGCTATCATTTCTATTGTAATTTCACCATCTTTTATATTTATATGCAACTGTGTTACTCACGTTCTTTCAAATTTTTAAAAGGCGAAAAGAGCAGCATTTGTTCAATGTTATCAAATTTCTATTTTCTCTCAAGACCATATTTTAATTGTTGTTGTTTAAAAGTACTAACTTGCAATGAGTAATAAATAAGCCTTAAAAATATAACGCACAAGTTTAATGAATATAGACAATGGTATTGCACTAGAATTATATAATATGATAAATATTGTTACAGTGGCAATCATATCGCAGCATATAAATATATCAAAGTAATACATGTATACCTTAAATTTACACAATGTTGTATGTCAAATTTATTCCATAAAAATTAAAAGACTATTTTAAATCTAAAAATGGCAAGAAATACAAATCAACAATAAAAAGATTTTTAAAAATCCAATTATAACGGGGCATAGGATTTAGATAAACATTTCTCCTAAGAAGATATGCTAATTGCCCATAAGCATTTGAAAAGATGCTCAATATCATTAGTCATTAGGGAGATGCAAATCCAAACCACTATGACATAGCATCTCATACTAAGGTGACTGTAACCAAAAAGACAGACAATAACAAGGGTTAGAGACATTGGGACCATCATACCCTGCTTGTGGGAATGTAAAATGATGCTGTTACTTTAAAAAATGGTTTGACAGCTCCCCCAAAAGTTAGAATAGAGTTATCATATGACCCAGTAATCCACTTCTAGGTATATATCGAAGACAACTACAAAGTGTGTCCACACGAAAACTTGTACAAAAAGTAACTTGTACACAAATGTTCATAATAACATTTTTCATAATATCCAAAAAGGAGAAACAACAAAGCTATCAACTGATGAATGAGTAAATAACATGTGATATATCCATACAACCAAATATTTTTAGATCATCAAAAGGAAAGAAGTTCTGATATATGCTACAACATGGTCGATTGGAAAGCATTATGTTTAGTGCAAGAAGACAGACATAAAAGGCCATATTTCTATTTATGTGAAATATCCAGGAAAGATAAATCCAGAGGCAGAAAACAGACTGGTGGTTTTCAGGGGTGGAGGGAGGAATAGGCAGTGATTAGCTGTTAATAAGGAATTACTTTTCCGAGTGAGGACATATTTTGAAATTAAATAGTGGATAGGATTGCACAGCTCTGAATATACTAAAAACTACTGAATTATACACTTTAAAAAGGCGAATTTTATAGTATGTGAATTATATCTTAATGAAGCTGTTATTTAAAAAGATGACAAAAATTAGATTATGGTGATGGTTGCACAATGCTGAATATACTAAAAACCATTGAACTGACCCCTTTAAATGGATGAATTTTATGATATGTGAAATTATCTCAATAAGTCAGTGAAAAGAAATAGCCAGAAAACAGTCCTTACAGAAATTGGTAATTATTTGTAATATTCTTTCTCCTTTATATGTCTAAAAACATTTTTTCTTCCTTGTTCTAAAGTCTTATATTTTGTCGCAATGTCATTTGCTACATAGTTCATGTGTACTTTCTTTTGATTTATAGACACATATCAAAAATTTTTAATACATATTTTTTAACTTCTAAAAAGTAAAACAGCCAAATTTCGATTTCTTGGGGCTTTTTTGGTAAACTTCTTCTAACCTTATTACCAACAAGCAACAGCTCATGACAAATAACTCACTAGCTCATTTCAGTATTAATTTAAATTTTCACCTGAGATCATGTTGCACTCTTTATTTGAGGGCTGGTCTTCTGTTAGTTTCCTCTTATCTTCTAAACATTTCCTGTCTTGCTTAATGAAATCTAATTGCTTTCACAGTATTAAGCTGACATTATCATCACGGGTCCAAGTGTGTTCATAAAGTCAATATTTTCAATTGGTTTATCAAGTTATTTGTTTCATCTTTAGTTGGATTAAAAAAAAACACCCCAGTATGTAGCCTCTGAATTTTTCTAAAGAGCATTAGAATCATTGCTATTGGTAATTAATTTGTGGCCCTGTCTCCTAGCAACAAAATCTAACTATATGCTGTTCATGTTCCTGGGATTTGGGCCCAGATTCTAACTTGTATACATTTTAATTATCAGTTATGCTAGCACCAGTATCATAGGCATAGAAAATCTTTTAAATCAATGCTGAAAATGAAAATTGTTTTGTAGTGCTTAGGTCAGAATAACAGGTGTTAAACAAATGAAATCAACCTCATTATTTTCTTCTGGGAGCTCAACAATAATTATAACAAATGCTGGTTGTTAACGTAACTTTTGTCCCTGGTACAAAGTAAAATAGATAGTATTTACTTCTTATAATTTACTTTTCCTAATTCTTATGATTTTTTTTTGTTTTACTTCATGACTCATTAAACTAGTAATCTCATTTTCATTTCCCCATCTCAGACACTTAGTTTTTAAAATATGCTTTACAAGATCAGCTATGCTTACAAGAAATTTGGAAATAATTTCTTTTTTAAAAATTTTTTAAAATGTTTATTTATTTTTGAGAGAGAGAGAGAGAGAGAGAGAGAGAGAGAGAGAGAGAGAGAGCATGAGCAAGGGAGGGGCAGGGAGAGGGAGACACAGAATCCGAACCAGGCTCCAGACTCTGAGCTGTCAGCACAGGCTCGAACTCACAAGCAGTGAGATCATGACCTGAGCTGAAGTTGGATGCTTAACCAACTGAGCCACCCAGGCGCCCCAGAAATAATTTCTTTAAAAAAATTTTTTTTATTAGTTTTCTTTATTTTTGAGAGGCAGAGAAAGACAGAGTGCGAGTGGGGGAAGGGCAGAGAGAAAGGGAGACAGAATCTGAAGCAGGCTCCAGGCTCTGAGCGGTCAGCACAGAGCCCAATGTGGGGCTCCAACTCATGAACTATGAGTTCATGACTTGAGCTGAAATCGGATGCTCAACCGACTGAGCCACCCAGGCGCCCCAGAAATAATTTCTAATAAACTGAAATTTTGCTTTTTTTTTCTGTAAATAATGTTCCCTTTGAGCCACCAAAATCATTGTTAAGCTCAGCCAATGTTGAACATATGATATTATTCTGTTCTATATTGGCATTAATATATTGGCATTTATTTATCTTTGCTGAATGTTGTTTATTGATTAGTGTTCACTCAGACTCTTTGAGTACTAGTAATTGCATTTGTGACTTATTTTTATTTTTTATTGGAAAGTTGTATTTTGTGTTTCTTTAAACCAAAACGTGTTTCCAGTCATGGACACCTTCATTAAGCAAGGTGAGACTCAAAGATTAGTTGGGAAACAGGAAAATTTAGTATCGATATGTAGTATTGATTTGGAATACAAATGCCAATATCTACAATTTTTCTCCATTTAAAATAATTTTACTATAAAATTAAATACTAAATTTCCTGACATGTATATCCAAGTAAAAAATCATAATCACTAATTTGAGTCAGATTGTATTTTGCTAAAAACACTCTCATGCTGTCAGGAGGATGTGACAGCCATTTTCTGGGATCATAATCCAAGAAACAGTAACCCTGCAGAAATTTTTGTCTTTTTCCTTCAAATTACTTATTTTATAAATGTATTTTTCATCATCCTGTAATGAGGGGGGGCAGAGTGGTATTTGTTTTTTTCTGAGTTGTGAAACTGATGGGAACAATTCTTTTTCATTCTCATTGTTTTGACCTGATATTCACATGTTCAGTTATTCAAGAACATGAGGTGGCTGGGAGTTTGCCTGACCTGTTTAAATTGTTGATTTGATGGGAAAAATTTTCTTGTTCATTTTTAATGCTGTGATCAATAAACTGTAATTAAATAAAGACCATGTAATGTCTCACCACAAATTTTATGCAAAGAATGCTCGCGAAGAGTCAGTTCACGTCACTGTTTCTAGTTTTTATTTTTTTTTAATTTTAAGCAGATAACACCTTTGAAGAGTTTCCATTTTCTGTTTTGATTTTTCTGATCTGCACTTTTATGTTCTCTCTTCCTATCACAAGCTCAACTCGTACACTCTGAAGACTTAAAAATAAAACATAGCGTATTACTCAAAATTTGCAAAATGTTACACTTCATCCAAAAGCATAAATGAAAGAAAGTGAAAAACACTGAAAATTACAATTATGTTTTCAAGAAGTAATTTTTGTAAAACATTCAAAATTATATGTTAAATTTAAAAGAAAGATATACTATTCTGCTACATCGGTTGTGCATTTAAAATAAGAAAGTTTAAATCAAAATTATTTAAAGCAAAATTAAAAGCGATTCTAGCATTCAGTGTCCATCCAGTTGCCAACATAAAGGATCAACATCAAGGCGCCTGGGTGGCTCTGTTGGTTAAGCGTCCAATGCTTACTTTTGACTCAGGTCATGATCTCACAGTGCGTGACTTCGAGCTTCACATAGGGCTCCATGCTGTCTGTGCAGGGTCTGCTTGAGATTCTCTCTCTCCCTCTCTCTCTACCCCTCCCCCGCTCACTCTCTCTGTCTCTGTCTCAAAAATAAACAAATAAACTTAAAAATTTTTAAGAAAAAAAGGATCAGCATCATGTTTTACATGTTATGTGTGTATGTTTGTAAATATATACACAAACATACACATAACATATAGAACATATACATGTATATTTTTATAGTAATATGAATGTTTTAATATTGAGAAGCATTGTTCAGCTACGAGGAACTCAGCCATGTGAATTCATGCATGGTTTATT
Source organism: Acinonyx jubatus (assembly GCF_027475565.1). Taxonomy (NCBI): domain Eukaryota; kingdom Metazoa; phylum Chordata; class Mammalia; order Carnivora; family Felidae; genus Acinonyx; species Acinonyx jubatus. The sequence goes on from NC_069382.1 coordinate 185,879,502, forward strand.
CAATGTTATCATCTATGCTCCTCTCCCAATATTTAGAATGGTATATTCATGTGTTTTTGTAGTATTTTTTGTAGTACACTTATTGCATAAATCTCCGAATGACAAGGGAAGATTTCAGTAATGTCCAGGCTTACAGTGCAATTTGTTATGTGAAACTGACATTATTAGTTTATTGCTTACTTGTATCAATTTCACTCCTAAACATTCTGGGATATCCATTTGGGTATTTTCCTCCCCTATGCAGTATACAGGAATGGAGAGAAGATGACCATCCTCACCAACTCTGGGGACAGTTTCTTATTACCTCGCATAAATCATGATTTTCCAATTCCATGGTCTCACAACCATTCAGAATTAATTTCAGACTCACACTTTGAATGGTAGGGCAGAAGTTTTCTCTCTCTCACTGGATAAAAACAATTGACATCTAATTACCTATTTAACTTCCAGCAAAGCTGGCAACCGGTCCTACAAACTCCTCCTTAAACTGAAAGGAAAGACCAGATGAAAATGCACTCCTGTTGTGTACCAAGTCCTGATCAGCCAACCCAAGAGCACGTACAGGAATCAACCAAGGCCAGGCTGATGTGCTCTCCTTGGAATTTCAAACTTGATTGGAATGACACATAGTCCAAATGGTTGGTGCTTATCCTTCTGGGGACCAGTTCCTACAGAGACTTTTTGGATTCCTCCTACACAGACCTCTGAATCCATTCTATTTCCTTTTCAAGCTTGATTACTCAGCTTTTCCTATGATCATTTGAGTTGTGTTGTATCTTTGCAATGAATTGATTTTTGGGTTAAGTTAGAGTCTTTAATAGTTTAGGTTATCTTTTAGCATATATTCTCTTTCCTTTCCCTCTCACTATAGGCACAACGTATTTCCTCATTCTATTGATATTGAACTTGGCTGTGTGGCTTACTTTGGCTGAGGGAACCAAGCCTAAACCAAGGCCAGCAAAGGTCAGCCAGTTCTCAGCTGATCTACAGATGTGTGAGCATGGAAAACTAATTATTGTTTTGACCCACATATTTGGGGATGATTTGATAAAATATGTTATTGTGGTAATATGTGGCTGTTACTATTTACGTTACTTGCAAATACCTGACTTTACTTTCTTTTGCAAAATCACCATTGCAGAGAGATGAAGGATAGACCTGAGTGAGGGCCCTCAACTGCCAAATTCATCTCTAGCTCCTGCTATGAGACGAGCCTTTGTCCAAATCATACTTGCTGTGTGACCAAGACACCAGCTAAAATCTAGCAGATCAGTTATCCAGTACTTTTTATTAAGCAATAACTGCATCTAACACATCTCTCCAGAAGTCCTGTTCGTGGGCTGTGAAAAAGTAATACAGATATGAGTAATGCCACTATTAAAGAGTTGTTCAGTAAAAGCACATTTAGATCCATCTTCTTAAGTAAAACATGTTGCTCTACTATACCTCTAAAATATTCAACTTGGGAAAAGCAGCTAGAAGAGATTTTTAAAAATGTTTTAAAAATGTGTTTATAGAAGCATCTGGAGCAGGTAATCAGATGCTGTTTCTATTACAGCATGCTTAGTGGACTGATGGTTACGCTATTTGCAATATTTAGATATTTCTCAACCTCTAAACTACTAAAATTTCAAGCCAAAGCAGTAATTCTTTACTTAAGGAATGAAGTTTGATGATTTATTAAAGTTATCTATAGATCTGCATAGATTATAACACTGCTCCAGAGCACAGGATTGCCCTAGAGAAAAATTCGTACTTAAACCTCACGATATTTGCTCCACCAGAGTTGCCAAGGCTATCTCTTACAGCTTTTGACAGAGAGTAGCACTTTATGGTCTTCTACTGGAATAACCTACTTAACAGAATTCTACTTGGACTTCATGCTTATAAATTGTAATAAGATAGATGCAGTAACTCTGTATTATTCACCTTTAGGAGCGACTAAAAGGCATGGATAATGCAATTCAATTAATAATGATTTGCGTTTGGATTCAGAGTTCATGTAGTTGAAAAAACATATTCAGGAAAGAATGTGGATATGGGCTCTCCATCTTACTATTTTAGTTCATGTATATCAAAGGTAGAAATGAGAGTACTGATGTGGTTTTGAGTAGCCAAAAGTGACTCCATAAATATTTATTAACTTATGATTCCATATTTCTGGACTTATGTGTTTACTATATTTGAGGAATCAAATTCCGTAATTCAATCTGATATTCTCTCCCAGAGAAAGCTGGTCATTGCTGAGCCTCTGAGATGGGTTCAGAGTGGCCTTCAAGGGGTTCTTTGCGTCTGGTACGTCCAACGAGAGGCTTACTGCTGGTTACTTTCAAATATGCCTTCCATAACTGTTCTCAGGTTTTTAATTATCGCAATACTCTAAGTTGGACTGTTATTAGTTTACTGCTTCTGCTGTAACAAATCAGCACAAACCTGGTTGCTTAAAAAAACACACACAACTTATTATCTTACCCTTCTAAAGGTCAGAAGTCTTAAAACCAATGTGCAAGTAGGACTATGTTTCTTCTGAAGACTCCAGGAGAATGTTTTCTTGACCTTCTCAACTTCTATAGGCCGTGTGCAGCATTCATCGGTTTATAGTTTCTTCCTGCATCTTCAAAAGTAGTGGGGTTGCATCTTCAAATCTCTCTCTGACTTCTTCCACTGTCATATCTCTTTCTCTGACTCAAAATACACCATAAACTTAAAAATTACCCAGTATTTTTATCACAGTTTATCTTGAAATAATTTGCAATTTTAAAAAATATTTTTCTTGTTTTAGTGTTTATTTTTTTATTTAATTTTTTATTTTTTAAAATTTACATCCAAATTAGTTAGCATATAGTGAAACAATGATTTCAGGAGTAGATTCCTTAATAGCCCTTACCCATTTAGCCCATCCCCCCCCACAACCCCTCCAGTAACCCTCAGTTTGTTCTCCATATTTATGAGTCTCTTCTGTTTTGTCCCCCTCCCTGTTTTTATATTATTTTTGTTTCCCTTCCCTTATGTTCATCTGTTTTGCCTCTTAAAGTCCTCATATGAGTGAAGTAATATGATATTTGTCTTTCTCTGACCGACTAATTTCACTTAGCATAATACCCTCCAGTTCCATCCACGTAGTTGCAAATGGCAAGATTTCATTCTTTTTGATTGCCGAGTAATACTCCATTATACATATATACCACATCTTTTTTATCCAGTCATCCATCAAGGGACATTTGGGCTCTTTCCATACTTTGGCTATTGTTGATAGTGCTGCTATAAACATGGGGGTGCATGTGTCCCTTCGAAACAGCACACCTGTATCCAGTGCATAGATGCCTAGTAGTGTAATTACTGGGTCGTAGGGTAGTTTTATTTTTAGTTTTTTGAGGAACCTCCGTACTGTTTTCCAGAGTGGATGCACCAGCTTGAATTGCCACCAAAAATACAAAAGAGATCCTCTTTCTCCTCATCCTCACCAACATCTGTTGTTGCCTGAGTTGTTCATGTTAGCCATTCTGACAGGTGTAAGGTGGTATCTCATTGTGGTTTTGATTTATATTTCCCTGATGATGAGTGATGTGGAGAATTTTTTCATGTGTCGGTTGGCCATCTGGATGTCTTCTTTGGAGAAGTGTCTATTCATGTCTTTTGCCCATTTCTTCACTGGATTATTTGTTTTTTGGATGTTGAGTTTGATAAGTTCTTTATAGATTTTGGATACTAACCTTTTATCTGATATTTCATTTGCAAATATCTTCTCCCATTCTGTCAGTTGCCTTTTAGTGTTGCTGATTGTTTCCTTCACTATGCAGAAGCTTTTTATTTTGATGAGGTCCCAGTAGTTCATTTTTGCTTTTGTTTCCCTTGCCTCTGGAGACGTGTTGAGTAAGAAGTTGCTGCAGGCAAGATCAAAGAGGTTTTTGCTTGCTTTCTCCTCAAGGATTTTTATGGCTTCCTGTCTTACATTTAGGTCTTTCATCCATTTTGAGTTTATTTTTGGGTATGGTGTAAGAAAGTTGCCAGGTTCATTCTTTTGCATGTCGCTGTCCAGTTTTCCCAGCACTACTTGCTGAAGAGACTGTCTTTATTCCATTGGATATTCTTTCCTGCTTTGTCAAAGATTAGTTGGCCATATGTTTGTGGGTCCATTTCTGGGTTCTCTATTCTGTTCCATTGATCTAAGTGCCTGATCCTGTGCCAGTACCATACTGTCTTGATGATTACAGCTTTGTAGTATAGCTTGAAGTCTGAGATTGTGATGCCTGCTGCTTTGGTTTTCTTTTTCAAGATTGCTTTGGCTATTAGGGGTTTAAAAATATTTTTGATGTTTATTTATTTTTGAGAGAGAAAGAAGACAGAGTGTTAGGAGGAGAGGGGCAGAGAGAGACAGAGACACAGCATCCGAAGCAGGCTCCAGGCTCTGAGCTGGCAGAACAGAGACCATTGCGCAGCTCAAACTCACAAACCCTGAGATCATGACCTGAGCCAAAGTTGGACACTTAACAGACTGAGCCACCCAGGTGTCCTGATTTGCAAGTTGTTTGAGTAGTGTTTACTGTGAGGTAGCATATCGCTAAGAAAAAGTCAATTATAAGGAATTTATGGATTAAGTATACATCTCCATTAGTGATAGAAACATGAATGAATTATATTTAAATGTTAGTGCATATAGTCCTTCTGGTTTAGTTAATGGAAAAGTGTAATTCCCAAGCATATAAATATATGTTGTACATACTGTAGAATTGGTTGAGCATCTGCAACAGTACTAAAACTGATAAAGCCAAATCAATACACATTTTTGCAAGAATAGCAGCAGAAGAAACCACCGCTGGTCAGGTAACACTGATTTACTGCTAACAGAGTGTCATTCATGAATAGCTCAGAAATATTCTGACTACTCGTGTGTACATTCAGTGGAAGCTCAGAAACTTTGTCAAGCATTTTCTGGAAACCAGATTTCTTAGTATAATACCATATTAAAGTATTTCAGAAAGCTCTTTGAAATGAGCTGCTTCTACAATATTGATATTTAATAACTCGGTAGGTTACTAATAAGTAGCCCTTAGTTGTATGAAAATCAGGACAGTTCTGAAGTGTGAGCTATTCACTTAATGGAACCTCAGAAATTACATCCCTTTTTGAGAACAGGCTGAACCCACCTTGAAGATTCTTGTATCTTCTAACATTGTCATTTTAATACCCATTACTTTAGATACCAACCTCATGTCTTCTGGGAATTCCCTTCCTGTCTTCCTCAAACACTCCATTTGAATTCCTTCTCATTCATAAGGAATCAATTCAAGCATTGCTAAGCATTTACTTCTGCAGGACCCCCAGCACTCCATTCACTCCCTTCTGTTAGTATTGACAACATTGTGAGTTCTTTAGGGGGAGGAAGCCTGAGCTGTCCATCTTTGCAACCCAACACCTCTCACAGCACTGACATAAGGTAGAGGCTTAACGCATATTTACAAAAAGAAAAGCATTAAGAAAGGATTAAATAACATTAATAGCAGACATTAGACTAACTACTGGGTGCCAATTACTCTTTCAATTGTTTTACATGTATTTTACAATAAAAATACAAGAATAGTTTATCTTTACAACAATAAAAGGAGGTGAATTCCATTTTAAGGATGAGGAAACTGAGGCACAGAGAGGTAAAGTAACTTGTCCAAGGCCATTTAGAGGTGAGGAAAAAAAGAAGGCAAAAAAAACAAAAATAAAAAATAAAAAAAAGGAGAGAGGCAGGAAAAGAGGAAGGACCGGGGGATTTCAGCAATCCTTTGATCCACTGGAACCCACAATGTATTTTACAGTGGTTCTAAGAGCTTTCCATTTTTCCTCACTTTCTTCATGTCTCACCCTCCTCATTACCTGCATTGAACTCTGGACCATCATTTTAATCATTCACTCACAACTTTCTCCTGTGTCCTACTTAGCAAGGTCCAACATTGATTAAATCCAATTCTTTGCACGTTCTACATATGCATGTATCTACAGATAGAGAGGAAAGGGAACATGGCTTGGGAAAACAAAACAAAACAAAACAAACAAAACAAAACAAAACAAAACAAAACTGTGTTTACTGGACCATCACTTTAGTATCTATTTTTTAATGTTTATTTATATTTTTTGAGAGAGAGAGAGAGAGGTAGAGAAGGAGACTGAATCTGAAGCAGGCTCCAGGCTCTGAACTATCAGCACAAAGCCTGACTTGGGTCTCAAACTCAGGAGCCATGAGATCATGACCTGAGCTGAAGTTGGATGCCCAGCCAACTGAGCCACCCAGGCGCCCCCAAGGCATCACTTCAAATCCATAACGACTAACCTCAATTGACACTACTATCCATCCTTATTCTAGACTCTTCCTCTTCTAGATGATTGGTTCACAGCTTCTCTCTCCTTTCAACCCCCCTCCATCTCGCCCCATTTCTCCTTCTAAGACGGTGATCTTGTTCCAATTTATACTGAAACAGAGAACAGCAATCAGAGAGAACTGTCACAGAACCCTCAAATCACATCTACCCAACTTCTGGTTCTATCTGTATAATCTGCCTTTTTTTGTTTTGTTTTGTTTTGTTTTGTTTTGTTTTTATTATGGAAAAACCCCTTGTCAGTGAAGCCAATCCTTCCATGTATGCTCCATATACCCTGTCTTCTCACCCACTCAGGAATTTAGCTCCAGTAATCTCCCTCTATTTGCGGCATTATTGGTGTTTTCCCTTTTAATTGGATTATTGCCACCAGCATAAAAGCATGTTGCAATTTCTCTCATCGAAACAAATAAAAAAGAATTTAAAAAACCTGTTGGACCTCTCACCACCTTCCAGTTGTTCCCCTTTAAAGCAAAGCTTCTTGAAAGATTGTTCTACAATTGTTGTCTTCAATTCCTCTCCTAGTTGCTCTTGAACATACTTCAGTTAGGTTTTTCTTCCCCCCAGCTCTGTGGAAGAAGCTATTGTCAAGGTCACCTATGACCACTAGTGCTATGTCCAGTGCTGAATTCTCAGTCCTCATCTTAGCTAAACTCCCAGAAGTATTGTGTTGGCCAGAGCTGATCATGTCCTCCTTATAGAAATACCTTACTTGCATTGCTTCCAGTTTCCTTGTGTTCCATTGGAGTTCAATCTCAAGATCCTTTGCATATACTTCCTCATCATACCCCTGACCTCCAAACCTGTGGTCTTCAAACTCTTTCTTCCTGTACCTCTTTGCCCAATTTTTAAAGGTAACATCAAAATATTTTCATCTTAAAATTAAATAGTTGAAAAAACATAGAAGTGCTAGCATATTTTAAACGTGGTCATTTCACATAAAACTGTGACATCACACTTACAAACACATCCGGTGAAATCTTAATATGGTAGCATTCTGACACATATCTTTATTTTAAAGTACATGAACATGTAGTGTATCTTGAAATCTGAAATTGTGATACCTCCAGCTTTGTTCTCCTTTTTCAAAGTTGCTTTGGCTATTCAGGGTCTCTTGTGGTTCTGTGAATATGTTCATATTTTGATGGGGATTGCATTAAATCTGTAAATTGCTTTGGTTAGTGTGGACATTTTAACTATATTGGTTCTTCCAATCCATCAGTGTGGGATAATTTTCCATTTGTTCCTGTCATCTTTAATTCTTTCCTCAATGTTTAAGTCTTATAGTTCTCAGAGTACAGATATTTTACCATTTTGGTTAAGTTTATTTCTAGGTATTTTGCTATTTTTCGGTGCAATTTTAAATGGGATTGTTTATTTTTCTCCCTTTTTAGAAAAAAATTTTTTTAGGTTCCAACTAGCATTTTCTAAATTTTCTTAATTTCTCTTTCTGCTACTTCATTATTGGTGTATAAAAGTGCAACAAAATTCTGTATAATAAGTTTGTATCTTGTAGTTTACTGAATTCATTTTTTCCAGTAGTTTTTTGGTGGAGTCTTTAGGGTTTTGTATGTATACTATCATATCATCAGCAAATAGAGAAAATTTTAGTTTTCCTTACCAATTTGAATGCCCTTTATTTCTTTCGAGTATATCAAGATATAGTACAAACTTGTAGTAATCAAAACAGTATGGTACTGACACAAAAACAGATGCATAGAGCAATAGAACAGAGATAAACCCACAATTTTGTGGTCAGTTAATCTACAACAAATAAGACAAAAATATACAGTGGGAAAAAGATGATGTCTTCAACAAATTGTTTTGGGAAAACTGGATAGGTACATGCAAAAGAAGGAAGCTGGACTACTTTTTTCCACCATACACAAAAATAAATTCAAAATGGATTAAAGACCTAAATGTGAGTCTTGAAACCATAAAATTCCTAGAAGAATATAGAAGCAGTAATTTCTTTGACATCAGCTGTAGAAACATTTTTTTAAGACATGATTCCTCTGGCAAGAGAAACAAAAGCAAAATTAAACTATTGGGACTATACCAGAATAAAAACCTTGTGCATAGTGAAGGAAACCATCATCAAAATAAAAAGAAAACCTACTAAACAAAAGAAGAGAATTGCAAATTATATATCCAACAAGGGGTTAATAACCAAAATGTATAAAGAACTCATACAACTCAACACTAAAAAACAAACAATCTGATTAAAAATGGGCAAAGCACCTGAACTGATATTTTTCCAAAGAAGACATACAGATGGCCAATAAGCACGTGAAAAGATGCTCAACATCACACATTATCAGGGATATGCAAATCAAAACCAAAATGAGATATCACTTCATACCTGTCAGAATGGCTAGGAAGTGGAGAAAAAGTAACCTTTGCGCACTGTTGTTGGGAATGCAATTGGTGCAACCATTGTGGAAACAGCATGGAGTTTCCTCGAAAAATTAAACACAAAACTACAATATAATGCAGTAAATTCTCTATTGGGTATTTACCCAAAGAAAATTGAAACTCTGATTTGAAAGGATATATACAGCCCATGTTTAATTGCAGCATTATTTATAATAGCCAAGATATGGAAGCAACCCAAGTACTCCTCAATAGATGCATGGATAAAGAAGATGTGATATATATCTCCAGCTCAAGAATTTCTCTTAACTCCAGATGGACATATGCAATTTGATATTTGCTTGATATATAATTATATACATGTATAGTTACTAAGTCATAAAAAAGAAGAAAATCTTGCCATTTGCAACAACCTAGATGGACCTAGAGGGCATAATGCTAAGCAAAATGAATCAGTCAGAGAAAGACAAATACCCTACGATTTCACTCATATATGAAACAAAACAAATGGATAAAGAAAAAAAGAAACAAAAAAACAGACTTTTAAATACAGAGAACAAACTGGTGGTTGCCATAGGGGAGTTGGTTCGGGGAAGGGGGAAATAAGTAAAGGGGATTAAGAGTACATTTATCTTTTTTTATTTTTATTTTTTAACCTTTATTAATTTTTTGAGACAGAGAGAGACAGAGCGTGAATGGGGGAAGGTCAGAGAGAGAGGGAGACACAGAATCTGAAACAGGCTCCAGGCTCTGAGCTGTCAGCACAGAGCCCAACGCGGGGCTCGAACTCACGGACCGCGAGATCCTGACCTGAGCCGAAGTCGGACACCCAACCGACTGAGCCACCCAGGCGCCCCAAGTGTACATTTATCTTGATGAGAGCTGAGAAATGTATAGAATTGTTGAATTATTATATTATATGCCTGAAACTAATATAACACTGTATGTTAATTATTCTTGAAAAATAAATAAATAAATAATTTTGAAAGTACATGGACATGATTTTCTTTAGCAGTGGGAAATTATAAACCATTCCTTTTTTCTTACACTATCACTTCCATTGCATTCCCATCATGGGATTTTATTCTAGTGTAACTTTCAGCCATTTTATTGTGAGACACACCTGAAGAAAATTTCACAAAACAAACATATGTGGTTCCACAATTAACACAATGCAGACTCATGAAACCATTATCCAGGAGACAAAATACAACATTTGCAGCAACATTTGAATCTCCACTTTCCCAATCCCAACATTTACCTACCTCCCCAATATCATCACTGGCATTTCTTTGTGATTTGCACAGAGCTTTCTTTTTAATGAGTTCATGTATCCATCAGTGAATATTAAGTATTATTATTCTGTATTATGTCCATCCTTTTTTTTTTCATTGTTATACGTGTACTCCCTGAGGAACTTCTTTCTCAAAGATAGAAATAGAGGTTTCCTTACAAAAATGTCACTTGGTTCTTTGACCACTTTTCAAATTATGTGCTCCCAAATTAAAAGATCAGTCATCACAAATTACTTTTAATAATACTTTGGGTCCTCCAACTTCAGTGTCTCCTCCAACTTTATAGCAATAGAATTGGAAGTCATCTGATATGCACCTAATTAAGCACTAATACTTTCAAATTTCTCCTTGTCTGAAGTCCAATATTATTAATAATTGGGGCAATTAAACATACAAAGATTTCACAATATGTGAAAAAGATATCACTTGTTTGTAAAGTGCATAAGAGTGAAGAATTTTGAAAGGACATATGTGAAATAAGAATACATAATATACTCAACTGAAGGATATCAGGCCAAGCAATTCTAGTCATGATTACTTATATAGTTGAGGACATGGACATTGATTTTCCCCTAACTATCTCAGCCTGAATATCTTATGTATATTAGAATATCTTACGTATATTCCCAAGATACACATTATCCAGTTAGAAATCCTCAGTTTACAACATTAGAGTTCCTAGGGTTTTGCCCTTGAACAATTTCTCTGTCTTATTACACTCACTTATCCAATCTCATGACATGACTTTATATCACATGCACACACACACACACACACACACACACACACACACACACTGAGGTTTCAAAAATCTATATCTTGTACTCTGACATCTCCCTTAACTCCGATGGACATATGCAACTTAATATTTTATATCTCCATTTGGATGTCTAATAGTCATCTCAAAATAGATACTGTAAATTGAACATACCAGGCATACTGCTGCTTCTGAGTCATTGTTTCTGATTCCTGGGTATAGACCTCTTTTCCCCCCATGGACCTGAATGCTCTGTTCCTTTACTTCTTTCAAGTCTTTGTTCAAATATCACCATATTTCTGATTCTTTATTTTTTAAGTAAGCTTTATGCTCAATGTGGGGCTTGAACTCATGACCCTGTGATAGAGTTATATGCTCTACCAACTGAGCCAGCCAGCCACCACTAATATGTTTCTGATGCCTTCTCTAAATGTTTTCCATATAGCAAACATCCTTGTACCTACCTACTGCACACTCTGTCATTCTTGGTTTTATTTTTCTCTAGAGCCCTTATCATCAGATATCCTATAAATTTTACTTATTCATTTTTTGTATATTTCTTCCCACTAGAATGTAAACTTCATGAAAATTGACTTCTGATATGTTCATTTTCTTCTATATTCTCAGAATATAAAAGAGTTCCTTAGATATGGTAGTCACTCAGCAAATATTTACTAAATTGAAGAGTAAATAAATAAACTATTGATTAGAAGTCAACAAAATAGCTCAAACTCTCTGCGACAGGTTTATGGGCTGCTTGAGAGGTCAAACTAGGCATGATGATGATGAGATGGATATGAGTAGTGAAACAGAAGGGGAACTTCCAATATAAGAACCACCTGTCAAAAAGAAAGACTGATGTATAGCAGCATAGAAAGAAATGAACATCAAATCCACCTGAGTTACTACTGACTGAGAAAAATGTAAATATTCATGGAACAGTGACAGGAGGGTTTGTACAACTGACTACTTCCAAGGGAAGAACAATGAGTCTGCAATACTGAAGATGTCAGTTCTTACCCAATGACTGTAAGAACTCTCATCAACTCTGTTCGAGTAATCAAGTCAGAAAAGGGTTTTAACTGGTAACAATGTAGAAAAGTAGCTGTATCTGTTTTTTTCAAGTTTCGTGATCAGTTATGGTTTACTGAATATGAGCAATGATGCCAAGTATAGAAAAAAAACCAGAGTGTTAAAGATGGAACATCTATCCTTCAATGGGAAAAAGAGCTGGCGTCATAAATTTATTCCAAATGAGGAAATTAGGCTGTCTGAACTTTCACATTAAGAGTCTTCAGAGAAATTACCTTATTGCATTGCAAACTTTCACTTCATTCTTCATGTCAACTAAATTGGCATTTGAATATTTGATCAGTAAGAGAAACTGACATATTTTAGAATCAGACATTTTCTTCTATTTGTGTAGTTTCTTGTGTAGAGTTTGAGGCACTGAAAGTTTTCTTTGTGTATGTTTGGATCATTTTGACAACTTTCTTTTTTATAGTTTCAGTGGTGCCTTATGGGGTTTTGACTTAATAAAGGCTGAACTCTTCTCCCATCAGGATGAAGCCATATAACCAATGTATAAATGGTGATTCACTGCCGTAAGTGGGGCTGGATTTCATAATGTTACAAAGATTTCCCCAGAAAATCACTCAGGTTTTACTGCATAATCAATTACTATGAAAGTGGCTGAGAACATCCTTCTCCGCAGGCTGCCTGGGACCTTATATCTGAATTTTGGTAGTGTTCCATGCTCTTAAACATGCAAGTAGTGTTTAGCATGTTCATCATGCTACCGTCTACATGAAAGGTCAATAAGTAGATTTGCCTCCTTAAAACTGATGATCACACTGCTTTGCATACAATGGGTTCTCAGACCACATTGGTTCATTAGTTTACATAAATGTGGGAGCTAGAAATTTGGTAGTCTTCAGAAAATAAAATTTCCCAGCTGTTTATTGAAGGTCAGAATTTCAGACTTTGTGCAGACACACGGAGTAGATAATTTTACCTGCACCAAGCCAATCCTACGTATTAGGAGTAGGGGGAGTGAATTTTTGTAGCACCAAAAAACCATTAAAGAAATTGTTGTATAACCTTTCTGAAAGTTTTCTGCTGAAAATTTACTTTTGCAAAATATGTTCTCATCTCTATTTAACGTTAGGTGTTCTGAGGATTTAACTTAGAAAAATGTACAGTTTTCTACTTCACATGAAGATTCTCTTTGGAAAATAGCATTATAAATAAAGTTAGATATGAATAATACTTCCTTAAAATTGTGTTTACTAAGCCCAAATGGCTTTGGTAAATTATGTTTAATTTTAGCTTAGGGAAAACTTACATAACATTCATTAAATTGCATTGGCTCTTTTGTTGAGGATTGCTTTTCTTGATTATGAAAACATTATTACTATTTTTTTGTTTATTTATTTTGAGAGAGAGAGAGAGAGAGCAAGCAGGGGAGGGGCAGAGAAAGAGAGAGAGAGAGAGAGAGAAAACCCTAAGAGGTTGTGGAAGTTCAGAGCCTGATGTGAGGCTGGATGCCACCAACCCTGAGATCACGACCTGAGCTGAAATCAAGAATCAGACGCCTAACTGACTGAGCCACCCAGGTGCCCCAATTACAAAACATTTAATAAACAGTTATTATACCTGTCATTAAACAAATAAATCACTGTCACTACTGACCATCCAAACAAGAGAAAAAGTGCATTTGTTTATCACCTTTTGCAGTTGGGGTCCTTGTTGCTTTCCAAGGGTTCCCTAAAAATCACTGTTTTCTCTTTTCACATGGCCTTAATTCGATTAGCGTGGCCTATTTCATCCACCATAGGGAATGGATGCCTATGCTTGTGTGAAGCTTGCTTGAGACTCTTAATCTCTCTGCACCTCTCCCCCACTAGCTCTCTTTACAAAATTAAAAAAAAAACAAAAACCAAAAATACTAAGGGACTTGGATGGCTCAGTTAAGCACCTCATTCTTGGTTTCTGCTCAGGTCACGATCTCATGGTTTGTGAGTTTGAGTCCCACTTCAGGTTCTGCCCTGGAGGCATGGAGTCTGCTTGGGACTCTCTCTCTCCTTCTCTTTCTGCCTGCCCCTTCTCTGTTCTCTCTGTCTCGCTCAAAGTAAATAAAAATAAAACTTCAAAAAATATTAAAAATAACTTATATCGTACTGAGATAGTCACTGTGTTGAATTCTCCTAGAAAAAAATATCTTTTGACATCTAGGATCAAATTCTCATCCTGAGAATATGACAAATGAAATAGTCTAAAATCTTCTCCAACAACAAAACATGGAACAATATAATGTTTAAAGAAGAAACACTGAAAGAAGCATGGATGGTCTGTCAAGAAAGTAATGGGGAGTAAGTCTGAGGAGGGAGGAGAGATATAAAATGAGAAAACAAAAACAAACCACACTCTGACCATTAATCCAGAGCAGTGAGTGTTGAAGCAGGCAGGAGTTCTAAAAGCTCAGTAAGGAAGCTATTTTGTGGGGGTGGGAGGATTGGGAGTTGGGGATGGGGGCCACTGGGGAACAATCTCCAAAGATGAAGACACTGATGTGGCTCTGGGTTAGAGGGTGGTATGACTTTGACCCTTCGATTTTCCCACATGACATCCTTCTCGCTAGTTTAGGGACCGTAGTTTCACTACCCAAAATGAGAATTGAATTTTAAAGAACTTTGGGTTTCATTCATGGGGGAATGTACCTGTAATTCTGCACTCAAATAATTATGACGTAAAAAATTCCCAAAACATGAGTTTAGGACCAAACACAAACACATATCACATGAGGAAACAAGGCACCATGAATAAGAATCAGCAGGGGCAACAAAAGGCATGATAAGATTTAGGAAACTCTAAGATGTTGGAATTATCATATACAGAATTCAGCAGATGTGTTAAAAAGTCTTCTGAGCAAACTGAACTTAAGATAAATATGAAAACATTACTCAGAGAAGAACAGAAGGGCAAAAGGAGAGCTATTAAAAATAACTCAAAAGATTTGAAATACAGAGCTACAGATTTTAACGAAAGTCTGATCAGATTTTCCGAAGGTGAAAATAAACAGAATAGTAATAAAGATAAGAATTATTATTACTATAAATAATAGCTTACACATAGATTTATTATGGCTTTGGGAGTGTTCTATCAAGTGGGGATTATTATTATTATTATTATTACTATTACTATTATCCTATATTATGGCTTTGGGAGTGTTCTATCAAGTGGGGATTATTATTATTATTATTATTATTACTATTACTATTATCCTATTTTACAGATGTGAAAACTGAGGCAGGAATTGATTAAATAATTTCTCCAAGATGCCATAGCTGGTAAGTGACAGAGTAGAGATTCAAATTTGGAAAGGACAGTAAACCCAAGAAGGATAAATGAAAAGATATCCCCTCCCAAGCACATAACAGCAGAACTCCTGGACATCAAAGAAAGGTATATGGAAATTTGAGAGAAGAGTGTGAGGAAAAATGTATTTAAAATATTGAGGAAAATAATTGTTTACATAGAATCATATAGCCTACAAAATAATGTTTCAAAAGCAATAGCAAAAAGCATAAATTTTTGAACAAATAAAAGTGAACTACTAAAAGGGATGGAGATATTTCAGGAAGAAGAAAAATACTTCCAAAGCAAAGCTATGATTAAAAAAAGTTGGAAAACAAAGGAAATTATAAGCATGTTATAAGAATTTATCTCTATGTGAAAGTAATTAAAAAATCAGGATGGGAAGTTTGTATGCATGTGTGTGTGTGTGTGTGTGTGTGTGTGTGTGAATGATTAAGAATCTGTATGTTTTAATTAAGTGAAATATAAAATTAAAAATTAATAACCATTTAAAGAAGAGAAGTGGAGTATATAACTTCCAAACTACGAAAAGAGAAAAGATGGAAAGAGGAAAAAAAATCAATGAAAGCAAAAGAAGAAGAAAAGGAAAACAGCATAAAAGAACACAGCAAACAAATAATAAAGAAGAAACTATGATGGTAGAAATCTACATATACCAGTAATACAAAAATAGCAAGAGAATGATCACTCTTGCCCGAGGTGGGGCAATTTAATTATACTTTAATTTTATTGACCTTCTTCAATACATCGTTTTTTTTAATCTTTATTTATTTTTGAGAGAGAGAGAGACAGAGTATGAGCAGGGGAGGAGCAGAGAGAGGGAGACACAGAATCCGAAGCAGGCTCCAGGCCCTGAGCTGTCAACACAGAGCCCCGCGCGGGGCTAGAACCCACGGACTGCGAGATCATGACCTGAGCTGAAGTCGGACGCTCAACCGACTGAGCCACCCAGGTGCCCCCAATATTTTCATTTTAAAGCAGCACATTCAAATTTAGATTCTGGTCTAAATACACCTGATTATAAGGTGCTTCAAATATCTGAGAGAGCAAGGTCTCTTTGAGAAGCTAGTATTTGTCAAAAGTTCTCTGTTGACTATCATGTTTATCCTGCAAATTATCTCTTGAAATAATCAAATTAAATATATATTTTAGGGATTTTTCTTTGAGATTATGTTATACTTATGTAGGGAGACTACTGATATCTTCATTATATTAATCTTTCCTAAAAAGTAACAAGGTATTCCTTTCCATTTATTCAAGCTTTCACTCGCTTCAGCTGCTGTCTCTCTCAAAAGTATTGTTTCCTCTAATTCTTAAACATTTATTCAAGCTTTCTTCTATGTCTTTTGAGTGAAATTTATAGATTATTTTTTCTCTCTGGATACCACACATTCTCCTTCAATTAATTTCAGGTATTTTAAAATTTTTGCTCCTGTTATGGATATTTTCCATTATGTTTCCAATATTTGTTGTTAAGAAATCTGTTAAGGGTCTTCTAGGTGGCCCAGTTGTTTAAGCATGAGATTCTTGATTTCAGCTCAGGTCATGATCTCACAGATCTTGAGTTCGAGCTCTGCATAGGACTCTGTGCTGACAGTGTGGACCCTGTTTGGGATTCTCTTTCTCCCTCTGTCTGCCTCTCCCCTACACATGTGTGCTCTTTATTTCTCTCTCTCTCTCTCTCTCTCTTTTAAAAAATAAATAAATAAACATTTAAAAAGCTAGAGTATAGTGGACACAAAATGTTACATCAGTTTCAGGTATATAGCATACTGATTTGAGTGGGCTTATATGTTTTATTTATTCTACATGTGATGGAAAAACAAAAGATGTTCTCTATTTTACAGGTTATACAATCAACTTATATAGTATGAGCAATCTTATTAATATATTATTCAGATGATTTTTATCCCTTTCTTCACACTTCTGTATGAGTTGAGATCTACTACTAAATAACTGTCGATTTCTCCCCAAATTTCTCTTTTTAAGTATATTTACTTATTTTGAGAGAGAAAAAGGGTGTGCGGGAGCAAGCAGGTGAGGTTCACCCACAAACCGTGAGATGCTGAACTGAACCAAAGAAAAGTCGGACACAACTGACTGAGCTACCGAGGTACCCCTCTCCTGAAATTTCTAACAATTTTGCTTTATATAAGTATCAAGTAAATCCCAGTGTTCCAGAAACCAAACTTTTAGTTTTTCTACAACTCAGTTAAGCACCTACTTCTGTCACAGTGGTGAGAATTCCATTTTAATCAGTCTGGAGTATTTCGTCGCCTCCTTCTGTCATGTTGCAGCTAAGTGCAGGTTACACATATTACGGGACAACACCGTTTCCCTCTCTTTGGTGGAGGGAGAGGGGTCAGCTTCCTAGCATCTCTCACCTATCCAGGCAGACCTCTGTTGACATGACACTTGCTCCTTGGGCCATGGTGGCTGCTACTGAGAAGTTTGGCATGTCTGGCTGTGTGATCTTTTCACATCTGGACCTCTCTCCATTGCTCTGCCCATATTTGGAGGCAGGGACTCACTCAGTTCCTCTGGCCACTAGGCACCAGGCAATCCTTAATGGGATCTTTAAAGCCTGTCCATGCAGACATCGACACAATTTCTAGGGGGTTTGTCTCCTCTCCAGGTTCTAGTCAGGGTGCCCAGAAAGTCTCCCCTCCCCTGAGTTCTCCACCCTGCATGGAGCTCTTCTCTGACTGTGGCCTGGAAGAATCTTCCCTCAGAACCTTCCAATGGCAGTATCGCCACACTGTGAACATCACAGCACCTCTGCCCAGCCCAGGCCAAAGGAATCTTTTCTACTTTAAGGAGAAAGGGGAAATCTTCTCTCTCCTAGGAGTCCTCTCTACTTTCCTAAAGACATCAGCTTTTGGACAACAAGCTAAAAAGAAGCCTGCTTTCCACTGATTTAACCCGTTACATCCCATTGTTTTGTTGTTAAAATGTACCTCTAAAAAAATTCTAGAGGCCCGGGGTTATCGGCTCCAGAGTGAGGATCTTGCCTTTGTGTGTCTGTATGGGTGCGTGGGGGCACACACATGTAGTTTTCTTTCCATAAAGTTGTTGACATTTACGTATGAGTGCCCAAATTTGGGCATCTGATTTTCACTTTTCTGTGTCTCTGTTATAGGAAAGCATGAAATGAGGCCTGTATTTGTTTTTGTAGTTTTTGCCTTCTGGGTTTGAGCAAGCCTCGTGGAGAGCCTATGGTATATTGTATTGGGAAAGCTAGGAAAAAACAAGCAAAACCAAAACCCCTCTCCTCCCCTAGATCTCCTCTGTGGCATGTTCATGAGTATCCCCTTTGGAATCATGGTCTTAAGTGACAGAAGGGTTCTGAGCATCTTCTGTGGTAGTTGCTGTGGGGCCCAGCCCAGACTCCTGCTAGGACTGGGGTACTGGTACCCCGGCTGGTGGAAACATTGGTGGTTGCAGGCTCACAGCAGATTGACTCCCTTGGGAACTGCCCTAGGCCGCATTCCCCATAGTTTCATCCCTCCCCAAAGACAGCCCCTACCCACTGTGTGGACTGTGATTTCTGAAGGATTATTCACTCCAAAGCTTTGCATGGCATACGCTGACACCTTTGAAGTAGCTGCTTTGGGCTTCCATTTCTCCTTCTGCCCAGTCCTACAGCCCTCCTTTCTCCATAGCGCACATCCAAGTACAGGGAAATCTCCACATCAGAATCTATTTCCTCGAGTGCCTGACCTAAGACACCATCCCTCCAACACACGGCTACGCCTTCAAAATCCACACTCTCAGATTTTTTAGCTACAATTCTAATGATTTTCAAGACCTCCTGAAGCATCCCTATGTGTGTGCGTTGGCTTAACAGTACCTTATTCCGCCCTCACCACTCCATGAAGCTGGCGCTGTTATTATCCCCATTTTAAGGATGAGATAATGCAGACTTACAGAGGACAAACAGCTCGTCCATTTTCACACACTACATCCAGGCTCATCTTCTGCTGATGGATGAGTCAGGAGACAAGTGGAGCCCACAGGTTTCTTTCCCCGAATATCTCAAAAAGGCCACAGATGCTGCATCTGATTATAGTTGATCCACTGCAAACAAAAGAACTTCAAGTAGAGGTCCTCGTTACTCATGCCAAAAACTCCTGACTGTAAACTGTGTCTCTGAACTAGGGATGGTTATGATGTTGTGCCAGAATTTTTTAATACTTCCTGCCGTTCCGTTTTCTTGGAGAGAGTAGTCTGAGTTTGTCTTTCAATCTGTCTCCATCTGTGATATACTAGTCAGAATTCCTTCATGTTTGTATCTGATGCTGATCCTTTGTTTCACTGCTGATTAAAATGTCCTACGCCTTTACTGTCTCTGGTCCTTTTGTTGGGCTGCTTGAGGGGGCAACTTAGGATTTGAAGCTGGCATTTAAGCTGTCACAGTTCATAAGTTACTTGTCTTTTGTCATGTAATGGCATTTTTGAGGTCATGTAATACATTTTGTAAGCATTTCCTCACTCTTTAATTATTACTTAAAAATAAAGTCCCCATATTAATTAATTAATCTTCTCCAATTGATGGACCAAGTCTTGTGACTTCCCTTTTTACTATTTTAATAAAAATACAATGCACATACTTACAGATATATTAAGTTGCAGTTTTAATTTTTACTTATATTAGGATCCTAGAAATTAGATTACTGAATCAAATGTTATGAATCTTTTGACACCTTTGATAAATAACATTAAATTCCTTTTCAGTTTTTTTCTGATATAAATTTATTCCTAGTATTAATATATGTCAATAGTATCAATATTCTAGGAAAAATAAGTTAAAGGTTATTTTTTAAACTTCCATTTAGTGTTTTTCTTATTGGCTTTTTAGTTTTTTTTTTAAATACATAAAAATATTTACCTTTTATGTGTCACTCTTGTATCCAGTGTCTTTCCCACTGTGCATGAGCCCTGGGTGTGGATTTGGATAAGAATGTCTGTATGTATTTTGTTTCACTGATTCAGATTCAGTTCCTGTGCAACATTGTACTTTTTGGAACATTATAACTTAACTGGACATTTTACTATCTGGGAGGTACATTGGCGCTCATTTTCATCATCAAATTATTGGCAATAGCTCTCTGGTCTTTAAACTTCCAGATAAACTTCAAATTGTTATCACTATTTGGAAAATTATAAAATAACCAAATTGGGATTTAAATGTTAATACACCTATAAGTATGCATACCCTATCATTAATACAATGAAAAAGAAATAGGCACAATCCTTGTGTCCATTGGTAGGGGGTATTAATTAATGCATGGATTCATCAATATATTGATTCAATAATTAATTCAATGGGGGAATGTTAATGAATACATAAGGGAAAATTTAAAGCAGTACACTAAAAGTAATGAATATGAGGTTTTCATAGGTCAGGGAAGGGAGGCCTCTATTAGGGCAGGTGTCTTGTATTGGTAAAGCATAAGGAATTAGACGAGGAAGGTTAGGAACTAACTATAGATTTCCTTGAAAGAAAGTTTTGGCTTGATTTGAAGTTACGGAAAGCCAGGAAAGACTTTGAACAAGTGTTAAAATTAACACGTAATGATGATCAGAATTGACCTTGATTATGTGCTGGTCCTATGCCAGGGACTCCTCCTACTGTAACTGTCCTTTTAACCCCCACAAAACCTCCATGCGGCCACTGTTACTCTTATCCCATTCAAGGTTGTGAAGCGAAAAAGTGCCAACGTGGCTGTGGACTCCATACGCCTCCCTGCGGATCTACACCTGCAACAACGCACACTCATTCTCTTCTCCATCACTCCCCACCAAAACCAGACAATAACAACAAAATCCAGGCAGACAAATCTCTTACAAGATTTTTTTTCTAAAATTATTTTCAAGATCATCTCCCTCCAAAAGAAAAAGTTTCCATGGAATAGAGCAGAGAGAGAGAGAGAGAGAGCCTAGGTGTTTAAGCTCATTTGAGAAACCATCGAAGTCATAGAAGTTTGCATTGTCACAGCTATGTTTTAAAAAAGGCGGGGGGGATCAAATCCACACTGTCTGATTCTG
Organism: Acinonyx jubatus; assembly: GCF_027475565.1. NCBI lineage: Eukaryota > Metazoa > Chordata > Mammalia > Carnivora > Felidae > Acinonyx > Acinonyx jubatus. The sequence goes on from NC_069382.1 coordinate 185,900,717, forward strand.
CAAGATGCAAGCTGGAGGGCTTTCTGACACTGTACTCACTGCTCAACTTAAACCATTTCATGCTTGTCTTTATGTGGTTACTCTTGTTTCTTAGAAAACAAGGGAATACTTACAAATAAAGCTCTAAGAACAAGCTTTATACAATCCTGTAAGTGGTCCTTCTGAAAAGTTCTGCTTTGTCATGACCATTTCTTAGAGAGGCTCTATTTTTTTTACATCCTATATAATTTATATTATTATTATTTAAACATGCTGGCTCTTGTGTTAGCAAAATCTCTCAAAAGGCAAATAATGCTTCGAAAATGTGTTGACTCCAAGAAATTTCCAGGAAAAAAAAGTTACTGTCAAAATCATTGTAAAATTCCTAATAATTTAGAAGAGGAAGTGTGTTTTAACTTTACAGCAACTTGCTTCTAAATCTGTGTTGTGCATAATTGGTAACACTGATTTTTATTTCATCCCAAATGAAATAAAATAGCTGAACTCTCAATGATTAATAAATAGCTAGCTGTTGTAAAATAGCACACATGAGGTCTACTCTAGAGAGCCCTGTTATACTGAATATCAGCCCAATAACAAAGATATGGAAATGGTATGTTCTAGAGGGATTTACAAATTACAATAGGCATTTCTCATCATGGAAGGGGATGATGTGAGAAAGTTTGTAAAACTCATTTGGAGACTATAACAGACAAAAATCCTTGACATTGAGGTGTCCCAGCATTTATAAAAGACTCTCAGCATTACTTTCTCAATTCCATAGGTCACACTTTTAGAATTGCCATCCACGACACATCAGTCATCACCCATTGTTTCCTCACTGCTCTGTAGATGGGCTATCCAGATATTTTTCCATTACCAATCTCACCCATGATTAAAACACCCAATTGCCATCTCAACTCTGCAGATAGCCTTTTCTCCTCCTCTTTCATTTTTTTAAATATCCCCAAAATGTCTGCTGACGTTAACTCCTGTATTTGCCTATTCAGCTGTCTGTCCACCCATCCATTTGGCAAATATATAGAGGCAACTACAGCTCAGAGAGAACAAGAACAGCCTTGGAATTCAGACTGCTTTGCTCTCTATCCTGGTTCTGTCACTTATTATCTCTATAAGCTTGAATATTTATTTAGCCTCTTTATTCTTCAGTTTCCTCATGGAGAGAATGTAAAAATAAACCACCTTCATGGCGTTGCTTTGAGAATTAGAGAGAATAGCTTTTAACAATGATGTTAAATGCTTCAAGGGAGAGGTAAGTGGGGCCAAGAGAGCTTAAAACAGGGATCTGACCTAGTCGAGTAAGATCGGGGAGGATGCGATGGGGTGTCCTGCTTAAGAGGAAAGCCAAAGAATGAGTAACCCAGTCAAGAAGGAAAGAACATTATAAACACAGGTCACGTGCTGTGAGGAATGAGGATGAGCACAAATGGAGATGGAATGTCAGCAAATCTAGTGCAGAGAGAGGAAGGTGAGGCTAGAGAGATAGATGGAAGACAGCTGATAAAGGACTTCATAGGACAATTTATGGGAGTTGTGAACTGCTGGCCGTTATCAGCTTTAATGTGATGAGACATTGGCTTGCAGAAGGGCCTGACTGGCTGACGGTAGACACATTGGGCTATTTTTTTTTTTTTTGGCATTTTTGTAAATTTTATTTTAGAGATAGAGAATGCATACTTAAAAGTGCATGAGCAGGGGAAAGGGGCAGAGGGGAAGAGAGAGAGAATCTTAAGCAGTTTCTGCGCTCAGCACTGAGTCTGACTCAGGGCTTGATCCCAGGATCCTGGAATCATGACTTGAGCCACAATCAAGACTTTGGACACTCAACCGACTGAACCACCAAGGTGTCCAGACAGATTAGACTATTTTAATAAAATAATTCAAGAGAAAGACAATGAGAGCTTGTGTTAGGATTGTGGGGATGGACACAGAGAGAAGTGGATGGATTTAAGCAATATCTAGCAAATAAAATGGTCTGAACTTGGAAAGAGTTGCAAGGGGGAGAGAAGATGAAGAGGAAGCAGTTGTGGATAACACAGTTTCCTGACTTGCATACTCAAAGGACAGAAGTTCATGAGTCTGAATTGGGACATTTTGCACCCAAAAGGACAAAATCTCAAGGTATTTTTTCATTAATTCATTATTTTTGAAGGCTACGTGACCAAATTTAAACTTTTTAAGTCTAGAATTTAATGAGTTTTACCGATGCCAAATGTTTCCACTCTTTCTTTCTCTATGGTTTCTCCAGGCTAATCACATCATTCTTTGGGCATTTAACTTGCCCCGTCTTCTTTCTCTCTCCTGTTTTAATTTCCTTTCTTTTTGAAATTTGTTAACAATTAATTGCCTTCATGGAGCTTTTTATGAGTAGTACATCTGATTATAATAAAAGTCTACTTTCACTTCCATCTCTATGCCCAGCACTATGGTGCTTATTTGCATGATTACTTGTATTTACTACTACATGACTTTAGAAACTCATTCTTTCCTTATTTTATATGCATATTTTCCTCCTATCTATACTGTACATTGTCTCAGATCAGAGATCAAGTCTCCAATTTATTTTCTATTTGTCCTTTTTTTCTTAGAACAATTTGCAGAATTACTGGAACAACAAAAAGAAATACTTTGTTGTCTGACCAAATTTTCCCAGCTGGGTGGGAGGAGATAGAAAATGGCTGACTAATGCATACTTTGTTCATTGTTTCAAAGCCACAGAAATCTTTCATCAGTGTTTTATTTCCAATTTTTCCCCTCATGTCCCTCTCAATGGATGGAATTCACTCAAAAATGCCAAAGCATAACAAGTCAATGTGGTACAGTGGAATGAGCATGCATGTTGGGTTCAAACAGCAGGCTTTATTTAGCCTCAACTGTGTGATTTTGGACATCTCATTTAACCTCTCTGAGTCTGAAACTCCTCATTTAAAAAATGAAAATATCAATATCTAATCACATATTCATTCATGTCTTATTTGCCCCTTCAGTATCCCAGCTTCATGATATTTCCAGATATAATCTGGTCACCTTCATAAATACATTCATATCCTGAATATGTATTTCCAATGGAACTTGATGCTGTTTCTTTATGTTAGTATTTGCAGAAAGCAAAATTCTAAACAGGGTTTAACTTGAAGATTTTGAGAAATAACACTAAAACACAGTAACTATTTCAAAACCTTCTATAAAGGTCAAATAGATACTTTCGATGCCAAAATATTCTAGAACTGGAAAGTGACAAATATATTAGAACACCCACGGAGAAACCTGTTTTCACTTTAGAGTAAATATTTTTTTCTCACAAAAATATTGTTGCGTTGAATGGTAGAAAACTGCCAAAATTTAGAGGAAGTTAAGCAATATCAGAATGCAATTAAAAATAAATTAGTCATAGCTGTGATCAAGGGGCTTTCCGAACTGCACTTGAGAAGATCAGAAAAATTAACACGAAACTGCCATTGAAGAGCAAAACTTACTTGTATAATTTTGAATAAGAGCTTAAAAATTGAAGATACAAAATGATATTGGCTCTTTTTAAATATGTTCCTTCAGCCTATATCAAATTAACTAATCTATAAATCAGAATATTTCATCTTCGGCTTACAGAGTCATCAACACTGGAAAGTCTAGAATATTTTAAAGTCAACATATTGTCAAGGTTTTAATGTTTTGGTGACAAGATAATAAAATGATCCAAACAAGATTTATTTAACCCAGCAAATAGCAATTTCGCCCCATATTAACATTATATTGATATTGTTTTCCAACTATACTTTATAGCCCTAAGGAAAACCTTAAAGAATGAGAATTGGATTTTAACTTGGAAAAACAGCTGAAACTTACCAGTTGGAAAATTTCATTGAAATATAAGAGATTTTCTTTACTTTAAGTTTTTACTTAAATTCTAGTTAGTTAACATACAGTATAATATTGGTTTCAGGAGTAGAATTTAGTGATTCATCACTTACATACAACACCCAGTACTCATCCCAACAAACACCCTCCTTAATGTCCATCACCCATTTAGCCCATCCCCCCCCCATCAATCCTGAGTTTTCTCTCTGTAGTTAAGAGTCTCTTATGGTTTGCCTTCCTCTGTTTTTTCCCCTTCCCCATGTTCATCTGGTTTTGTTTCTTAAATTCCACATATGAGCTAGAGTGTATTATGCTAAGTGAAATAAGTCAGTGAGAGAAATACAAGAGATTTTAAGCGAGCTCCTCTTGTGAACTTTTCTCCAACATCAAGTGAAGCAGTTTTCTGCTTTACCTGGAGATGGAAGTTGGTAGAATGTTGGCAGGCCTCTAATCCCATAGTTATGGAGAACGCCAGTTGAACTGCCTTTCTAGGCTGCCAGACTCCTCCCAAGCCACATCATCTGGAGTAGTGACCTGAGAAGGTAAATCAGTGGGTTTCTAGAGCTGCTTGCACCCCTCCAGGCAATGCCAGGGAATTTGACCGTGGGATTCAGTTCATTCTCTCTTTCTGCTACCGTGTGGTGCTGCCTACATTTCTTTCCATCCTTTAGAAACCCCTCATGGGAAGTCACTGTCTATTTCTTGCTCCTGGATACACTGTGGGGTTGCTGCAGGACCTCAGGGCTGATAACCAATTGTCTCAATTCCAATCTTGACTCCACCATCTTCTCCTTTAATTGGAACCTTGGGGAACTCACTTCCTCAAATTAAGCCTCAGTTTACTCATCTGTTAAAATGTATGTGACTGTAAAATGACCTAAACTCCAGGGCTGTTGAGGAAAGAAGATAGTTTAATGCAATATGGTATGGGCTGAATCCATGTAAATGATTGATACCTACTGAGATGTATTCTGTGAGCAACCCCTGTTCTCTTGACCTTGTTATACAACTCTTCCCCCAAATGTACCCATATTGGATATCATTTCACCTGGGACTCTCAAATGAACAAAATAATTGAATCTAACAAAATGTTATGGTTTCTTTAACATTCTCACTTGAAAACTCCTTCTTGGCTCAAATGTAACCTACTCTGTGAGGCCTCCTCAAGCCAATTGAGGAACATTTCTGCCCTTATCTGGTCATCCCTTCAACGACCATTGCCTACATTGTTTCTCATCAATCCCTAATAAATACTTCTCTTTCTTCCACAAAACTAGTAACTCAAATGCAAGGTGTTTGTCTTCAGCTCTATCTTCAGGGACAAAATATAACAGTTAATCATATACGTTAAGTAAACAAACGACATGATAACAAATTAATAGCTGAAAACATTGGCATGATTTCACATTTTTGTGAAATCACATCCAAGTGTTAACTCAATCAGGTAAGAATTATTATACAGATGTTAGAGCCAGCTGGCTTGGTGTAGGGCAATCCCTACCTTAAAAAAATCCTTCATAAGACTTGGTGATAATGGCTAGATTTCAGGCATTTCGGATGCTTTGAGAGAACCAAAAGTTAGCACTCTCACCGTTAACAAATGGGACAAAGAAGTAAGGTAGCTGGAGCCTACAGTATTTATTACAGAAGCACCTGATATTGGAGACTGTGTTTAATGTTTGTGATTTTATTCCTAATCCTCAACTACAGAACTGGCTTGACTACACACCTTATCACAAAGGTCTTGTCCCATTTTAAGACTGAAAACACAGTATTAGCTTCTCAAAAAGTAAATATTTGATGACTGGATCAAGAATGAATGAATTTCATTAGGACCCTAAGTATGGAGAGATGGTGTCCAAACTACAAAGGGTATTATTATTTGAAGGAGAGAAGAGAGAAGAGGGGGTGGCTGGACAAAGAACTAAAACAGGAGACTGCCTTCTCTTCCTCCTTCTCTTCCATCTTTAATGGGAATTACCAAGTGTTCTTTTTATGCTGGTAGATAACCCAGGGGAGAGGGAGAAGTTAAACGTACATGAAGAAGAGGGATAACCAAAGAGATAGAATCTTAGGGAAGACAAAAGAAAAGTTAGTAAGTTAATAAGTTAAAAGTTAATAAGAACATTTGAGAGCTTAAACTTGAAAAGATGAGGGAACACTTCCTTCATTAAATAGAGGAGAAAGGAAAGGCTGTGGTGGGGAAAGCCAAGTAGAGTTTAGATGACCATGGGAAGAGCTTCCTTTTTGATTGCTTCTGTTTCCACCATAAAATATGGGAGTTGGGTTGGGGGTGGGGTTGCTGGGGAAAGGAGGTAGGAGATTTTAAGGGAAAAACAAGATATAAAATATTGTGAGTTATGGGAAAGAATAAGAGTACTAGAAAAATGCAATAGGCTATAGGGCAGATTTGAAGACTCCATTAAGAACTGGTGACTTTCTTAGCATAAGATCCACATACCTAGAACATTAAAAGTTGGCTGTTTCTAGTTTCATTGGGAGTTATATCTAGGCATTAATTGGATGCTTCAATTTTTATTTTATTTTTTATTAAAAAACTTTTAAATGTTTATTTATTTTTGAGAGAGGGAGAGAGAGAGAGAGAGGCAGAGAGAGAGGAAGACACAGAAACGAAAGCAGGGCTCAAACCCACAAATTGTGAGATCATGACCTGATCAAATTCCGATGCTTAACTGACTGAGCCACCCGGGAGCCCCGCCTTTTTAAAATTTTTAAATGTTTATTTTTGAGAGAGAGAGAGAGAGAGAACGCATGTGAGCGGGGGAGGGCGCAAGCTTCAATTGTTACAGAAACTTACAACTATGCTTTGAGCAGACCAAGTCAAAGGGAAAAGAGAAAGAAACTCAGGAGTATACTAATATCACTTTTAACTTATACTGCTTTTAAGGCACATCTAGAGAAAGATCTCTGGGTTTTCGTAAGATGTCTGAGAACTTTTAAGTAAAATATTAAAATTTTTGAAGCCTGAAAAAATTAAATAAAATATAATTAAAAATTGGGAACATGAATTAGAATTGTAGCTTACTTCTCTGGCCTATAAGAAGTTGTCCTCATCTACAACCCTTTCCCAAGGCTACAGGTGCAGGTTAGGCAGAGGAATACTTTGCCCCAGAATTCAAGAATTCACTAGCAACTGCTGCAGGTATTCTGGAGTGTTCTAGAAGAGCTGCACATACAGGATAACCACAAAGGGGACAGGTAAGGAAATGTTAATTGACTCCTCTCTCTCTCCCTCTCTTTTGGCCCTATCCTAATTCAGGATCATGTAACTTTTATCCATATTATTATGTTGGTCTCCATTTTTCAAAGTAAAATGTTTCTAATCTAGCTGGATTAAAATCATTGAATGGTTTTCCACTGCATTCGCAACAAAGATCCTGAATTATGGTCCTGAATATCTGGCTCTTGCCTCCCTCTCCACACCCAACTCCTACCACCTGCTCCTCACTCTACCACAGTGTCTTTTCTCAGGGCCTTGAAGAAGCCATGTTCTCTCGTGGCCTCAGGGCCTTTGCTTTGTTATATTACCCAGAGTTTTCCAGAGAAACTGAACCAACAGGAAGTGTGTGTATGTACAAACAAAGAGAGAGAGAGCACTTTGTTTGAAAGAATTGGCTCACATAATTGTGGGATCTGGAAAGTCTGTAATCTGCAAGGCAACCAGCAGGCTGGGGACCCACAGAAGAGTTGACATTGAATCTTCCAGTGTGAAGGTCTTTTGGAGGACGAATTCCTTCTCAAGAGACCTTAGCCTTTTCTCTCACACCTTCAGCCGCCTGGATGAGGCCCATCCACATTATGTAAATTAATCTACTTTACTCAAAGTTCACTGATTTAAATGTTAATCTGATCTAAAAATGCCTTGACAGTAACATCTAGACTAGTGTTTGGCCAAAAACTGGGTGCCATGGCCTACCCAAGTTGACACACGCAAGTAACCTTCACACCTATGACACCACTTCTGCCCACGATGCTCTTCCTCTTGACTAAATTGTCACTTGTCTGGCCACCTCCTCCCTAACTGGGTTATATCCTTCTGTTATAGGCTCATAGAAGGCCCTGTATTTCTCCATCACAGGCATGATTTAAAATTTTTCTTAATGTTTATTTATTTATTTATTTAGTTAGTTAGTGACTGACTGAGAGAAGAAGGAGCAGAGAGAGAGGGAGAGAGTCCAAGCAGATTCCATGCTCAGCATGGAGCCCAACACAAGGCTCAATCCCATGACTGCGAGATCATGACCTGAGCTGAAATCCAGAGTATGAAGCTTAACCAAACAAGCTACTCAAGAGCACCCACCATAGGCATGATTTAATTCATAATGTATTTGATTCCTGTTTGGCTCTGTCTTGGCATGAATATAGAAGCCACACCTAATTGTTCACCACTATGTTTGCTGGTCCCAGGCACCATGTTGCACAAAGTGTATGCTCAGTCAAAACCAATAAGCACAAGAAATCTCCATATGTCTACCAAGTGGAATTTATAATGTATTTATAATCATCACTCACTTGTTTCAAATGTTTCATCCATAATAACTATAAATAATAGACCAGTAACATTTACCAGGTACTTTCAGTTTGTAGATACTCAATGTTAACTTATCCTATCAGATACCTCTTTTGTACCATTTTAAATCCTCTCAACCTTATTGTCTCTGAGGCTCTTGACCACCATTCCACTCTAGGCCTGGTCCTTATAAAACCAATTTCTCTGGGGTAAACTGACTGCACTTACCTCATGCCTGGTTATTCCATTTCTCCCCTCCAGCCCCAGGGTTCCTCTCTCTGTGGCTGCTGAGATATGATTGTTTCAAGACCCATGAGGCTCCCATACTTGCCCAACTTAAAAATGTGGGAGAGATGAAGTGCTGAGGATGAGGAATGAAACTTGGACCAATAGAAAGGGACAGAAGACAAAGTCTTCCCCCCTTCCCTAACCCACCAGTCCCAAAATATAATAGTGCACAGGGCCCCTTGGGAGATGGTCCCATGAGACTCAGTAGTCACACAACATGATACCTGGGACTGACCAGAAGTCAGATACAATCCCCCCTGCCCCGCCCCCCCCCCTGCCATTTCTGCTCTTTCCTTTCTTGCTTCACTGCCCTTGTCCTTCATTCTGGATTTCCTGGCATTAGACTCCTCTGTATAGTCTTAATGCATAGCTTTTGTACTAGGTTCTGTTTTCTAGAGCACCTGGGCTTAGACATTCATTTCATTTTCACAACTGGAGGATGAGATCCAGTTTGTGTTTTAAATGCTCATCTTGGTGCAGTGTGCTAACAGATTGGAGGGGGAGAAAGGAGGAAGTGGGGAACTAAGGAATTTATGGCAATGGTCCCAGTGAAAAATGATGGTGCTAAGGAAAAGAATGCCAGCTGTAAAAATGGAAAAAAGTGAACAAGTTTGAGATATCGCTTCCTCTTCCTTCATAGTCCTTTTCATGTGAACTGCCATTATGTATTTACATACTTGCCTATTCTACTATGAATGTTCTATCTGTAGGAATTGCTAGCATGCTTCAGAAACATAGTATATTTCTGTTGTATGAATGAGACAGCATGATAATTCCAGACACTCAGGAAAACAGCAATAGGTTGTTCAGAAGGTTACAGTGAACTAACTCCAGGGAGGAAAACAAATATATATATTCCATATATATGTGGAAAAATGGAATATATATATATATATGTATATACATATATACATATATATACATATATACATATATATACATATATACATATATATACATATATACATATATATATATATGATGTGTTGATAGGAAAAGGGGCAGATATTCATTGTTATGACAGGACAACAAAAAATAAATAAATCAAGACTGTCTCAGGCAAAATCTAGATCTGTGTTCATACTAAGCATATGTCTACTGCATGTAACTTACTATGAATTTTGAAAGTATAATAGTCCAATAATTCTGTTAACTAAAGTATATTTCTAATAGAAGCTGTGTTTGCCAAGAGTTTATTAGCTATTAGTCTTCATCGCTGAATATAAAACGTGAAATTTTTGTTAAATTATTATCCATTAAAAGAAGAAAACATGGACATAATCAGGAGAGAAATACTTTTTAAGCCCTCCTGGCTGAACTTAGCAATTTTGAAAGCAGTAGAGACTAGTTTCTAATAGCCCTGGAGTCAGGCAGAATATGACTTTTAAATCTCTTACTCCATTTGCTTTTTACTTAACCATTTAGGGATTCATGTCTGTATCATGATAACTAGCATAATGATATTCTAATTGTTACAACACTTTGACCGTGACAGGAAGTTTACTCCTGGGTGAAGCCAAAGTAACAACAACAATGGGACTTATTGATTCATTTATTCCTTCATTCAGCAAATAGTTGCTGGGGCCCACTATGCAATAGGCATGTTCTTGATACCGGGATACAGCGGTGAAGAAGCAGGCCAATCTACCGCTCGTGTGATGCTCAGACACTTGTGGAAGAGGCGGAGAAGTTACACAGAGGAACCAGCCATCATAGATAGTGGCAGATGTGGTTGGTTTCTGTGAGCAAACAGGCAGATGAAGGGTAGAGAGAGTGATAGAAAGTACATGTTTAGAAGAGTGACCGATAGGACTTCTCCGAGGAGTTGGATATTTGAGCAGAGGCCTGAAGAGAGTGAAGGGGGTAGTGATGAGAATAGCTGAGGGTCTTGGGGGGAGGAGTGGGGGTGGGGCGCAGTTCAAGCAGAGGGAACAGCAAATGCAATGGCCTCGGTGAGAGTCAGTTTGGCCTCTTCCAAACAAATCAGGAGCTTCAGAGGAGTGAGCAAGGCAGGAAGAATGACGAGGTGACTGTGAAAACACAATGAGAAATTGTTGAGTAGGAAGGGCCCAGGAAAGACTTGGTTCAGAGTTTAAGTTCAAGTGTGATGTCACTCAAACTTGTTTTCTCTCCATCTCTTGGCTTTATTTCCTCCTGTTTCCATAGTCAGGCAAGCTTCCTCCTCCTGGTGTCCAGATCCATCTGTGGCTCTAGGTGTCCTGGACTCATTGGAAAGAGGGTCACCCTCTGCCTAGTAGCTCCTGCAAAACCTTTAGATAATCTGCAATTTGGCCAACTTCTATCTACAGCCATCTCTACAAAAATCATAGGACCAGCAATTGATTCTATGTCCTCGACTTTGGCCACTCAACCTGTACATCTATCTGGGTCGAAGAAGTGGAGTAAGAATAGAGCAGGGATGCAAAAGCAGGATAAGGCACTGTGCTCAAACAAAAATCCAGAGCTATTAAAGGATGTAGGGTGAATGGATGCTGGATGAAAACAATTCCACTACACAGGGGAACCATAATAACTTCTATCATCATCATCACTACTACTATCATCAATAATGGGAGAAAGGCATGGTAATCAAGTTATGTACCACATCCTTTAGTGTTTATTTTCACTTTACGTTAGCAACTCAGCAAACTTTATGTGGTTCTTTTTATTTAAAAAAATTTTTTTTAATCTTTATTTATTTTTGAGAGAGAGACAGAGTGTAAGCAGGGGAGAAGCAGAGATAGAGGGAGACACAGGATCCGATGCAGGCTCCAGGGCCTGAGCTGTCAGCACAGAGCCCGACGCAGGGCTCGAACTCATGAACTATGAGATCATGACCCGAGCCGAAGTTGGACGCTCAACCAACTGAGCCACCCAGGTGCCCCATATGTGGTACTTTTTAAAATATGGGTTAATTTCTTCACAAGGAATCTTCTATAAAAAAATAACTTTTAATCTTTCAAAAATTCCAGAGTAAAGAGTCTCATCATTTATTGCTAATTAGAACCAGATGGAACCACCCAATGATTGCATATAGTAGTATTCTGGTGGCCTTATGTGGAAAATTTCAGTACATCCACTGATTACCGAGGGGATAGCCAGGCTGATCTTACCTCTATAAAAGCATATTACACAATACAGTGGTCTGTGATAGAAAATTGTGAGTATGGACTCAATATATCTTTTTTCTCTTGAGAAAAAAAGAAAGACAAACATATTATGAAATGGTTAATCCAGTTAACCAGATAAAAATAGTTTTTAATCTGTCAAGTAAATATTAACATTTAATTAAAGGTGAAAATTTGCCCCACAGGCCTTAGGTTTGTCAGACCTTTGATACTTTTAGTGTCTCATTTACTTGAGAGCTTAGATAAACTATGTGGAAAATATCAACCACATAATTCTGTTATGCAAAGCCCAAATTATTGAAATAGTATTGCTTGTCAATTTAGACCTCCTTAAATTGTACTTTTAGATAAAGTTAGCATATTTTCAGCTTTATAATACTCATGTATATGTAAAAACCTTACAACATTAAAAAGTAAAACAAGTTTATTCATTTCAAAATAATTTTTTTTAATTCCACATGAGCACATACTGTAAACAGTGGAAATATTTAAACCATATTTGTAGTTTGGAAAATTGGCCTTTACACAATGGTTTGGCTCAAAACCACATTTTCAGATTTTGGTTTCAATATGGTTATCTGTGCTCATGCATTTACTTCTCACTCTTCAAATATTGAAGTTACACAAGGAGTCTAAAAATAAGAATATATCTATCAATGCATTGGAAACTGAGATTTCCATGAAAGACTGAGAATCTTTGAGAAATTGTTGGAAAATACCAAGCAGATAGAGGCAAAGGAGAGGTCCATGTTTTCGGTAGGTGGGTAGTATTTCTCACTGAAAAAATGTGAAAAATGAAAATCTAATCTTGGAATGATAATGACTGGAGGGAAGATTTAGCTGCTTAGATAATCTGGAGATGAGTACTATTTGTCCAAGTTCTTTCTACTCAAGTAACTTGCCACAGCAGATTTTTTTTCAGAACTCTCTTGATGTACTACAAATGCAGAAACAACAACTGTCTGTTTAAGTAGTAAGGAATTTACCTAAAGGCTTAGCTGCATAATATATTTCCCTTTTCCATTCAAAAATGCAATTCAAAACTAATTCTTGGCCACCTTACAGGCTAGAGTGGGCCAGAAATCAGTCACCTGCTTTAGTGGCTGGACAGGACCTGCTAGAAAAGGAGAAACGCATCCTTCCCTATGCCTGTGGCCATCTGGATCCCCAATCTAGCACAGTCAAACCACAGAAAATACCAACATTCTTTTCCTCTTTCACAGGGGATAAAACTTAAACACAATCTCTGAAAATAAACACAAGTCATATTTCTAGGCAAACATAGATCTTCTGTTTAAGAATATGCATAAAAAAAGATCACCAGGTATGTGAAAAGACTCAGTAGTCCAAGAGAAAATAATGCTGAAAAATCCATACAAATGCAATCCTGTGATATGGACTTACTTCATGAAACAGGAAAAAAAGCCCCAAAAGGTCTTCCATCTTATATTCACAACAAAATCTGAGAACGTTGTATGTACCAACATGGAACAATCTGAGATTAAGAACCCTTGTTTCTGAGGAAAATCATCATTTCTAAATTTGTTTTTTAAATTTATTTATTTTTGACAGAGACAGAGTGCGAGCATGACCTGGGGAGGGGCAGAGAGAGAGGGAGACACAGAATCTGAAGCAGGCTCCAGGCTCCAAGCTGTCAGCAGAAAGCCCCACGCGGGTCCCCAACCCACGAACCATGAGATCATGATCTGGGCCAAAGTCGGATGCTCAACCGACTGAGCCACCCAGGCGCCCCATTTCTAAAATTTTTAAAACAAATCTCAGACAGATGAGGAGATGTCTTGTAAGTGGCCATCTCAATTAGTGGCTTAGAAAATAAAGAGAGTCTCTCAGAAGTAAACAAAAATGAAAAAGGAGGAAAGATAAGTCTCTGAGAGTGGAGCTCTAAGAAACCCAATATATTTATAAGATAAATACCAGATGATAAATGGAAAAGAAACACAAATCAAAGAAATAATAGAAAAAACTTTTTTTAGAGGAGGGAAGACTATAACTGTAATTTTAAAGAGAATTTTTTTAATGTTTATTTTTGAGAGAATGAGAGACAGAGCACAAGGGGCAGAGAGTGACAGAGACACAGAACCCGAAGCAGGCTCTAGGCTCTGAGCTGTCAGTACAGAGCCCAATGTGGGGCTGGAACTTAGAGCGCTGAGATCATGACCTGAGCCAAAGTCAGAAGCTTAACTGACTGAGCCACCGAGGTGCCCCTATAATTATAGCATTTAAAGGAACTACTTGATGCAAAGTAAATTAATGAAGAATAAAACAAAAACATATGTACATATATGTTTTATTTATTTATTTATTTATTTGTAATTTAAGAGATAAATAACAGTTTCGGCAAGCATCCATTGTGGAGAAGGGGAAGTTAAGATGTTACCTTCAAAGGGGAAAATCTAGGTAATTACTTCTCTAAGAAAAGCAAGGAGACAATGGAGCAGTATCAACAGAGATTTTAGAAAAAAAATGTTTGCAACCCCAACATTTCATATATTCATTAAAGATAATGCTCAGTTTTGTGACCGGAATTTGTCTGTACCTTCAAATTTCCATTTTAGTCTTCAATTTTAGTCAGGCACATTTCTTAACTTTCCTTGAAATTGTGTGTGTCTATGTGGCTATTATCTTTCTATTGGTCCAAAGAAATGTGACTGGAAGTGTGTAAACTTCCATTTTCTCCTCTCTCTCTCTTTTCCTCCATTCTTCTGCTTAGAAAATGGATCTGGGTGCCTGAGCGGTTCAGTCATTAAGCTATGGACTCTTGATTTTGGCTCAGGTCATAATCTCATTCGTGGAATTGAGTCCCACCTTGAGCTCTGTGCTGACAGCATGGAACCTGCTTGGGATTCTCTCCCTCTTCCCCTCCCCTGCTCACATTCTGTGTGTGTATGTGTGTGTGTGTCTCAAAATAAACATACATTAAAAAAAATGGGTCTGATGGCTGCCACTTGGGCAGCCATATTTTTAATTTCTTTTTTTTAAATGTTAATTTATTTTGGGATGAGAGAGAGAAAGAGAGCACAAGTGGGGGAGAGGCAGAGAGAGAGAGAGAGGGAGATACAGATCCAAAGCAAGTTCCAGGCTCTGAGCTGTCAGCACAGTGCCCCACCAGGGCTTGAACTCATGAACTGAACTCAGGAACCGTGAGATCTGACCTAAGGCGCCCCTGGGCAGCTATCTTGGGTCACATGTATGATGGATGCTCCCAGGCTGGCAGAGCATAAAATCTGAATCACCAACAAAATTCATGGAGCTTTCAGGTCAGGTTGGGATTCCTATGCCCAGACTTCTTTTATATGAGATGGAAATAAATTTTAATGTGTTTAAAGCCATTGTTTACTTGTTTTTCTCTTAGATGTAGTTAAACCTGATCTTAACCGATATGATACACAAATTATAAAACAAATTTCACATGATTGTAAATATTCATAGAATAAGAACCGAATAACTTTCCTGAAAAAAAATATTTAGAAAAATATTCTAGCTTTCTGAGAAATGAATGTAAATAATGCACTCAAATATGGGCAAAACTGGTTGTAGGAGAAGTGGCCAGAGGCACAGCAAAACTTGGGAGTTGATGACCAAACAATTGTTACAATGGATACAATACAGATGCTAAGTGTGTAATATAACAATTACACCAATACTAATAATCTGGTTCTAAAAGTCAAGATTATTCTACAACATGTGGAAATTATGGAATGTGGAGGAGGGAAATACAGCACACACACTGCTCATTTGATGAGCCAGGATCAGTGATTTCATTCTAAACCAAATCATTCCATTGGAAGAGAAATAGAGATTCACATTTTTAAGTATATAGGCATCCACAACCAGAATGAAAACAAAGTTTTTATACTTTTTCAGATAATATAAAGCAATAGAAACATTGGAGTTACGAAAAGGATTTGCACAGAAGAGATGGAACAGCCGGGCAGCAGAAATAGCCAGAAATTTAGCATAAGGTGATAGAAGTAAGGCTTCATTAGTCAGAACAATCTGGAGTGCAAGTGAGACAAATTTGACTCTAAGTTCACAAACACAGTTGAGATTTGTTTAAGCCAAAGTGTAGAATTTACTGCTTCATGGTTTTGAAAGCCTCAGCGGTCCAAAAATTCCTGGTGCCCATTTTCAAATGAGGAGTCTCTTACCCTTCATCTCTTCTGGCTTCTTTGTGGAATTTATAAACTCCTTTTACAAAAGTTAAAGAGTCTGGCTAGGTTAAAAAAATTGTTAGAAATATGACAAGTGCACTACAACAATGAAATGTTTATTTGTTTATTTATTTATTTATTTATTTTGAGAGAAACAGATCATGCATGTGCACAACTTTGAGTATGCACGCAACCTGGGAAGGGGCAGAGAGAGAGGGAGGAAGAATCCAAAGATGTTCCATGCCCAGTGTGGAGCCTGACATGGGCCCGATCTCACTACCCTGAGATCATGACCTGAGCTGAAACCAAGAGCCAGACACTTAATCCACTGAACCACCCAGGATCCCCAGTAAGTGAATATTTTTAAAAGGAGTGGACAAATACTGCGTAAATTCAAATTAAAAAAAAAAAAAGGACTACTATTACATATCAAAGAAAATTGAATTTAGATAAAATATAAAATGACTAAATACTAGCTGTAAATGTTCAAATGACAACATAGTTTGTGATTATAAAACAAGTTAGCACCAACAACAAATTTAGACAAAACTTCAATTATAGTAAGAAGCTTGGTCTTTGACAGAAAAGGAGGCAAAATATAAACTGAAAAACTGAATTTCATAATTCATAAACTTGACTTGGTATACTGCAACTATCATAGAAAACACACATTACTAAAATATATATATGTATATATATATGTATATATTAAACATTTGCAAAGAGAAATTGAATTTTAGCTCCTAGAATATCTTTACAATAAATCTACAAAATTATAAATTGCATGCTCCATATTCGTTGTCCTGAAATACAAAAACTTGGAGACTAATAAAGCATAAACACACTCTTACAAATAAAACCAACTGGAAACAAAGTAAGATTTTCCTAAATCAACTTTTTTAAATCAAAGAGAAAATGAAAATTTCATATATATGTATATATATATATATATATATGCAAATATACATGTATATATTACATGTGTAAAGATATTAAATTATACCAAAATGACAATACTACTGCTACATATCTAGACTTCACAGAAGTGGTCAAAGATGTACTCGTAAGAAAAGAAAAGACGCTAAGTGCTTTTACAACAAACAGCAAAAAGTGTGGATGATGTATATAACATCAGAAGCTAGGAAAAATAATAAAATAAAAAGGATTGATAATGTTAAAAAATTGATAAATGATATAGTAAATAAATGAGGCTAATGCCTCAGAGAGAGCTTACTTTCATTTATTTATTTTATGGATGAATTTTTTTCAAGATTTCCAACAATAAATATTTGCTATACTTTTAAAGATGTTTTTTTAAAAAAGGAAACATATTACCAGTCCATTACTGAAAAGTATAATAATAATGAAAATAATATTTGACCAAGAAAGTTGAAAAAAAAGCCATGACAATCCACTTTACATATATGGATTCAAAAATCTTGAAAAAACTACATAAATAATAAATAATCTATAATGATAAAAATACATTAATAATAAATAATTAACAAATATAAAATGGTAAAATAATATGTAATGATAAAATATGTTATTGTAATAATACACTGGATAAAGTAATTGTTAGCATTAGATGTTGACTTGACTAGACCATATGGTGCGCAGATATTTGGCTAAATGTTGTTTCTACGTGTGTCTGTAAGGGTGTTTCTGGATGAGGTAAGCATTTGGAATTGGTACACTGAGAAAAGCCCCTTGCCCCCCCCCCCCACCATTTGGGTGGGCCTCATCCAATCAGTTAAAGGCTTAAATAGACTAAAAGGCTGAGTAAGAAAAAGTTCTTCCTGCTAATGATCTTCAAGCTGAGACATTGGTCTTCTCCTCCCTTTGGACGCAGATTTGGACTAGAGAGAGTGAGAGGGCCTGAGGGACAGAGAGAAAGAGGGAGATAGAGGATCCGAAGTGGGCTCTGTGCTAATGGTAGAGAACCCCATGGGGCTCGAACCCATGCTGTGTGAGATGATCATGACTTGGGCCAAAGCCAGATGTTTAACTGACTGAGCCACCCAGGTGCCCCATGTACTATTATTTTCAAGTAATACATTGTCTACTAGGAAAACACTAGAAAGTCCATTTAGGAAGTAGTATAAAATGTTAGGTAGTTCAGAAAAATGATTGACTTAAAAATAAATGCAAAGTTTAGTGGCTTTCTTATAATACAGATTATCTAAACCAAGGGTTAATGGACAAATAAAAAGTCTATAAGTAGACTTCAAAAGATCTCCAAGTCTGAAATAGCATGCAAAATTGTGCGTAGGCATTTTACTGGGACAAGTTTTGGGAGATTTCATCAGGTCTTCAAAGAGTCTGTAAGTTAAAACAATTAAAGACACATCAACATACCAATAGTAATCCGCAGGAGACAAAATTGGGGGAAAATAGCAACAAATACCTAAAATTGACTTATTTTTAGAGTCTATTTGAATACAAACAAAACCATCTGAAATCTTATATAAGGCAAGAAAAGACAAGTATAAATATATACCTGGATACATTATATCACCATATGGGAGACTGAATATTTTAATGATATACATTCTCCTCCAAATGGGCAGTAGTCCACATATATATGTAACATATATACATGTATATAAAATACCATAAAGTTTAAAGACCAATGATGAATGATGCAATGTATATTGGAGTGAAATATATATCATATGCACAGTATACTCACTGATATAAATAATACAGTATTGGCTTAAAATTAGTTAATGTTAATTATATTCGATAATTTTATAATTAATAAATACATAATATAACATTATATATGCATTATATATGCCATACTTAACTCATGAAAAGATCCTATAACTCTTGAACTCTTGAACACTGGGCACTGTGTTCAATAAAAAATATCCAAATCAAAAAATAGGTGTGAATATAAAAGGATAATTCAAAAGAGAGGAAAGACTCAACAAACATATGGACATAATAAGTAATAAAAAGAATGTACGTAAAGAAGTGTGTGGGATACCGTTTTTAGTGAAAGTCCCACCACTAACCCTTTACTCCCTACTGTCTATTCCTTATTTCATTTTTCTTCATAGCAAAACTAACTTCTAAAAAACTGTGTGTGTTACCCAACATACTATAACATGTATTTTCTATTTGTTAGTTTTTATCTGTTTCTTTCTACTAGAATGTAAGCTCACTGAAGGCAGAGATTGACTATATGATGATTGCTGACTCTCAGAACTTAGAAAAGAGACTACACTCCAGTAGGTTCTCAGTAAATATTTTTAAAATCAATCTCAGATTGTCAAAACTTAAATGAATGATAATGCCTAGTATTGATAAGGTTTTGGAGAAATGAACATTCTTGTATACTATTTTGTGGATAAACTGATAAATTTCTGCTGAACATATTTACTATGTACATATCATCATGTGTTACATTATATAATATGTATAATAATGTATATACATACATTATATATTTCTATTTTATATATATGCAATATGTATGCTATAAACATATAACTGAATATAGCAATTATCATCTAGGAGTTTATGAGGAAGTAATCATAGGACAAGAACAATATATTTGTTTAAATATATTCATCGTAGGATTATTTCCAAGTGCAAAATTTGGGAAACAATATATATTTACTAATAGGAGATTGTTTAAATCAGTAGTATCTAAATTTATGCTTTGAATTACTATTCAGCTACCAAATAAATAGTATAGTATTTCAAATTGTGTGTGTGTGTGTGTGTGTGTGTGTGTGTGTATGGTGGGTACATAGGTAGGAAATATTTTTTGAAAAATTATTCAACATGTTAACAATAGCTATGTCAAGATGATGCTGGATTTTTTTTATATTTCATAAGTTATAAAATTATATTTTTAAAACAAAAAGTTCTAATTTTTTTCAAGTGATTTTATATAACTTTAAAAATCTTAAACATTTTGGTATGTGGGTATGGGTGTGGGTTTGTGATCTGTTCACACTTTTGGATATTTATCTTTTGTAGGAATAAGAGAAATAGAGGGGCAATTCTCTATTTTGCCTTTTAAAAAGAACTTTGCTTATTTCTTTCATACTTATGCTACTTATATTATTTGGATTTACTCACTATGAAAAGTAGAATTATTGCTTGTGCCTATAACCATATATATAGTATATTTCAGATTCTAGGTAATGCGTGAGGGCTATGTCTCAAAGAGTCATGTTTTCTGTACTTACAATTAAATAAATCTTTTTAGACAGTAACTTATTATCTTTATTAAAAATTCCCATACAAGTGGTGTATATGTATATACACACATACACACACACATAATTGAATATTACTAAGCCATATAAAAGAATGAGATCTTGTCATCTGCAATAACGTGGATGAACTTAGAAAGTATTATACTAAGTGAAATAAAGCGGACAGAGAAAGACAAACACCACCATATATTTTACTCGTGGGATTTAAGAAACAAAACAAATGAACAAATGAAGAAAAAAAGACATAAGCAATATAACAGGGTCTTACATACAGAGACAAACTGGTGGTTGCCTTAGGGACAGTGGGTAGGGGGATGGGTGAAGTAGATTAAAGGGGATTAAGAGTATATTTATCGTGATGAACACTGGGCAATGTATTCAATTGTTGGATCATTCTATGGTACATCCAAAACTAATATAATACTGTATAATACTGTATGTTAGCTCTACTTCAATTAAGGAAACCCTCTATGCGGGGGCAGGGTGGCTCAGTTGGTTAAGTGTCCAACTCTTGATTTCCGCTCAGGTCACGATCTCATGGTTCGTGGGATTGAGCCCCATGTAGGGATGTGCACTGCTCATGCTCTCTCTCTCTCTCTTTCAAAATAAATAAATAAACTTTAAAGAATAAAAATAAAAATGTTCTGTAGAAAAATAAAAATAAGTAAAATATCTGTCAGCAGGGCTCACCTTGGGCTAAAGGGAAATTATTTTTTAAATTGAAACGTAAATAAATAAGGGGTGTCTGGGTGGCTCGGTTGGTTAAGCATCTGACTTCAGCTCAGGTCATGATATCAGGATTTGGTTCATGAGTTTGAGCCCCACATCAGGCTCTCTGCTGTCAGCATGGAGCCTGCTTCGGATCCCCCGTCCCCCTCTCTCTTCGCCCCTTCCCTGCTAGCACCCTCTCTCAAGAATAAATAAACATTTAAAAACAAATAAATAAACAGTTGCCACACAAATTAAATCTAGGGCTGTATGACAAACTGCAGCATTTTTTGCTGTACTGTGTAGTCCCCACGGCCCCTTCTCTCTCTGAGATTCTGTAAATCTCTGCAGCGTGCTCCCACAATGCTGCATAAAGACTTGCATCAGAGAGACCTCATTCATGCCTGCTTTGCCTTCAGGCCCAGAAACCCAGCAACAGCATGAGTAAGGAGAGAGAGAGAGATACTTCACCTTTAAGATTGTACTCATGAAATATTTACTATTACTTTCCTTCCATAGCATGGTCCTTAACTAAACTAAGTTTTCTTCACTTATATTTTTTTCAAATATTTCATTGTTTTGAAACTGCATAAAGACCAATGTATATAATTAAGTTATCTTAATACTTTATTGCTTTGGTTTATTGCTTGTTTGCTTTTGTTTTGGGTTTTATTTTGGTCAGCATCCAGGGCAAAAAACAAATGATGCTCATGATAAGTGATTTGTAGAGATTTTAGTAAAGAGACTAATTACAAAAGTGTAAGCAGAGTGTAGAGAAACCAGCAATAGAATGTGGGTCTCCAGCCTAGCACCCTTGGGAGCCACTGCTACCCTTAAGCCCTGAAGTATCGAGATGAGGAAGTGGGGGGTCTCTGTGTAGAGGGCCACCTGGCAGCCGTTGTCTTTAGTAGGAGGACAGAACCAACAAAGGGCACTTGGGTACGTGGAGGGGAAGAGAGTGGGGAGGCCAGGGAATAAACATCTCAGTCTCTCTGTCCTCTCACTGTGTGGTCTCCTCTTGGTACCTCCCACTGAGCAAACTCAACTAGAAACAGAGAACTTGGAGCACTCAACATTCTGCACAGCCATAAGCAGTATGGACAGGGAACCAGAGCAGGTGGGAAAAGCTGGTGGATGCATCTGCAGATGGAAAAAGAAGATGTCCAATACATTATGCATTCCATTATTCTGAACCAAAAGAAAACTAATAAGCAGATATTCAAAAAGAGAAATGTATGAAGTAAAAGTAAGAGTCCTCTGGACACCCAGTTCTATCCCCAGGGATATAGTTTTATATGCACCCGTCCAAACAAACAAACACAAACCATATTTTAATTTAAGCATGTGATGAGATATCCCCTTTTAACACCAAATCATTATGATTCTTAGTTACATTTTAAAAGAAGTTAATGAGTACATTGAGATTTATGAAAAACAGTAAGGACTTTTGGTGGACCAAAACTTATGCAAACAAATAAACAAACAAAATCTCTATACTCTTTGATACCCTCTCTAACATCATAGATGGACCCCTTGCCTACCTAGGGTTTAGGTCTGTTCCATCTTTCTGCAATGGTGTCATTACAATGTTACCCCATCCATAAAGCCATTCCATACTGTCTCATCTAGGGATACTCGTAGGATTTGGTCCTTATCTATGTCATGTTACCCACTACTTTCTACCTTGTTTTCAGATTTTATGTGTAAATATTGGGGCGCCTCGGTAGCTCAGTCGGTTAAGCGTCTGACTCCTGATTTTGACTCAGGTCATGATCTCACGGTTCCTAAGATAGAGCCCCGTTTCGGCTCTGCACTGATGGTGCGGAGCCTGCTTGGGATTCTGTCTCTCCCTCTCTCTCAGCTCCTCCCCCACACACGTGCTCTCTCTCTCCCTCAAAATAAATAAACAAATAAACATTAAGAAAAACATTATAGTTGTAAATATCATCTACTGTACTAGTATTAGATTTAAACTTTTTGAGGGGGGTGGTAATTGAAACCTGATTTAAAATTGTATCTCCCAAAGTCTGAGTGGAAATCTTGTCAAAGTGTGGAGGGAAGGGCAGCACACAGGAGTCATGAGCTCTGAGTTCACATCCTGGCTTGGTCTCCTCGGTGTTGTGGCCTTGGGCCAGAGCCTGCCATCTTCAAAGCAGAGTTGCCAGTAGGATTCAATAATTAGGTAGAACAATTTAAGTAGAAAAGAAAAAAACAAGAATTACTAACAAAGACAAAAGGAGACTTAGATTTACAGAGAGAACAAACACAGCTACCACTTGGACAACACGTGGTGAATGAATAAATTAACGCATTTTAGGTTTACTTATCTACAAGTTGTAGAAGAATGTCATTTCAGTCTACACTACACAAGGAAGATGAGCAGGCTTTTAATTTATAAGCAAGTCACAATAAAAGTGCATTTCTGCAACCTGATTTTCTCTATTTTTATAATTTTTCTTCAAACATCTGTGTACTCAATTATCTGAACCCAGAACCAATTCTCACCTGTACCGTGATTTTGTCTTAGTTTTTGTTTTTCATTTAATTTTTTAAGTTTATTTATTTATTTTGAGAGAGAGAGACAGAGACAGAAAGCACAAATGGGGTAGGGGCAAAGAGAGAAGGAGAGAGAATCCCAAGCAGGCTCCGTGCCGTCAGCACAGAGCCCAACATGGGGCTTGCACTCACAAACCATGAGATCATGACCTGAGCTTAAACCAATAGTCAGACACTTAACTGACTGAGCCACCCTGATGCCTTTGTCATAGTTTTTTTTTATATCAAATTGTCTACTCTAAATTCTGAAAGTATTGCTTTTCTATCCGTGATGATATGAGAAAGCTTACATAAGGGAAGCCATACCTTACTGCACTGTCTCCACTTTCTCCTATACATATTCTTTTCACAACTATTTTTATATAACAAATTATCAATAATTGTCTTACATACAAAAGCACTTGTGCACATGTAGGTCAACAGCACTCCTGATGTCACGACACATAGGGGATTAGATCTGGCAATGTCTTGGCATTACTCTGTTCCGCCACAATAACAATGCTATGTAGGCCTTGGAATTGCTAAATGAAGATTTCACAGAGAAACTTCAGAGTAAGCTAAAAACCAAATAAATAGAGCAATTTAAAATGCTAAATGGCCTTATTTCTTCATCTTCCTCCTTATGCTCCTCCCCCTCCTCTTCTTTTTCCTCTTTTATTATGAGCCAGGGAAACTTCTCAAATTTTGTCTCCTATTACACTTTGATATGTCAGTGAAGATCACATGGTAAAAATCATAGGGTCTTCTTCTGGGTTTCTGACAGCTAAACTTACTATTAACAGCAAGAAGAGGATGAGAATGAACAATGACTTCTCGTTTAAGGTCATAAGAAAGTTGTAAGGTCATTCTTGAACTAAGACCATTACACCAAAACATCCATAGTAAAAAGCAAATCACTTAATAGGTGGAAGTCATTGAGTGGACACTAACAACAACCCAATTACTTATTTGTAATCTGTCTTTTCAAGAAGTGCAATGATTGAATTAAGAATGAAAATTGTAAAGAAGTCAAAAAGTACAAACTTCCTGTTATAAAATAATAAGCCATAGGGATGTAATTAATGTACAGCACAGTGACTATAGTTAATAATACTGTATTGCATATTTAAAAGTAGCCAGAAGAGTGGATCTTGAAATCAGTTATCATCATGAGAAAAAAAATTATAACCATATATGGTGATGGATGCTAACCAGACTTATCATGGTGATCGTGCCACCATATATACAATTACCGAATCATTACATTGTACATTTAAAACTAATATAATCTTGAATGCCAATTACAGTTCAATAACAAAAGAAGAAAAGGGAGACTTGTAATATTTGTTGAAAACCTATAAAACTTTTGTTTAATTTTATGCTGTCTTCATAGAGTGGATGTTGAAAATTCTTAATTAAAAATACCAAACAAACACACCTAAAGACACTTCAGCCCAAGCATCAGCTGATCTATGAAAGGTTTTTCATGCTGTGGCCACCACCAGTCTCTCATCTTGAATCGCTCCAATAACTTCACTTTGCCCTCAAACACCAGAGAAGATTTTAAAGTTCTACTGAAACGCTGTACTATTTCATGCCTCTGTGGCTTTCCTAAAGGCAACACAATGGCAACATCATAGGGTCTTTCTTGAGAACTCCATCACCCCATCGGTACATTAGGACATTATCCCGAGGATCCTGGGAAGCAGCTGAGAAGGTTAAACTAAGATGTAAAACACCATTATTACAATTCAATTTAGAATGATCATTCTGGCATGGTTTATAAAACGTAAAGGAAGATTGTCACCAAGACACCAGGTAGGACACAGTTGTCCTAACCAACGTGAGAATCGTGGGAGCCTGAACTAAGGGAGTTTTTTAAGACCAAAGAAAAATGAATAAATTCACAATACATAGGACCCAGTGCTAAATCATGTATGGGGCTAGGTAAAAGACAGTAGTGTCTAAATTTCTGGCTTCGACAACCTGAACAGAGGTTTCCTTCCTGTGCTAAGGAATATAGAAGTAGAATGTTGCACGTTTTGCAGTTATACTAGGTTCCTTTGGTAAGTATTTGTAGGTGGGGACTACAGATGTCCTTCACTCAATCTTGGTCTCAGGTTAGAAAGGAAGCAAATGCTGTCACAGACATAGGGATTTATAGTAATGCCCCCTTATCCTTGGGGATATGTTTTAAGACCCTCAATAGATGCCTGAAATCATATAGTATCAAATCCTATGTATAGTATGTTTCTTTTTCTCTGCATACATATATTTATATGATAAAGTTGAATATATAAATTAGGAACAGTAAGAGATTAACAACAGCAACTAATCATAAATGTAACAATTACCACAATATACTGTGATACAAGCTTTGTGAATCTGGTCTCTTTTTCTCTGAAAGTATCTAATAGTACTTTCCTCGTCCTTTTCCTTGTGATGATGTGACATGATAAAGTGCCCACATGATGAGATGATGTGAAGTGAATGATGTAGGCTTTGTGAGGTAGTTTAGGTTACTACCGACCTTCTGATATATGTGGGAAGGAGAACCATCTGCTTCTGGATCGCAGTTGACTGACGGTAACTGAAACCGCAGAAAGCAAAACTGCGGAGGAGAGGGCACTACTGTATTAGCAATCTGACTCAAAAAACAGACATCCAACCTGTTCCGTAATTGTAAACAAGCCTGGCTGTCTGTCCTTTTGGGGAACCCTACAACAGCTTGCATAAAATGTTCACTGGAGGCAAAAGTGCTAATGTTCTAGCAGCAGGATTTAGCTAACCATCTATTTGGAGGGAGTTGTCCCAGAATCTTCTGGTTAGTTCTTGGATTTAAGCCAAGAGGACTATTCCTAGAGGCACAGACCTCTCTTTAGCTTCTTAAAAATATTTTCCAGCTCATTTAAATGACTTGAATACCACTAATTTCATAAATAAAATCTCTTTTTTAACATCCATTATGCTAGTTAACAAAACCTCTGATCTTGTTGGGAAACAAAGAGAGTTGAATCACTTGAAGCAACCATATCTTTTAATTAAATGCCAAGACTCACCCTGGGAGTATTTTCTAGATTAGGGCCAACTGACTACCTCTGGGGTGTGGATGAAAACTAACACGCACATCACACTGACAATGCTGAAGTGGTTTAAGCAGATGGCAGACAACGTAACGGAGGAAAAATAATGTGTTCAGTTTGGGACATGCTTACTGCAGGTGACAAGTGAAGATAGTTGAGTAAATGTTTAATTATATGGATCTGATATATGGAAAAAAATTATAGATGCATATTCAATTTGGAAATCGCTAGAGTGTGATGTTTTTCTATTTTTGCTCATAAAAAAAGTAGAGCACAAAGATAGCACTTATTTATCCATTTTTTTTCTTTTACTCAACATTTGTTTTAAGTGTCCATTATGTGCCAGATGCTGTGTTTGGTCCAAGAATAGGAAGTCAACGTCACAGGCCCTTCTTTCATAAAGCTCACGTCTAGGGAGAGTATGAGTAAGTACGTATAAGTAATACGATTTAGGTGGGTTAATAGAAAGTAGTCTCTTCCCATCGCAATAAACAACTGTAATTGAGAACACACTCATTTCTTAGAATTTAACCTTTTGCCATAAAATGGCAAATAAAATTGGTAAAATTGTAAAGACGATTATGCAAACTGCACTTTAATACATCTTAGAGTTTGGGAAAACTGCCTCCAGAATGGGTCAGGCAGGAGATAACAAATGTTTGTTAGGATATGGAGCAAAAGTGTGTTATGGGTGCTCTGTCGGTGGCAGCTGAAATTGGTACTGCTACAGTGGAAAACAGTATGGAGGCTCCTCAAAAAATTAAAAATAGAACCACCGTGTAATTCAGCGATCCCACTTCTGGTTATCTATCCTAAGGAAAGGAAATCACTCTCAGGAAGGGATATCTGCATTCCCACGTTCGCTGCAGCACTATTTACAATAGCCAAGGCATGGAAACAATCTAAGCGTCCTCTGGCAGATGAACAGATATAGAAAATGTAAGATTGTATAGAATGGAGATCCTGCCGTTTGCAACAACACGGATGGATCTTGAGGGCATTCTACATGGAGACTGTAGTTAACAATGCTGTGTTGTATCCATGGAAGTTGCTGTGAGAACGGTTTTAAAGTTGTCACCATAATAAAAATAAAAAGGCAATTATGTGAGGGGAAGGGTATATTAACTAACCTTATACGTGTAAAAATGCATGTATTAACGAACCAACATACACGTGTATCAAATCATCACAGCATACACCTTAAACTTACACAATATTATATACCAATTATATCTCAAAAAAGCTGAAGAAAAAGAGAATGACTGAAAGCTATGTACAAAAGGGGGGATCTGAAGAACCACAGCAACAACCTATAGCATAGATCATGGGACATAGCTCGCAATAATTCCCCCATATTTGCCACAAAAGGGCTTCATTTCCTAAAGAAGCAAACGGTTGTAGATGAGCCTCCAGGTGCTACAAGAGAGCAGTAGCTGGGTGAGTAATGACATTTTTTCCATATTAAACAATTTTAACAGAGAATTAATTGCCCTATGGTTTAAATTAATGGGATTACATAATGTTTACTGAGTTCCCCAGAGGGGGAAAATTGAGGTGCAAAATTTGCCCTTGAAATTGTAAAATAAGGAAAATAAATGAATATACATACACATATGTACACATACACACACATACACACCTATACATTTTCATTCCACATGTGTGTATATTTATTATATTTTTTATGAGAATGGAAAACCCACCTGTTTTAAGTTCTGAAAAACATCTTGAATGCCTAACAAATATTACCAAATTTCCAAACTGTTTCACCAATCACTGTTTCTTAATTTTATAACTTAGGTGGATATCAAGGGAAATTTAATCCTTGTGTTTCTGATTCTTTTGCATTCGTCCCCCCCGCCCCCCAAGTGTTTCATAGGAACCATTTGAAGTCTAAAGGGACTTAGAGGTCTTCTGTTTTAAGCACATTTAAGATGGTTTATTCAGTTAAGTAGCATTTTGTCAGGATCAAATGGATATGAAACTCAGAAGCCTTAAATTATTTTGAAACTTTGAAGACTGATAAACATCATCAATATTTATTTAGCACTTTTAGGTCTACTCTAGTCAAAAATGTAAATATACCAAAGGGATCTTAGAGCACTTAACTATTTTTTTTAATTACACTTTCTTTTTCTTTATGAGAAAGCAACAAAAATTAGTATAAACAACCATTTGAACAAACACTGAATTGGACCTTGCGTGGTATGAGCTGAAGGTCCTGGTCATTGCCCAAATATGATAAGTGAGACTGTTTATCCTGACATTCAAGATTATCTGATCCTTAACCAGCTACTGCTCCCTGAATGGTCCACAGGGAAAACATATGTAGGAGAACTGTTCCTAGCAAAGGACCAGTCTGTTTGACCATTAAGAACTTTGATTCCCAAGTCCGACACAAAATTCTACGATCCAAGCTTGAATCCTGTAAATGATGCTTTTAGCCTAAGGAGAAAGTTCTGCATCACATGGGCTCTGGGTCAAACTTAGGTTTGTATTTTTGATTCTACCATTTACTAACGATAGGGTCTTAAGTGAGATATGTAGTAGCTTAAAGTCATTAGATTCTTTAGATGAAACATTAGGATAATCACAGTTCCTACTTATTATGGTATCTGTAATTTATCTTAAAATATTTTAGTATAGGTGCAGTTAATAGTACATTCAGGAATGATACACACCAGAAAGCCATACTGAGAAGAAGCTAATTGAATTCTGTTGTTGATAGCTCAATCAACATAATATACTTTAATTAGCATGGTGAATGTCAGAAATAAGTTGTTATATCTGTAAGATCGGTGACTTGGTAATTAGCATTGACGAATGCTAGAAATGTGCTTTATGAAGAAAAATTAAAGTTTCAAGATACATGGATTGGCTTAAATATTAAAAGAAAACACTACCAATGCACTCCATCTTTGGGTAAACAAGACAAAAGAATCTAAGGAGTTCAGCAGGTTTTACCTTCGCTGTTAGTGTCCATATGATTTCTAACTTTTTTTGGGGGGGGTGGTAAATTGATTCCAACTTAGTGTTAATGAAACTCTGCCTTTATATCATCATCTGCCTTAAACAGCCTACTGCTTCATGTTGGAGGTAACTAAAAAGACAGACTTGGGGTTCATCAAAACTACTGAATAGGTCATGTGAACCGTTCTGTATCTGCTTGCTAATAATACTTATTTAATTAATGATTTTATTATGTGGCAGAATTTGATATGAGATTTGCTTATGTTAGAGAGGTTGTGAGAAAGTAGCTAAGTCACATATCTCAGATTGCTACTGTGGACATTATGTACCTCACAGAATAAAAGAGTTATTTTGCATTACCTAATTGGCTTATTGAAGTCATAAGGCAACCTTATATGATAGAGATGAGAAATAAGGAAGAAATCCATACTGAGCACTCTGGACAGTTATTGGTGCAGTCAGAGCTCAGGAAATACTTACTACTATGAGTGCTAAAGTGATCTGGAACCAAAATAAGCCATACGCCTTCTACTTCCTCCAATACGTGCCTGAGTGTCAGATTTTATCACCTACTTCAGGAAAAACCTTTTCTTTTTCAGAAAGAACATGAGAGTTTTTGCCTACGCATAGGCAAAGATGGTTCCGGCTACCCATCTCGGACCTTCTCAGACCAAGTAGAGCTGTAGCCTCTGGGCTTGTCTTACCTTGTAATGCATTTGGAAAGCACCATATTCTCAGGAATAGAAAAGGTAGGAGCCAAGGAGAGGTTGTATTTCTCTAGCCCTGAGAAACTAGGAAGTCCTGATAGGTCCTGTAACATGCCCAGTAAATTCCTGAGCCTCAGAACGAAGGCTTCATAAGACATTGTGGAATTTAACCAATTTAACTTGTTTAGTCAGAACAGAAGGAGAGTGTGGGGGTGGGGGAGAGGACTTCCTTTTCCAAAACAAAAAGAAGCACTGAAAAGGTCTACCTGTGGTTTGAGTGATGTGATGCATTAAATTTTATATAATTTATATATATAATGCATATATACATACACATAATATACACACATACATGTACATATATATATATATATGAATATATATATACATATACATCATACAAAATATATGGCTATATGGAAATATAGACAACTAGAGTGTGATTGTTTAATTTTTGGTACTTTGAAGTACTTTACTTTTTAAAAAAAAAATTTTAATGTTTATTTTCGAGGAGAGGGGGAGGGGCAGAGAGAGGGAGACACAGAACTTGAAGCTGGTGAACTCACCAACTGTGAGATCATGACCTAAGCTGAAGTCAGATGCCTAACTGATAGCCACCCAGGTGCCCCAGAAGTATTTCACTTCTTTATGCAAACAACTGTACTTGTCCAATGGATATATATAATTAAAATGCTGGCAATCAGTCCACCAACAAAATGAGATTTTTTTGTATTGTGTTTCCTTTCTTGTTTGTTTGTTTGTTTAATATGCATTCTCCTGAGAAGACTAAATTACAGCCAGAGTAAGGCCGCAGGAATACTTTGTCAAAATCACATCTTTTTTTATAAAATTAGTAGCACTTAATGTGTTCTGAGGTCGGCAGAGAACTGGAAGTCAGGTGCTAGGGGCAGAATGTGGCAGAAAATGGATGCAGTGGTGCCTGGATGGCTCAGCTGGATAAGCGTCAGACTCTTGATTTTGGTTCCAGTCATGGTCTCATTGTTGGTGAGTTCGAGCTCCACATCGGTTCTCTGCCCTGACGGCGTGGAGCCTGCTTGGGATTCTCTCTCTGCCCCTTCCCTGCTTATGCTCTCTCTCTGTCCTTGTCAAAAATAAATAAATAAACATTACAAAAAAAAAAAAAAAGAAAGAAAAGATTTGGGCGCCTGGGTGGCTCAGTCAGTTAAGCGGCTGACTTTGACTCAGGTCATGATCTCAGGTTCTTGAGTTCAAGCCCCACATCTGGCTCTGTGCTGACAGCTCAGAGCCTAGAGCCTGCTTTGGATTCTGTGTCTCCTGCTTTCTCTGCCCCTCCCCCGCTCATGCTCTCACTGTTTCTCAATACTGAATAAAAGTTAAAAAAATTTTTTTTAATTAAACAAATTTTAAAAAAGAAAAGAAAATGGATGCAAACTGTATCAAATGAAGGAGTCTGGCCCACCTTTCAAATCTGGCCCAGTGTATAGGAGCTGTCTAGCGCAATTGGGAGATGTATGATAGGCTCCGCTCGTATTCATTTTTAAAGTTTAACCCTGAGTCATTTTACCTAAATCAAGAAGGTATTTTTAGAGTCAGATCGTGTATGCTTCTCATAAGCAGCAGAGGTACTGGATATCTGTTCCAACTCAGATTTTGGAAGCAGTTATTCTTCTCGAAAGTTATTTTTTTCCTGTGGCATTTCATGGAAAACACTTGCTGTAGCCAACAAGCTATGGATATGTTTTCTTAGGCTGAAGAGATTCTTATTATGAATAAGCTAATTGAAGCCATGGGAAAAAGTGCAATTAAAGAATTTTTGGTTTATAATACATCATGTAGTTGGAAATAATCTTGAGAAGTCATCGAATTCAACTCTTGTATTGAGAATAAGGGACACCCTTAACCACCCCTCCCCTCCAACAAATGTCTATCTGTCCTGTTTTTGAAACAATTTAGTAGTATAATATAAGCCTGCTAGGTAAATTCTGCCCTCTAGTATATCTTAGAATTGTAAAGTTACTTGAATATCTTTTGTTGCAAATTAAACTAAAAACACCATAAAAATATAAGCCATTTTATTATTTTTTTGTATTATCATTTGTGATCTGATTCTGGGGCCTCCATATATCTTCTAGTGTACTATCTTTCATTTTCCACTATTTCCATTTCTTTCTTGCATAAATTAGGAATTTGGTGTTGCTGCAAGCAACAAAGACTAATCTGAGTTAGCACCACAATGAGGTGGCTATGTAATGTGTCATTGTGGCTAGGATGAATTAATATTTCCCAGAATGCCCATTAAGGATGTTTCATTAGGGTAAGAGACAAAGAAGATTCTCTCCAGAGCTGGAGAGATGAAGGAAGGAAGCAGCCATCCTATAGCATACATACGTTGTTGCTGATTTGTTGACTTATCTTATCTTCTTGGTGAGAAACAACAGCTTGTCCTACAATTGCTCTCCCTTACCTCTGGATCTTCTGGATTCCTCTGACTTCTGAACTAGGTGTGTTAGGGTGCATGGTCAGTGCCTCGAGGAGGGGCTCTGGCTTCTGCAAGATATTCATTTTAAGGTCAGTGGCAATAAGAATGGACACAGGCCCCAGTCAATCCTTGGGGATTTCTAACTTTTCCTCATGGGGTTCCAGTCTGCTGGTGATCTTCTCTTCCAGACCGTCTGCCCTGAGAACTTTGGGCTCTGACATGAAATGTGGAGACAGCCTTGCGGAGACTTCTTAGCCAGCTGCCATAATGAGGTAAGCAAGTACCCGGTAATAAATTCCTTAATATATCCCTATATATTCTATTGGTTCTGCTTCTCTGGTTGAACCCTGCCCACTACATGCAGGAAACGGAATTAGAGACCAAGAATTAGGAGTAGAAATCAAGACTGGCCTTTGTTTCTGTCCTTCCTTATTCTTTTTTAAAAAAAAATTTTTTTTAATGTTTTTATTTATTTTTGAAACAGAGACAGACAGAGCATGAATGGGGGAGGGGCAGAGAGAGAGGGAGACACAGAATCGGAAGCAGGCTCCAGGCTCTGAGCCATCAGCCCAGAGCCCGACGCGGGGCTCGAACTCACGGACCGTGAGATGGTGACCTGAGCTGAAGTCGGACGCTTAACCGACTGAGCCACCCAGGTGCTCCTGTCCTTCCTTATTCTAATTTCCAGTTTCTCTTTCTCTTTATAGTATGCATGTCCAGAAAACATGTTGGATAATATGTCCTTGAGAGTTAGTAGAAGCACTTACATGTCCAGCTACCTGAAGAGACATGAATTCCCTTATTCAGTATCTACTTCCTCTCGTGACAAATTCTAAATTCTCAGGAAAGACTCTGTAGAACTCATGAGAATCCTAATCTCTAGCTTGGAGCAATCTGCTGTTTCTGGGGAAGCCGACTATGTAGAAGGAATTGGGCTATGTCTGGTGCCCACCAACTAGTCCAAACAACTGTGTCAAGTGCAGCAAGGTTAGGTTGAACAGAATGACTACTGGGATTCCAATGGCATTTTTCACATGGACAGGAGAAATTAGGGACCAAGCTGTCCACTGTTGCCAGGACTGATAGTTATCAGAACATACTGATAGGGTCATGATGGTTGTTTCCTGCTGATGCTTATGCCATGTAAGCTGTTAAACATTTTCATATTACCCCTGCCCATAGATTTAACTTAAAATAGTCATTCGCCTATACAAAACATTTTCTCAGGGTTTGTAATAGGCATAAGCACTGTATTGGTGTCCGGGGAAACAAAGTTGAGTTAGAAGGCAAGGTTGTAGGCTATGAGTGCATAATTTAGCAGGAGAGACAGCCACTTCCAACTTCATGTGAAGGAAGCATTGGATTCAGAGTCAAACATGTTAGATTTATTCTTTGCTTTTTCATTTACTATCTTTTTGACCAGATAATTTTATGGTGTGGTAGTTTTGTAAGGAAACATATGACTGTGTCCTACATTCTAACGTCATCACTTAACAATCGATACAAGCTTGGGTCAATTATTTAATCTTCCCAGGATAGTGTTTGTGTCTAAAACATAGGGATAAGATTGTTAGGAAAACCAAACAAGATACTATATGAAAGAATGTAGTGTAACAGCAATACCTTTCCTTTTACATTAAAACCTTTGTTTGCGGGCATAATTCATTCCAGAACATGCTTGTAATCCAAAGCACTTGTGTATCAAAGCGAATTTCCCCACAAGAAATAATGGAAACTCAGATGATTCATTCCACAACCCGAAAAGATTCACATAAAAATGATTACAATATGGTAATATAATACAAGATAATAAAGAATGTACAACATATAAAGAAAATAAAGTAGCCTGCATTTATATTTGAAAACCTTTGTGGCTGGTGTGAGGGAGACAAGAGGGAGGAGGGTTATTGTGATGGATGACTTTCACTATCACTAATGGAATCACTGCTATCTGTTGGCTCCATGGTATCTTTTTCTTTTCATGCAATGTCAACAAGGAACCTATCCAATGACCTAGAATGAAGCAAAGCATTCCTAAGCTTCCTCTTGTAAGGAAAAGCAAAGAACTGTCCATAGGTGCTTTGAGGTGACAAAAATACACTCGTGCCTATTGTGGGCACCTTCCAATGTTCTAAAAAAAATCACTGATTTCTGCCAAACACCGTGGCCTGAGACCAAGCGTCGGAATATGGGAGATGATCACCCACAATCCCACAGTGAGGGGGAGGTGAGGGAAGAGAGAGAGAAAACACTGGCTCAGCTGTGATCATGTGAAGTTCGGCATCATGTACTACTTGTATTGTAAGACATGGCTTGATAATTAAGTTAAAATTTATTAGAAATGTTTGCTTGTCTTCCAGAACACTTGCAGAACAAGTTACTCACAATCCAAGGTTTACCAATATTTTCATTTCTTGGACCCTTTTGTTTTTAATCATATTTGATTTTTTTAAATGATGAATGCTAATTTTTTCAAATTCTTTTTCAGCAATTAGAAGTATAACTATAATTTTTAAATTTGGCCATTTGATCAATCGTATAAATAGATTTTTCAACATAAACCATCTTATATTTGTAGAAATAATCCTGCTTGGTATTTTGTTATTCTCCTGGATTTAATTGACCAGAAATGTATTTAAGATTTTTTTTTAAGTCTATATGTAGTGGGTACATCTTGACGCACAAACTCAAATATGGGGGGGAAAAA
The DNA here is from genome assembly GCF_027475565.1 of Acinonyx jubatus. Classification (NCBI taxonomy): domain Eukaryota; kingdom Metazoa; phylum Chordata; class Mammalia; order Carnivora; family Felidae; genus Acinonyx; species Acinonyx jubatus. The sequence goes on from NC_069382.1 coordinate 185,936,097, forward strand.
TCACAGTTTTTATTATCTTTAAATCAATTTAATTCCAACTTCAAGCACTCATGCCCCTAGTTTGGCAGAAAATTCAAAGTCAGTTATTCTTGAGTTTCTTTTATATTATGAGAGTATAAAGTTTCTAAGGTCTCTCAAAGTACCGAGGCTTTGGAGGAAATCCCTTGTCCTCAGTCATCCCTGCTCCTCACTTGCTCCCCAGCCACCTATCACTCAGTTCTAGATCCCTAAGTGGCCATTTTCTTCACAGATTTTACTGCTTCTTAGACCAGACCAGACCAGAGCTCAGGCCCCTGATGTTTAGGGACTTGTAAATCTCTCTTTTCTCACCAGCTGGAGGGAATATCTTTTCTTCCCTCTAAGTAAAAGCTGATCTCCACCATGAAAATACCCTAATCTCTTCAATGAAGTGGTTTTTGTTTTGTTTTGTTTTTTGTTTTTTGTAAAAATGGAGAGAGAATCATTCAGAAAACCTCAAAGTAACAAATTACAAATCATAACAGCTTGGGGCTGAATGGATGTGGAGAACAGCAACATAATTTGATAACGTGAATTGTGACACTTTCCACCTCTTCCATGCTTGGGAACAGTTTAAACGGTACAAAAATATCAGCTCCTTCTCAGGGTTTGGAAGGCTTTCTTGCTAAAATCATCTGAGTTTCATGCCTTTTCAAAGAATAGCTCTTTTTATGAGGATATCAATTTACTACATGGTGATGGGTCGATTCAGATTTTCTACTTTGTCCTGTGTCAATTTTGGTAATCTGCATTTTTCCAGAATAATTATTCATTTCGTTGGAATTACATGTATAGCACAGAATTATGCATAGTATTATAGTTTTTAAAATCCTACCTGTTTCTGGGATTGTATATTTTTATTTTTACATAATAATGTTTTCACTTTTCACTTGATCAGCTTACTTAGAAGGTTTGGGTATGTTGCTGTTATTTTTCAAAGGCTCTGCTCTTGGATTTTTTAAAAATTAATTCTAATATAATTTTTCTATTTATACATTTCTGCCTCTTCTTTTATCCTCTTTCAATAAGTTTGTTTTCTTTTTCTAACTTCTTGAGTTGAGGCTTAATTCATTTATTTCCAAGCCATCTTGTTTAATAAGGTATGCATGAAATGTTGTGCATATGCCTCTGATCCTGGTAGTGATCGTATCTTAGATTTGACGTGGCTTGTCATCACTTGTAATTTTTTTGGTAATAAAAGTTTTGTATTTTGTATTTTTAGGAGAATATTTAAAATTATTACATTATTTAGTACATTTAAGTGTTTAATATAGACACATGCACACATTTTTCCCTATTTTTATTGAATCGTGGCCGCAAACATATTCTCTGAAATTTCAGTTTTAAAGAGTTTATATGATCTCATACTTTTAATATCAAGAGTCTGTTTTAATCTTCACTTTCTTTTTCCACAGAACATATAACAGTGAAGTTAAGAGTTCAAAACTAGCTCTAGAACTTTCTTATATGGACTGCACTGACTTTGTTCTCCCCATGGCTCCTTTTTGCCTTCAGGAACTTCACTGCTGATTACTCATTAGTCTCTTATGCTCTGGTAGAATGCAGGTCTCTCATTTCATGGAACTTTCTCTGCCCTTGACTCATGAAACCCTTGACTTCAGTTCTTTTTATACCTCCTTGGCTATTATTCTTGAGACACTTCATTAATTATTCCTTCTCTGTGCATTCTTCTATTATAGTTTTCATTAGAATTTTTATCTTTGGTTCACTGTCTCTCTCTCTCTGTTTTTCTGCAAATTACATTGTGTTGGGCAAGCTCTTTTATTTCTACACAATCAAATAAATGTATTTTACACTTTCTTATCAGTAGCTTACTGCCACCTGAACATAATCACCAGAACATTATGTCTATGAAATTAATATAATATCAAACATAAGGTAATAATAATAAAAAAAAGATTTCTGTCACATGGAATTAAAATATTCTTGAAGACTTCAACCGTAAGTATGTGAAAAGTGTCTTCATTACTATCACATAACCTACACTAAAGAAATAGAATGTCTTTCATACAATAAGTAAAGTAATAATAAAAAAAAGATGGACTTGAGTTCATTTAGATGTATTACCATTGATTCTCTATTGTATCTCTGTAGGTTTCTCAGGCCAATTTCTTTCCATTAAATCATATTATCCTTATTAAAATGGAGTTATTCAGTTACAGAGAATTCCAGAATTGTTTGAAGATATGTTACAGATTATGAATGAAAGATATAAATGCAACCAAAACTTCAATATCAGCCTCTGTAAAATATTGTGAGTTATCTTTCCTATCTCGAAGTCAATATAGGGGAAAATTTTGTGAACATTAATCACCAACCAGCTATGCATCAGCTTCATGGGTATATGATATGCAAACCAGATTGTCCTCACTAATTATTATGTATTGCATGACATACAATATTCTATTACAAAATAAAACATCTTATTAAAATCAAGATGGGGTGACTGGAGTTAAGCATCCAACTTCTGATTTTGGCTCAGGTCATGAGCTCATAGTTCATGGAATTGAGCCCCGCATGAGATCAGGCTTTGCAACGACAGTGCAGAAAGGTCTCTGCCCCTGTCCTGCGTGTGTGCTTTCTTTCTCTCAATAAGTAAATAAATAAACTTAAAAAGTAAATAAAATCAAGGTCATTTAAATCTTTTCTTTTCCTAAATCCTCCATGCCTATCAATCTTCAATATAATTAAGTTAGATTACAGAAGTTTTCTTTAGCAAGTTACACTGATATTTATGTAGCTTAAGCTTCCTTTTGGTGTTCTAAAAATTACTTTAAAAAGCAATTTAATATGGATGCCTTTTGGACTTCAGGTCTCTCTTTTCAAATGAATAAAAGCAAAAGATGCACTTTAAGTAAATAGATGATACTAACTGTGTTGATGTGGCTAGTTGATGGATTAATTATAGGGCAAACATGAATTACTCTTAAAAATAAATCATTTTTGACTGCCAGTTTCTCTTCTCAACTTCTTCCCTTCCCTTTCTTGCCAAATAAATTGACAATCACATTTAATATTTGACAACTAGGAAAAAGCTGCATTAAAAAAAATTCTCCAGGTCTGGTGAGAACTTTGATAATAATCTATTACAATAAATACATGACCATTGCAACAGTGGACTCAGATATAATGGCAGCTTTTATATTAACCTTGCAAATCTGTTCATTAAAAACATTTTATTATGTGTTTCTTTGCTTTCTTGCCAAATGACGAACTTTCTATTTACCATTTTCATCTTTAGTCAAGTAGAGATATCCAAACCACGAAATTCCTTGTCCCTTTCTTTGACTTTATTTTGGAAATCATGCTTAGGTTCTCATTTATATTATATAACTATGGATCACACAGAAATGATAGCGGTACCCAGTCTTAGTTCAAATTTTCCAAAAAGAAAAATGATTTTCAAGCAAAAATTTCAAGGAGGGAACATTCCAATTTTGCAAAAATTAATTAATGGCTTATTTTTTGTTTGCATTTTGCTTTTATTACTTATTTCCCATAGATAGTTGCTGGCTGAGGCTGCAGGAAGGTGCTTATTTATCCAGTCCCAATAAGATTATTTGGTGGGTAGATTCAATAAGTGAGGTCCTGAAAGAGAATATGATCAGGATCCAGAAGAATATTTCATCAAAAAGGATAGAACAGTTGTTTTCAGTGTTCATTTCTATTACAATATACTTAAATGGGCAACCTTCACAAAAGATTTTTAGGGTGGTGAAAATACTCTGTATGATACCACAATAATGGATACATGTCAATATTCATTTGTCCATACCTTTAGACGGTACAACACCAAGAGTAAACCTTAAAGTACACTGTTAATCTTAGGTTATTATGATGTAACAAACATACCGCTCTGGTGGTGAATGTTGATAATAGGGGAAGCAATACATGTATGGTAGTAGGAAGTATATGGAGAATCTCTTTATCTTTTGCTCAATTTTGCTGTGAATCCTAAACTGTTCTTTAAAAAGTCTTAACAATATATATAAATGATAAATTAAAAAAAAAAAAGAAACTTGTTAGAGCATGGAAACACTTGGATGATAGCATTGTGGTACTCAGCAGACTACTGAGCCCTCAATACATGGATAAGCTATTCCATTGGTGCATCCACAGGACTGTCCTTCCCAGTATTCAGATACGTGCGTAGGCAGCCCTCTCCCACGTTGCATCTGAGTCAACAGGGCTTTAGCATGTGCGATGCAACAGAGCCTCGATACACACACAGCAGAACTTTTCTGATTAGAACATTCTTTCGGAGAACCCAGCCACCATGTTTAAGGTTGTCTAAACTATCTTTCTGGAAAAAAGGCCATAAGAGGTTTTTCAAGCTAAAACAGTGCATGAGAGGGAGCTCACATGAAAGAAGACTGAGGGTCCCTGGTGAGCTCCAAAATTCATGAGTAACCCCTCCCGACATATATGAAGGAGAAGAAACTCCCAGTCAACACACAAACGGTTGAAAAATAAATACTTTAAGCCACTAAGTTTTGATGTGATATGCTACCCAGCAATAATTAACTGATATACTGTTTATTCAGTTTCATCTTCTTTTATTATAACCTCATAAAACGTCACTCCACATACTAGGAGTCCCCAACCTTTCTTCCCCTACACTTTGATCTTTGATTCTACAAATTTCCCTCCCCTGCATTTTAATCTTTAGTAATTCCGAATCGTTCTTTCTCTTGCTTTGTACCTTGATCTTAACATTTCATCTGTTGCGAGTTGGAGTGGGGTATGTCCATAGAAGGCTTATAGAGGAAATGTTAGAGTCATCTGGAATTTTTCATCAACATTCTAAGAAGTTTGGTTAGTGTTCCTGTTCTCCCACTCTATCTATTCACATGAAATAATTTGCTTAGTGAGGCATTGGCCCTTAATGAAATGAGTGTCATCTCCTTGAGTATATTATAGGGAATAAAAACCAAAAACAATTATTCTATCCACTTTGATTGAATATTTTGCTCTTGATGTGATTTTCTTTCCAGACCTCACCCACTAGTCTTCCCACCTAGTCTTCCCATAGCATTAGAACAGTAAGCACCTTCTCTCAGCCTCAGCCAGCAACTATTTATGGGAATTAAATTAAAAAAAAACACACAAATAAAAATGAGGCATTAATCGGTATTTCCAGAATCTGAATCTTCTTTTACTGACATGTTTGCTTTAACCACTGATAACTACTCATCTTTTACTGTTTCCATGGTTTTGCTTTTTCCAGAATGTGATGTAGTTGGAATCATACAGTATGTAGCCTTTTCAGATTCTTTTACTTAGTACTATGCATTTAAGTTTCTTCCACTTCTTTTTCATGTATTGTCTGCTCATTTTTTAGTGATGAATAACATTCCATTATCTGGATGTACCATAATTTGTTTATCCATTCATCTCCTGAAGGACATATTGTTTACTTCCAAATTTTGGTGATTATGAATAAAGCTGCTCTTGACATCCATGTGTACTTTTTGTGTGGTCATAAGTTTTCAACTACTTTGGATAAATACCAATGAATGTGATCATTGTGGGACCAAAAAGTAAAAATATGTTTAGCTTTCTAACAAACTGCCAAGCAGTCTTCCAAAGTGGCTGTATCATTTTGCATTCCTACTGGGAATGTATGAGCATTACTGATGTTCCACATCCTTGTCAGCACTTGGTGTTGTCAATGTTCTGGATTTTGGCTATTTCAATAGGTTTGTACTGGTTTCTTATTGCTCTTTTAATTTGCATTTCCCTGATGACACATAATGTGGAGCATCTTTTCATAGATTTATCTGCCATTTGCATATCTTATTTGATGAAGCATCTGTTAAGGTCTTTGGCTCATTTTTAATTTGTTTGCTTTCTTATTGTTGAGTAGTAAGAATTCTCCGTATATTTTGTATGAAAGTCTTCATTCAGGTACATCTTTGCAAATATTTTCTCTCAGACTGTGGCTTATTTTCTCATTCTCTTGACAATGTCTTTCTCAAAACAGAAAATTTTAATTAATGAAGTCTTTTATGTCAATTATTTCTTTAAGGATCATGCCTTCGGTATTGCATCTAACAGATCATTGCTATATTCAAGGTCATTGGTGTTTCTCCTATGCTATCTTCTAGGAATTTTATAGTTTTGAACTTTCTATTTAAATCTGTGATACATTTTAAGTTAATTTTTCTAAGAGGTAAACATTCTATGATTTGAATTTATTCATCAGAGGTTTGTAGTTTTCCTTTTCTATATCTTGTACATATTTTGTTAGATTTATAATTACCTATATTATTTTGGAGGATGTTACTGTAAATGATACTGCACTTTTAATGATATTGGAAAGCAATTGACTTCTGCATTTTAACCTTATATCCTACAAGCTTGTTAATTTGCCCATTAGTTCAAAGAGGATTTTTTGGTCATTTTTTTTAGTGTTCTCTGCATAGAGGATCATGTCATTTGCAAACAAAACCATTTATTTCTTCCTTCCCAATCTGTATGCCTTTTATTTTATTTTCTTGTCTTACTACATTAGCTAGACCTTCTAGTACAATGTTGAAAAGGAGTGACAGAGGGGACACCCCTTTCTTATACTAGATCTTAATGGGAAAGCTTCAAGTTTCTTACCACTAAGTATGATGTTAGATGTGGGGGGGTTTGCAGATAATCTTTATCAAGTTGAAGAGGTTTCCCATTATGAATAAGTGTTGGATTTTGTCAAATACTTTTCCGGCATCTACTGATATGTTCAAGTGATTTTTCTTTTTTAGCCTCTTGATGTGGTGGATTATATTAATGGTTTTCAAATATTGAACCAGACTTGCATACCTGGGATAAATCCCACTTGTTACTTGTGTATAATCTTTTTTTTATATTGTTGGCTTCAATTTGCTAATATTATTTGTTGATTTTTGCATGTCTTATCATGAGAGATATTTGTTTGTATTTTTATTTTCTTACAAGTCTTTTAATGGTCCTGGCATAGCACAATGCTGGCCTTATAACATGAATTAGGAAGTATTCCCTCCATTTCTGTCCTGTGCAAGAGGTTTTAGAAAATTTGTATAATTTCTTTCTTACATGTTTGGTGGAATTCATCAGTAAGCCTATCTAGGTCTACTGTTTTCTGTTTTGGAAGGTTATTAATATAGATTCAATTTCTTTAATAGATGCAGGCCTATTCAGATTGTCTTTCTTCTGTGAGTTTTGGCAAATAGTACATTTCAAGAAGAAAATATAATGTTTCTTCTAGGTTATCAAATTGGTGGGCAGAGAGTTGTTCATAATATTTTATTATCCTTATAATGTCCATAGGATATGCAATGATACCTTCTCTTTCACTTCTTATATTAATTATTTGTAGCTTCTTTTTTTATATTTAACCTGCCTAGAGGCTTATCAATTTTAATGATCTTTTCAAAAAACTAGCTTTCACTGGATTGATTTTCCAAAATGGTTTTTTTAAGGAAATATTGCTGTCATCTTTTTATAGAGTATAATTCATCTGCACTCTGCTCCACTCACCTTCCTCTGTATGAAAAGACAATAAAGTGCAAGAAATAGTCCTCCATATCACATCTGATTCTTTCTTAGATCCATAAAGAATCTAAATGTTTTCCTTGTCACAATACATTTACTTGGAGTAGCACAAACAGGTGTTCTTCAGTTTTTTCACAATGTTAGTAAAATTTCTGCCTCAACATAAATCTTGTTGGAGCATGGAGTTCATTGTCCTAAAAAATGATGTTGTAAACGTGGCTTAGTTGGTTTGTTTTTGCAACAGGTGCTGCTATGGACTGAATGTTTCCTCAAAACCTCAAAAGATAAAACCTGATGTCCCATGTGATGGTATTTAGAGGTGGGGCCTTTGGGAGGTGACTAAGTCATTTAAGGTGGAACTCTGATGAATAGAATTAGTATCCTTATGAAAGAGACCTCGGATAGCTCCCTTGTTCTCCTTAGGCCTTGTGAAGACCCTGTGAGGTAGTCATTTATGAATCAGGAACTGGACTCTCACCAGGCACCAAATCTTCTAGCATCTTGATCTTGGATTTCTCAGCCTCCAGAACAGTGAGAAATAAATGTTTGTTGTTTAAGCCACCCAGTCTATAGTATTTTGTTATAGCAGCCCAAATGGACTAAGACAGGTACCATGAGAAAGTTGTTTTATTGTTTTTTTGTTTTTGTTTTTGTTTTTAGTTCTTATACATAGGGACACCTGAGTGGTTCAGTTGCCTAAACATCCAACTCTTGATTTTGACTTAGTCATGATCTCAATGGTTCATGAGTTTGAGCCCTGCTTCGGGCTCTGTACTGACAGTGTGGAGCCTGCTTGGGATTCTCTCTCTCCCCCTCTCTTTACCCCTCCTCTGCTGGCTCGCTCTCTCTTTTTCACTCAAAAATAAATAAGCTAAAAAAGTTTAAAAAGTAAACCTTATTCATAAATATCTAACTAACCTATAAGAAGAATTTCCAATCGCTCTGATTATGCTTCCCAGTAGTACATGATTTATTTTGCTTTTTTTTTGCAGACTTAAAAAAAAAGTTTATTTATTTTGAGAGAGAGAGAGAGAGAGAGAGAGAGTAGGGGAGAGGCAGAGAGAGAGGGAGAGAGTCAGAATGCCAAGCAGACTCCACACTGTCATCGCAGAGCCCAATGCAAGTTTCCAACTAACCAAGTGAGATCATTACCTGAGCCCAAATCAATAGTCAGACGCTTAACTGACTGAGCCACCCAGGCACCTCTTGCAGTAGATTTTTTAATGTCACAAACATTCCATCTCATGATTAAATATGTATCTAGCACTTAATGTTTTCAATATACCTGGCAGACATTGCTAGCTACTCCTTTGAACAAGACTGTGAAATGAGTTATCACTGAGTTGAGAACATCATCTTTTAGATAAAGGAGATGAGGCTTGAGAGATTGCCCAAGGTCATGTTATATAGTAATGACAGAGCTGAGATTAGAATTCTTAGCTTTCAGTGTCTCTGCTTTCATAAAATCAGATGGATCTGAGCTGAATGTCTCCTTAAATGAAGAAAAAAGTTTCAAGGAAGGGGCATGTGACTCTACGCTGAGAAATGGCAATTTAGCAATTTAGTGGATGTGATTTTAAGAATAGATTTGCCTTCCATTGTGATGTGGATTTTTTTTTATCACTTCTTATAATTTCTTTTGTGATACTCTTAGGAAGAAGCGATCTAATGTTAGATATAAGAGATGTAATATTTAAAGTAGGCTGCCCCTTGTAAGTAAAAACTGAGTGAAAGAAGGAACTATTTGAAATGATCGTGGATTTAATAAAGACTCACTTCTTCACCTTAATTTTTGTTAGTGGCAAGCACACTTTCCCCAAAGAAATTACATGTTGTCCATCTACAGTATGTTATAAATTACATATCCAGCCATCATTGCTAATATATAATTGGCTATATATAGAATCCATTAAAATAGTATCAGTTTACTACATTAATTTCTACTTGTTTGGGGCAGATGTATAAAGCATAGTATCAAAGAAGATAGGATATTACTAGCATCTGTACTTTTATTTTTGCTCAGTAGTTTGTTTATTTTCATTGGTTAATTTTAGTAATATGCTGTAAATTAATTAGCTGCAATAGAAACGTTAAATAATTCAAAGAGGCACTTTAGGAAAATTGCATTTTTTCCCAAAATTGGCTATATCGCAAGTTTGTTATGATGAATAATAGTGAGGCAGTTGTTTGAGTTGATTTATTGTTCTTACATAAAAAATTCATATAATTTTTAGCAGAAATTAGGCTATTTATAGTAATTACCTCTTTCAAAGGCATTACAGCAGAGATACAAGGGAATCCACAGGAGTACTCATTATTCTGAGCCTTAAAAGATAACATGTACTACAGGATCAAGAGGAAACGAGAATCAAAGCTATACTAGTCAATCCAGCTTCTTGTAACTGTTATAAATGTGTTGAATCCAAGAGCATTTTTTTGTATTTTGCTTTTCCTGTGATTTTTGACTCAAAGCATTTTTTGAAACATGTTAATTTTCTTAATGTAATTCCACTCAGTGTTTTGTTTTCAATTTTGTTCATTAAAAAAATCAGTTGAAAATAATTTCCTTGGTGTGGTGGTTTTTATCTGTTTGCTCTCCCCCTCACCCCACTCTATTCCCCCATCCTAACTACATGCTCACCAGATTTCTCTTCTCTGCTGGTCTCTGAATTGCTCTCTGCCCCAGGAGTTTTGACTTCCATAGACTTCATCACTTGATTCTTTAGCCCCTTGAATTCTAGATGTATTTGGCCAAGACGGCGTAACATGAAATGGAAAGGTGATAGAGGGAGGTTAAAATATTTAGTTTCCATTCCCCTCCTCCTCTAGTACCTCATCTCCCCTGTGCCCTGGGCTCTGGCAGTGTCTGTATCCTACAGCCACAATGCCTGGTGGCTTGGGACGTCTTCCAAGGAATCAGCGCTTACTGAGTGCTGATTATATAATATATTCTTCCCCTTTGGCCCTAGAGATAGTAATGAATTCCCATTGTCACTAATATCTAGACACTTCCTCATCTCTTATGGGTTTTGTTATGTTTGCCCACATCTCTGTGAACATTCCTTTCATTAAATTTCATGTAAAACCTTTCAAATGGGCCATCAGGTTTCCTTGGGACACTGAATGGCATAATTTGTTTATATAAAAATGAATGTATTTTCAACAGAGAGAAAAAAAGAAAAACGTTTCTACTGTATCGGCCTATTTCTGAATATTTTTCATACCTTATATTCTTCATCCTCCTCAAATATGTCTTTCTATGGTCTTTAAGAGAGAGATCTGGAGGAATAAACACCCCAGTGACATTTGCCCTCTGCTTTCTGAATGTATTAATACAGTCTAGGACATAGGAGTGCCTGGGTGGCTCAGTTGGTTAAGTGTCTGATTTTGGCTCAGGTTGTGACCTCGTGGTTCATGAGTTCCAGTTCGAGCCCTGCGTTGGGCTCCGTGCTAACGGCTCAGAGTCTGGAACATGCTTGAGATTCTGTGTCTCCCTCTCTCTGCGCTTTCCCTGCTCACTCTCCATTTCTCTCTCTCTCTCAAAAATAAACATTAAAAAATTTTTTTTAATTAAAAATGCAGTCTAGGACATAGATCAGGGGGAAGAAGAGCAGATCATGAACCTGAAGGGATAAACGAAGTCTATTCAGTACAGCCTCCCTCTTTTCTCTTTCTTTTCTTTTTTCTTTTTTTTTTTTTTTTCAACGTTTATTTATTTTTTGGGACAGAGAGAGACAGAGCATGAACGGGGGAGGGGCAGAGAGAGAGGGAGACACAGAATCGGAAACAGGCTCCAGGCTCTGAGCCATCAGCCCAGAGCCCGATGCGGGGCTCAAACTCACGGACCGCGAGATCGTGACCTAGCTGAAGTCGGACGCTTAACCGACTGCGCCACCCAGGCGCCCCCCTGTTTTCTCTTTCAATATCCATTTGTACATATTTAAAATCTTGTCCAGGTTTTTTTTTTTTTAATCGCATGTCCCTAACTAAAGGACATACAAAGCTATCCACGACTTTATTGTCATTGACTGATAAATCAGCTATACTCACAGCCAAAATTAAAACTGTTTGTTGTCAATGTTCTTCATAGAAGTTACTGTGGAATGAAGCAGAGATTAAAAGTAAAATTAAAAAGTTAATGTAAAACATAAGCTCTTCTGCCCCTGCTTCAGTACCATGTCCTTTCTTCTTCTATCACACCCTTCACATTTTTCTTAGTTTTACCCGTAGCTGGGTGGTGTTCTTTACATAATGAGTGACACAAATATTTATTCTATCATTATCTTAATCCTTGCTGATTCTATCTTTATTATGCTGTTGGGGCTTCCCATCAGCCAGGACAATTGGGTAAGGGATATTGGCTTTGTGAAGTCTGTGAGTTGCAGGTAGAGTTCTTCTCCCATTTATGGAGATGTAATCCAGTATCCGTTGGTACAATGCAGTGAATAATGTGCCTGTGGTCTTAGTAGCATGAAGATTCTAAAATGGTCAGAATGGAGACTTACCTTCCAGTACAAATAAACTGTGACTGCATTCCCCAGTGGAACTATTTTTTCCTTAAGTGCTATGACTTCAAATACGCCAAGCCCAAGGTTTCAGAGATGGAAAGCAAAAACTCTTTAAGTAGACTATTTGGGGAAATATATCCCTAGAGTCATTGACCTTGAATTTTGACATCTGTCCTATTGCCCTTTCTATAGCTGGCACTTTCGTAGTTGTTCAAGCCAACTGGAAGAACTCAAACTCAGGAACCTAGAGTTCATGACCTGAGCTGAGATCAAGAGTCAGATGCTTAACCAACAGAGCTATCCAGGCACCTCTGTACTTGGTCGTTTGAAAAATGCTATGATATCTGGAAGGTGAACCAGAATCTACAGGGCAGAACTGATTTTTGAGCTCACAGTAGATACTTTCTTTTTCCCTTGATCAGTCTGGCTAGAAATTTATTAATTTGATTGAATTTTTCAAAGATTTAGCTTTTGGTTTCATTGATTTTGTATATTTCTCTTTCACTGATTTCTAGCATAATTTTGTAATTATTTCTTTTCAGTTACTTGCCTTGAGTTTAACTTGCTCTGCCATTTTTATTTTATTAAGGTAGAAAGGTAGAATCATTGATTTGAGAACTTTCTACTTTTCTAATATAGGTATTTAGTGCTACACATTTCTAAGTACTATTTTAGTTATGTCGCACAACATGTTATGTTGGATTTCATTTATTTTAATATGTTTTATTTCAATATGTTTTTCAATATATTTCAATCTATTTTTATTTTCTAATTTCCTTTTGATATCTTTCTTGATTCATATGTGATTTAAAAGTGTATTTGGTTTCAAAATTTAGTTTCCAGATGTCTTTGTGTTTATTACAAATCTAACTCCATTGTGATTAGAAAACATTTATTTGAGGGGCACCTGAATGGCTCAGTCGGTGAAGCTTCCACTCTTGATTTCAGCTCAGGTCGTGATCTCATGGTTCCTGAGTTCCCTGAGGAACTCCAGCACTCCCCAGCCTGCTTGGAATTCTCTCTCCTCTCTCTCTGCCCCTCCCCACGCTCGTGTTCATGTTTTGCCTGTGCACTTTCTCTCTGTCTCTCTCTCAAAATAAAGTTTAAAAAACTTTAAAATAGAAAACGTTTGATTTGAATCCTTCCAATTTTATTAAGACTCTTTGATTGCCTAGATTATGGACTTTTTTGGTAAATCTTCTGTGTGCACATGTATTCTGCCATTGTTAGGTTGAGTGATCTATAAATAAATGTCATTTAGGTTAAATTGGTTTGGAATGTTATTGTCTTCTATATTTTTACTGATTTTCTGTCTCCTCATTGTATTCATTATTGGAGAGGAGTATTAAACTCCAACTCTTACTGTGGATTTGCCTGTTTCTCCTTGAAGTTCAATCAATTTTTGATTTGTGTGCTTTAAAGTTGTTACAATTATTAGGTCTATACATATTTAGAAATATTATGTCCTCTTGATGAATTGACCTCTTTATTATATGGAATGACTTTCTATATCCCTGGCTATATTCTTTGTTCTGGTATGTACTATATCTAATACTAAAACAGCCACATCAACCTTTTTATTATTAATGTAATATACTTTTTACTATAACTTTTACTTTTAAGTTCATTATTTCTTTATATTTAAAGTGTGTTTCTTGTAACATACAGTCAGCTATTGCTTTCTTCTCCAACTTAGTGATCTCTGTTTTTCAATTAGGTGTTGAGACCATTTACATTTAACATGATTACTTGTATGGTTGGCTTTGAATTTACCATATTGCCATTTGTTTTCCATTTGTACCATCTGGTCTTTGTTCCCTTTTTCTTTTTTTTCCTGTCATTTTTGGATTGAGTACATTTAATGATTTCATTCTATTTTATTTGTTGACTCATTAGCTAAGACTCTATTATTTTTGTTTATACTATATATTTTAACTTCACATTGTAAAGATTCGGCTCATATGTTACACTTCTTCACATAGAAGCACCTTACAATAGTATATGTCCGCGTCTCTCCTCTTGGTCTTTCTGCTTTATTGTGTGTATTTCAGTCCTCCTTAACCTATAAATCACAAAATATATAGTTTTAATTTTTTACCATTCATTCATGTTTTAAATTACTTAAATTATTAGAAAAATATATATTTCTAGATAGATACCATTTCTAGTCCCCTTCATTCCTTCATGTTGATTCATATTTTCACCTAGTATAATTTTCTCCATAGTGTATTTTTTATACTGTAGGTCTTGCTTATGAATTTTTTTCAGTTTTGTATGTCTGAAATCTCCTTTATTTTCTTTTTGTTTTTGAAAAATATTTTCAGTAGGTATGGAATTATAGGTTGGTAGTTTATTTTCTTTCAGTACTTTAAACATGTTTCTCTACCATATTCTGGCATGAATTTTTGTTGTCAGATGAAAAATTCACCATAAATTTTTTCCTGTTTATATAATGTATCTTATTTTGCCAGTTGCTTCTAAGAATTTTCTTTTCACTGGTTTATAAAAATTGATTGTGAAATCCCATGGTTTATGTTTCTTCATGCTTCTTGTTCTTGAGGTTTATTGGTCTTATAACTATAGATTCATAGTTTTATCAATTAGGAAAATTTCACTAATTTTTTCAAAAAAATTATGCCATTCTCCTTCCTCCTCTCTAAAGACCCCAATTAATTACATAATGCCTTTTTGAATTTGAACCACAGCACAATGGTGTTACGTTAATTTCCTTCGGTCTTTTTTCCTCTTTGTGTTTTATTTTGGATAGTTTTTGTTGCTGCTCTTCAAATGCACTCATTTTCCCCCTGCAATTCCTAATCTACTGTTAAACCCATTCAATTATTTGTTATCTCAGATGTTGTAGTTTTCATGTCTGGAATATCAATTTCAGTCTGTTTATGTTCAATCATTCGCCTACCTTCCTGAACATGTGAAATATAGTTATAGTGACAACCTTAAAGTAACTGTCTGTTATTTGTACCATCTGTACTATTTTTCAATGTTTTTAATTAATCCTTTTATTCTCCCATTATGGGTAATAGTTTCCTATTTCTTCTAATGCTTAGTTATTTTTAAATTTGATGCCAGACATTATACATTTTATCTTGTTTGGTGATGAATAGATATTTTGTAGCCTCGTGAACTTTATTTCTGTAAATATGATTGAACTTTTTTCTGTGATGCAGTAATGTTATTCATAAACAATATGATGCTTTTTGGTCTGTTTTGTAAACTTTGCTAGCAGCAGCAGGACTCATTTTGGCAAACCAGTTTATGTACTCTACCCGATGTCCCTGAAATTATGATGTCTTCTAAGCTGACTGGTGGAAACTATTTCAAGCTCTCCATGATCGCCACCTAGTATTATTCTACATAATTATTTCTAATGAATACTTTTTGAGTCTCATATAGTTTTCTCACATGGGTACACTAGTCAGTATTCAGCTGAAGTCTTCAGACTTCTGAAAATCCCTCGGCTCTCACTTCTCTGGTCCTCTGCCTTGTAAATTCTAGCTGCCTTCTCCTTCCCAAACTCCCAGTAATATCTCATCAATTCAGGGATATCTCTGGTACCTAAGATTCAGCCTGGGAACTCTCCTGTCAGTAAGATGGGACAATCACAGAGCTTCTCTAATTTGTTTCTTTTCTCCAGTTTTTTTTTTTCTCATTTGTTTCTTTTCATTGCTAATGCTCAATATTTTGCAAACTGTTGTTTTCATATGTTTTTTCCAGTTTTTCAGCTGTTTCAGAGGTGAGGGTAAATTCAGTCCCTGTTACTATTTAACATCTAATTTTAATTGAATGAGATAAGAAAGATTTGATGATGAGAAGTTCATTTCTCAGAGACCCATGGGCCAGATAAGTGGGCCCAAATGCAAAAGCAAAGCTAGTTTTCAAATGGATATGAATTTTTGGGAGAAAAGTGTAAATGATTTTCCACCAAAGCCATCGAATTGTGCTTAACTATGCTCCTTTTTAGAATTTTCTGGAAGCTCCATATGGCTTCTTTATCTCAAACATTTGCATTTGCTGATCATAACGCCCAAATGGTAGTGCGGTTTGCACTGCAACATAGACCTACTGTGGAGCTTGTTTTAATTCAGGCCCCAACCTAATGTCTTGTGATGTCTTACAAATTAGCCAGTGAATTAGATCATCATGCAAAACTGTAGTATATTTTGGTTCCACAATTTTCAAAAGCTCGCTAAGTTTTATGCTTCTTAAAAGTTTCTGTATTCTATCTCTTACTTTGGAAGAAATACCCTGTCCTATCCTAGGCTACTGAAACTTTGTAAACCTGTCACTATGGCAGTCTCAGTCTCTTGAGCTTTTTCACAAGGTTTATCTCTCAACCTTTGGTCCCTATATGTTAGAGGAAGCCATCCAGTGCGTCCAGTCTCTTACTTACAGACACCATTAGCATCAGGTCATCAATGTAAAGACCAGTTTGATGTTTTTTGAGACACAAAGAGCATTAGATGCCCTCCATTTTCTACCATAAAAGAGAGCATGAGGGTTGACTAAAGTGGGGAGAGAAGTTTTTACCCTTGCATTGCAGAGGCCAATTGTTTGGGAATTGGAAGAAATAACATTATTGAAGTCAGTGTTTCTCTAACAGGAAAGTGCAAAAGAATTAAAGTCTTGTTAAAACACAGAGTTTTGGGCCCCACTTCTAGAGTTCTTTCTTGGGTAAGACCCAGGAATTTGCATTTCTAATAAGTTTTTAGGTGATGCTGATGCTGCTGGTCCAAGAACTACACTTTGAGAACCAATTCAAGTGACAAGGGTACTATTAATTTTCTTCAGGAAATATATTGCATCTGGAAACAGAGCCACCACAGGCATTAATGACTGATTTTGTTTGTAACAATGCATAGTCAGTCTCCAAATTTGGCTTTCCAACAGCCAAAATATGTGAGTTAATTGACCATGTGTTTAGAATCTCTGATACCTCCCACCACACTCATCTTTCTTGTGTTTGATGATGATACTGTTCTGCATTACCCTCAGGGATGGAACACTGCCTTTGATCCTCTCTTGGTAGTGGATACAGTTTTAGAAGCTTCTACTTACTTTGTTCCAGCAAAGTGGTGGTGTGCCACCCCCTCCCTCCCCAAATAACCCATAGAATAAGTCAGTGGTCCTGTTAGACTCATTCTGAGATGAAGGGAGTTAAGATTTCACCTATTACCTGACATCAGTACATGCCCATTATTAGGGCACCAGGCTATACTGAGAGTCTCTAGTGATTAGCAGCCTCTCACAGATTTTAATTAATCATCCCACAGAAGTTCTGAGTATTTCTCTTTCACACATGCACAGCCATCCTGGTAAATAGCTATAGGTCATGTAGAGAAGGTTTGGGGAATACATGTAGTCTTTATTAATGACTATGTTGCACACCACTTCTCGAAGGGAACCAACCTTCCCTTCAAAGGAGGGGCCTCCAGGCATTTGTATTTACTTAGATCTTGGAACTGGATAAGAGGCTATGAGTCCTCATTATAATGACTTAGTTAGATTTTTAACACTAGACCCAGAAAATTTCTGCTTTTATATATTAAGCCACACCTCAGTAGGCTGTCCTAGTGATCAGAAAGCTACTGACATAGGTTAATGCAGGTCAGAACACTATTACCTATTCAACATCTGCCTTATTAATGTGATTTTGAGCATGTTGCTTCTGATGCTTAAGCCCCTTGATCTGGCCTCTAACACCCTGACATCCCATTATTCCCACTGAAATAAGGCTCTATTTCCATTGCAGCATCTCCCACTATCAGTCATATTTGGGCTATAAAGACAGTCAGTGTAGAGATGTTTGAAGATGCTTTGGGAGGGGAAGTGTCCTCCATACACTTCCAGCGTGATTGCTAGAGGGGAGCTGAGGTGGATACACATATTAAATCTACTGTAATATTCCCATAGCCCTAAACCTTGAGATTTCACTTTCATCACTAGTAGTTTCCAACTAAGGCAGCAGCTTCAGAAACCCAATGCCCAGTGTCTACAAGAAAATGGTAAAATCACGCTGTATGTGGGTGGAACCTAGACATTAATTTTTATTGTTTTAAGCCTTCCTCTGTGACTTCAGTGTACAGCCAAGGTCGAGTGCCACTACACTATGTCAGAAGATTTCTAGCATTTCTTCCTCATTGATTGTAAACCATCATGGAGCCCAAACTTGAGTTAATTAGCCTTTTGGCTGTGAGAACCACTCTGTGGGTAACTAAGCCCAATTCATTGCCTTTCAGATCCCAGTTGAGTATACCTGGAATTCAGAAATTCAAAATGTTTATCTTTTCCCTGGTCTGCCAGAATATCGCAGGGTCCTATTCTTTTTCCACGAGTGCCCTTATCTTAGCGTAAGATACGTGGCTGATTTTTCCATTTAGTGGACTTTGACGACCTTCCAATTACATTCAGTCCTTGGACTTGATTCTCATTCATATCTGCCCTATGGCTACTGGAGATAAGGGACTCTTTTAGGTTTCCATAGAAGCTTTCTGATTTTTCATTCATGGTCTGAATCAGACCTTTAATTTTTTTTTCTTTTCTTTTGCTACAATCTTTGTAATAACCATTGTTGCCATAGTGACTAAGTGCCACAGCCACTTGATCTCCTAACGCCTTCCTTGCATCTGTACTTCATCGTATGCCACCACCAGTGATTATTTGACTAATCACGATGTCACAGCATGCCAGAGATTATCAGTGTCCCATTTCCCCAAGCAAAGAAGCTATCTGTGAACTCTCAAATATGCTAGCTACCCATCCCAAGAACCTATTTTAAGGGTGTTTCCTGGGGCCACTTTTTGTGTCAATTACTGAATCACTCAAGATCCTGACAGGAAACAGGTGGTACAAATGGACCAATTAAGGAGAGTTTAATAAAGAACTACTTATAGAAATATATATTGGAATATGAGAAACCAAAAAGAAATGGTAAAGCATTCTGGGGCTAGCAAAGGCTGGGAGCTTTTACTACCCCTCAGCATGAATTTTACTCTCCTTCTATCCTCTGATCTCCTGGCATCTCCCACTGAAAAAACAACCAGGATAAGCCTGCCCAGAGGTCAAGAGATATAGATCATACATCTAATAAAGAATAAACTCCTTTGGACATACAGAAAGAAGGAGAGGATATGGGGTATATTTAGAGGCATTGAAGAAAGTCTAGCAGACATCCAAATTGGATGCCTCATCTGAGCTCCAACATGTTTGTAAAACTCTTATTTACAAATGTCTTCAATTGGATATCTTAAAGACATCTCAGACCCAGGAGGTGGAAACCCACCTGAATCCAGTCTGCTCGCTGTTGAAAAGGAAATCTGCCTGAAAGCAAGAAAGTTAAACGTAATCCTTAACATCCTCTTCTCTTTTGCTTTCCAGTCCACCACCAATTTTTGGTGGACTTTAACTTAAGTATTTCATGTACTTCTTTACTTCTTTCTATCACGATGACAACACTGTCACTATTGCAATATTTCCAAACTATTGTTACTTCTTTCTATCATGGGTATAATACACTTGCTATTGTTTAAAAATTATTTAGACTTTTATTTTGAAATATAACATAGATCCAGAAAATTGCATAATTCCTAAATGTGGAGCTCAATGAATGACAGCAAAGCGGGCACTCACGTAACCACACTTGGTCAAGAAGTAGAACATAGTTAAAATACCAGCAGTTCCCCTTGAGTGGTTTCCAACCATTCCCTCCTCCTTTCTTCCCCAAAGGAGACCTGTTATCTTGACCACAAGCACTATATAACAGTTTAGTTTTCAAACAGACTTCTTTTTTAATAACTTTCTTCAAATATAATTCATTTATTTAGAATATGTTCATCACCCCTCACAAAAACCCTGTACCCCCTTAATAGTCACTTATCATTTTCCTCAGACTCCTTGCCCCAGAGTCCTAGGCAAACACCAATCTGCCTTTCATCTCTATAGATTTCCTTTTCTGGATATTTCGTAGAACAGAATCATATAATATGTGGTCTTTTGCAACTGGCTTCTTTTGCTTGGCATAACATTTTCAAGGTTCATCTGCATCGTAGTATGTATCAGTAGATCACTCCTTCTTTCTGCCTAATAATAATTGTATTTATGGGTATAGTACATTTTATTCATTTATCAGCTGATAGACATTTGAACTATTTCTACTTTTTGGTTATTATGCATAATAATAATGAGCATTTGTGTAAAAGTTTCTTGTGTGTGGTGCAGTTATTATTTAACTTAGATCATATCAAAAGAACGACTTAACAGAGAGTAATAGTAAAATAATGGCACTGCAAAGATGTCCGTGCCTTAATCCCCCAAATCAGTGAATATGTTACCTTACATGGCAAAAATGACTTTATAGGTAAGACTGAGGTTAAATATTTCATGGTGGGAAGAATATCCTGGATTATCAAAGTGAAATTAATCTAATCTAATCTAATCTAATCTTTCAACTTTATGTGTTTCTCTTGATCTACTCTGTACTTCTCATTTCGTATATCCAAAGGAAGCTGTTAAATTTCAGATGCATTAACTGTGTTCCCAGACCTCTGAGTGGTTGTTCTGGCTAAATTTGAGGCATCGTAATGTACCAGTTGTACCAAAGGGCTAAAGGAGAGTGAAGTTGGATTGTTTGTTACTCTGGCTCCTTCTCTTTCTGGCTATGGGTTTCAATGGTGCCATTTTTATTTGCCTTCTCTTAGAGGACCATTTTTTTGAAAAGACTATTCTTTCCCTATTGAATTATTTTGGCACCATTGTGGAAAATCAATTGACCATAAATTTAAGGGTTTATTTTTGGGCTTTCAGCTCAGTTCCATTTATTTATATGTCTATCCTTAGTCAAACACCATATTGTCTTGATTACTGTTGCCTTGAACTACATTTTGGAATTAGGAAAATATGAGTCTTCCAACTTTGTTCTTTTCCAAGATTGTTTTGGCTATTCTGGGCTCCTTGCATTTCCGTATGAATTTTAGGATCAGCTTGTCATTTTATGCAAAGATATTGGGTGGAATTTTGTCAAGGAATGCCTTAAATCTTTAGATCAATTTTGGGAGTATTGCCATCTTAATAATTAAGTCTTCTGATCCTTGGTTATGGGCTGTCTTTCCATTTATTTGGGTCTTCTTTAATTTCTTTCGATAACATTTTCTAGTTTTCAAGGTACAGGTCTTTTGCTTCATTTGTTAAATTTATTCCTAACTATTCTATTATTATTATCAATTCTACTGCAAATGGATTGTTTTCTTGATTTTATTTTGCATTGTTTATTGTTAATATATAGAAGCACAATTGTTTTTTGTATATTGATCTTGTATTCTACAACCTTGCTATATTCATTTATTACTTCTAAGAGCTTTTTTTGTGTGTGTGGATTCCTTAGGAGTTTTTATGTACAAGTACTTGTCATCTGCAAGTAAAGACACTTTTACTTCCTCCTGTCCAATATGGAAGCCTTTTACTTTTTATTTTAATTTTTGATTGTCTTGGTTAAAATCTCCAAAACAACGTTTTATGTCTTGTTCCTGATCTCAAGGACAAAACATTCAGTTATTTTCCATTAATTGTGTTGTTAGTTGTGGGGTTTTTTAACCTTAACGTTTTCTAGGTCATGAAGTTCCCTTCTATTACTACTTTGTTGGTTTAAAAAAAAAAAAGTCTTTTATTAAATACTTTCTGAATTTATTGAGATAATCATATGGTTTTAATTCTTTATTTTATGAATGACGTGTATTATTTTCATTGTTTTTTGCAATTTTGAATTCTTGGGATAAATCTCACTTGGCCATGATACATAATCTTTTTATCTCATACCATATTTGGTTGGTAGTATTTTGTTGAGAATTTTACATCTATGTTCATAAGGAACATGATTTGTAGTTTTTTTATGATGCCATTTTCTGGTTTTGGTATCAGGTTCACAGGGTGTCATTGTATAACAAATTGGGAAATGTTACCTCTTCTATTTTTTCTGGAACAGTTTATGATGGATTACTGTTAACTCTTTAAACATCTTGTAGAATTCACCAGTGAAACTGAGTCTAGGTTTTTTTCTTTACTGAAAG
Organism: Acinonyx jubatus; assembly: GCF_027475565.1. Classification (NCBI taxonomy): domain Eukaryota; kingdom Metazoa; phylum Chordata; class Mammalia; order Carnivora; family Felidae; genus Acinonyx; species Acinonyx jubatus. Next base: position 185,958,238 of record NC_069382.1, read on the forward strand.
TTTTAAAATTACTAATTCAATGTATTTTCTTGTTATTTAGGTCTATTTAGCTTATCTTTTTTTTTTTGAGGCATTTTGTTGCATTCGTTTCTAGAATTTTCTAGTCTAAATTACTGATTGATTGATTGATTGATTGATGTTTATATTATTTTTGAGAGAGAGAGAGAGAGACAGAGCATGAGCAGGAGAGGGAAGAGACAGAGAGAGACACAGAATCTGAAGCAGGATCCAGGATCCAAGCTGTCAGCACAGAGCCCAATTCCGACTCAAAACCAAACCACAAGATCATGACATGTGCTGAAGTTGTATGCTTAACCGGTTGAGCTACCCAGGCATCCCTTGTCTAAATTATTTAATTATTAACATATCATTTTACTCTTAATCTGTTTATTTATACTTAAGGTAGTTTTCTTGTGGATAACGTATGGTGTATACTTGGGTCTTGCTGTTACATTTGATCTGAAATACTTTTAAATAGGTGTTTTGACCATTGATTTTTAATGTGATGCATGTTATGTTTGGGTACACATTTATCATCTATCCATTTGTTTCCTTTTTCTCATAATTGTTCTTTGGGCTTCTTCTTCTTTTTTTTTTTTCCCTAACTTCTTTTGTATTAATTATATATTCTGTTTTATCTTATTTTCAATTTTATCTTATTTTATGACTTTATTAGCTATAAATTTTTATTGTTTTAAGTTTTTAGTATACATCTTTAACTTATTGTTTATAAATAATAAATGATAGTTTATACTTTACCTCCAAGTGATATTATAATTTCACATATAACAAAAGAATCATAAATTGGTGTTTCTCCATTTTTCTTCTATTGGCCTTTGTGCTATTGTTGTTATGTATTTTACTTCTACAGATGGTATAAACCCCATAATACATTGTTATTCATCTTGCTTTAAACTGCTAAATATCATTAAAAGGTCTTCAAATCTTAAAAAGAAAATCTTCTTTACATTCAACCACACAGTTATCCTATCTGAGTTTCTCTGGTCCTTTATATAAAGCCGTATTTCAATCTGATGGAATTTTCTTTCTGCCTGAAGGACTTTCCTTCACATTTCATATAGTGCAGGTTTCCTGGTTATAAATCCTGTCAGCTTTTGTATGTGTGAGAAACTTTATTTTTCTGTTGTAATTCAGAGATATTTTTGCTAGACATAGACTTCTAGGTTAAGAATTACTTTTATTTTAGTATTTTAAAAGTTTTCCATCATCTGGCTTGTACATTTTCTAGTAGAAGTCTTTTGTCATTCTTATCTTTGTTCTTCTCTAAGTAATGTATTTTTTTGGCTCAAGCTAATTCTAAGGTTCTTGATTTACCACTGCTTCCGAACTACTTAATTATGATGCATCTTGATACAGTTTACTTCATGTTTCTTATGCTCGAGTTCCATTTTATTTTGTAGACTTGAGGATTCATATTTTTCACTCACTTTAGAGAATGTAGACATTTTTTGTGTTCCTCTCTTTATTTCACTCCAGGGATTCTAATTCAATGGGTAGTAGGCTGCTTCAAGTTGTCACTGACCCCATGTTCCTATTTTCAATACTGTTCTTTCTGCATTTCATTTTGAACAGCTTCTATTACTTTGGCCTTAAATTCACTCATTTTTTCTTCCATAAATTCTAATTTGCTGTTAATCTAAAGCAGCATATTTTTTAAAATCTTGAACGTTTTAGTTTTTATTTCTGGGTCTTCATGTTTCCACTTAACATGCTCCATTTTCTACTGGCTTCTTGAATGTATAAAACACACTTGTAATAACTGTTTTAATGCTTTTTTGCTAATTTGATTGTACCATTTGGTGGTCAGTTATGAATTACTAATATTTTCCTTCATCGTAGATTGTATTTTCCTGCTTCTTTGTATATACCTGTTAATTGTTCATTAAATGGCAGATACTACCAAGTTTACCTCTTTGGCTACTGGATATTTTTATATTGTTTTAATATTCATTAATACTCTTTTTTTCCCCTCTAGGATGCATATATGATATGTGGGAACTGGCACTAGTCTGTGTCCTGTGTGAACATCAGGTATTGTTCCCTCTATTTCTTTAAGAATATTCTTTTTTTGGCCTCATCTGCATTTGGACATCTGTACTTGGCTAAAGACTGAGGTGTGATCCTCTGTAGATCTCTGGAATCCTCTGCATGTGCACTGAAGACCCCCACTATGCCCTGAAGACCAGTTATCTTGATAGCCCTGGACTCGACATAGTCTCTTCAACTTCGGGGGACTGGCAGTCTCCATTGGTTTCTTCCTCACTGTGCAATGGCCTGGAAGCTTTCTTCAAATAGTAAAGTGGGGCAATAGTAAGGCCAAATTCAGTTTTTACTTTCTCTTAGGGAAGTCCCAAGAATTTAAAACTCATGTTTCACTTGACTTTCCCTAGTGTTTCGCTTGTTTTGGGTAGGAGAGTAAATCTGGGCTCTGTTTGCTGGAAGTGGAAGTCCAATACCACATTATTATTTTTTAAAAGTTTATTTATTTATTTTGAGAGAAAGAGAGAGAGAAAGAGAGAGCAAGCAGGGGAGGGTCAGAGAGAGAGGGAGCAAGAGAATCCCAAGCGGAGTCTGGGCTTTAATGCAAGCCCTACGCTGGCTCAAACCGTGAGATCATGACCTGAGCTGAAATCAAGTGTCAGATGCTTAACCCACTGTGACATAGGTGTCCCCAATACTACATTATTTTAATTCATTTTCATCTTTATACCAATACCAACTTTTTCTAAATTTAATGCAACTTTAGTAGTGCTAGTTTCTTGACTATATTCTTCTTTTTCAAAATTGATGTTGACTATTTGGAATTCCTTGAATAGCCATTTGATTGTTAGAATTTTCTCATCAATTTCTACCAAAAAAAAAAAAAAGCATTGACAGGAATTGCATGAATTTATAGATCAATTTGCAGATGATTTCCATCTTAACAACATTAGGTTTTCCAGACTATGAAGCCAGTATATCTGTTCACTTACATATTTTCAACGTCTGTCATCAATATTTTGTAGTTTTTACTGTAGAAATCTTAGTTGTCTTTCCTTGAATTTTTGGTTAGGTATACTATGTTTTGAGGTTATTATAATTACATTTTCATTTGTGTTTTGTTAGAATGTAAAAACAATTGATTTTTAAATATGTATTATTGAAGTAGAACTGACATACAATACTATTTTAGTTCCAGGTGTACAATATAGTGATTTGACAATTCTGTACATTACTCAGTGTGCACTATGGTAAGTGTAGTTACCATCTGTCACCACACTATGGTATCAAAATATTCTTGACTATATTCTCTATGCTGTACCTTTCAGCTCAGTATTTTATAACTGGAAACTTGTACCTCTTAATCTTCTTTATCTATTTCACCAACCTCCCCACTTTTCCTCTGGCAACCACTAGTTTGTTCTCTGTATTTAAGAGTCTGTTTTTGTTTGTTCATAAAAACTAATATTTTTATATCATCCTTGTGTACAACTCGATCAATTTATTTATAAGTTCTAATAGGTTTTTAAAAAATCTTTTGCATTTTCTATATACCCATTCATGTCATCTGTTAATTATAAGTCTTTTTTCTTTATTTCCTTTTTGCTTGCTTATCTATTTAGTTAATTTCTTTATTGCACTAGGTAGGACCTCCAGTATTGTGTAGAGTAGAGGGGGAGGAATATGTGTTCTCTATATATTCCTGCACTTTGAAAGGAAATATTCAGTATTTCACCATTAATTATGACATTACCTATAGGCATTTCATAGATACCCTTTATGAGGTGAGGTAAATCCCCTTCTATACTTAGTTTGAGAGTTTTTTTTGTTTAATCCTGAACTGATTAATTTTGTCAAATTATTTTTCTGTGTATATTGAGATTATCATATGGTTTTCAAAATTAATAAATTTTGCTTTATGAAGTAGCATTTAATTCATCTTGGCAAAATGTTACATATGTACTAGAAAAGAATGTATTTTATAAATACTTAAAATTCAAATCTTCTGAATACTTACTGATTGTTTTTTAGCTACTAATACCATCAATTACTGAAAAATGATTATCACGATCTCTATATATGACTGTGGATTTGCTTATTTCTCCCTTTAGCGATATCAGTTTCTGCTTCATGTAATTAGGTGGATATTCCTTTAGAAATATTAAATCATTTGGGAGATTAATATTTTTATTATAATAAAATATACTTCTTTATCTCTGGTGATATTATTACCTGTACTTGAATGTTAATATAACCATAGGTACTTTCTTATGAGGAGGATGTGATGGTTTTTCATGGTTTCCATTCTTTTACTTTTAGTCTAAGCCCTTATACTCAAAGTGCACCTTTCATAAATCTCATGCAACTATTTGGCTTTTTTTTTTTTATTGTCATATAAGATTGGCATCTCTGCCTGTTAAAGTATTGTGTTCATTTTTTTTGAAGTTATTAACATACAGTGTTATATTAGTTTCAGGCGTACAATATAATGATTCAATAATTCTATACTGTTTTGCCAATTTATAATAGATGTAAATTTTGGCATGATTAGGTTTAATTTTCCCATCTTGCTACTTATTTTCTATTTGTCTCATGTTTTCTTTTTCTTTATTTCTCAAATTTTTAAAATCTTGATTAAAATTTTTTTTTAGTGCTTATTCATTTTTGAGAGATAGAAACAGAGTACGAGTGGGAGAGGGGGTAGAGAGAGACACACACAGAATCTGAAGCAGGCCCAGACTCTGAGCTGTCAGCACAGATCCCGACTTGGGGCGTGAACCCACGAACTGTGAGGTCATGACCTGAGCTAAATTCAGACACTCAACCTACTGAGCCACCTAGGTGCCCCATAATGTTTATTTATTTTTGAGAGAGGGAGAGAGTGAGACGCAGAATCCAAAGTAGGCTCCAGGCTCTGAGCTGTCCATGCAAGCCTGAAGCGTGGCTTGAACTCATGAGCCATGAGATCCTGATTTGAGCCAAAGTCAGATGCTTAACTGACTGGGCCACCCAGTTTTCTTTTCTTTCTTTCTTTCTTTCTTTCTTTCTTTCTTTCTTTCTCTCTTTTTTACATTATTTTTTAATGTTTATTTTTGACAGAGAGAGAGAGAGAGAGAGAGCTAGAGCATGAGTGGGGAAGGGTCAGAGAGAGAGGGAGATAGTGAATCTGAAACAGGCTCCAGGTTCTGAGCCGTCAGCACAGAGCTCCATGCAGGGCTTGAACTCAGGGACAGACAGATCGTGACCTGAGCCAAAGTCAGACGCTCAACCGACTGAGCCACCCAGGTGCCCCCACCCAGTTTTCTTTGTATCTTTATTTCTCTCCTTCCCACCCTACTTTCATTGGATGGTTAAAAAAAAAAGTTTAGATATACTTTTTATTTTAGAAGAATTTTAGATTTATAGAAAAACTGTCAAGATAGTACAGAGTGCCATATATTTCAAACTCAGTTTCCCCTATTATTAACATCTTGTATTAGTAGATACATTTGTTAGAATTAATAAACTAATATTGATACATCATTGTTAACTAAAGTTTATCCTCTATTCACAGTTACTATGTTTTACCTAGGAGTGCCTGGGTGGTTCAGCAGGTCTAGCATCTGACTCTTGATTTTGGCTCAGGTCATGATCTCAGGGTTCAATCCCCATGTGTTGGGCTCAGCAATGACAGTACAGAGCCTGTTTGGGATTTTCTCTTTCTCTCTCTCTCTCTCTCTCTGCCTCTCCCCCGCTTGCTCTCTCTCTCTCTCTCTCACTCACTCAAAATAAGCAAATAAACTTAAAAAAAAAATAAAGTCATTTTCTGGTTCAGGTTTGTATCTAGGAAACCATATTACATTTATAGTCCTGTCTTCTTGGGTTCCTCTTGGCTATGACATTTTCTTAGACTTTCCTTGTCCTTAATGACTTTGACACTTTTAAAGAATATTGATCATTTTATAGAATGCCTCTCAATTGAGATTTGTCTGATATTTTATTCATGGTTAGACTGAGGTTATGGGCTTAAGCAGGAATATCAAAGAGGTGAAGTGCCATTTTCATCATGTCATATATTTTAAAAAATTTGTTTTGAGTATAGTTGGCACACAATGCTACACTGGTTTCAGGAATACAACATAGTAATTCAACTTCTCACTATGTTATGCTATGCTCACCACAAATGTCATATTCAAGAGCACATGATGTTAACCTTGATCACCTGGCTGAGGTAGTTTGTCAGTGTTGCAGTGTAAAGTTAATCTTTTCCTTACATGTTTCCATAGTATATTCTTTGGAAGGAAGTTGCTATCCAGTATACACTTAAGGAATGGAAAGTTATGCTTCCACTCCTGAGGGAGCAGTATCTACATAAATTATTTGGAATTCTTCTGCAGACATTTTTGTCTATTCCCTTTCATTTATTAATTTATTCAGTCATTTATTTATACCAATAAAGACTTATAAACATGTGTTTTTAATTTTTTTTAAATGTTTTTATTTATTTTTGAAGGAGACAGAGAGACAGAGCATGAGCAGGGGAGGAGCAGAGAGAGAGAGGGAGACACAGAATCCGAAGCAAGCTCCAGGCTCTGAGCTGTCAGCACAGAGCCTGATGCGGGGCTCGAACTCACGAACTGTGATATCATGAACTGAGCCGTAGTCCGACGCTTAACTGGCTGAGCTACCCAGGGGCCCTGGATATGTATTTTTTACATTATATAATAATCCAATACTATTTTGTTACATTGCTTAATTTTTTGGCCATTGGGAACGTTTTTGGTGTGCTTCTGTGTTCTTTGATATACCCTTAATCACCATGTCATCATGTGTCTTTTTATACAGTGATATTAGTAACCATCATCTGGGTACTAGAAGTGCTCATTTCTACTGGGGTGTCGATATTTCTGAGCCTTCTAAAGCAACAAAGCAATGGAATATATGTGTGAATACTAATCCACGTATATACCTATATGAAAAATATTTAGGTGGTCTGGGTTGCTCAGTTGGTTAAGCTTCCAACTTCGACTCAGCTCAGATCTCACAGTTTGTGGCTTTGAGCCCCACGACGGGCTCTGTGCCGACAGCTCAGAGCCTGGAGCCTGCTTCAGATTCTGTGTCTCCCTCTCTCTCTGCCCTCCCCCACTCATGATCTGTCTCTGTCTCAAAAATAAATAAAACATTAAAAAAATTTAAAAAAAAAGCATTAAGTCGTGAGGTGCTTCAGTGGCTCAGTGGGTTAAGCGTCTGACTTCCGTTCAGGTCACAATCTCATGGTTCGTGGGTTTAAGCCCCACATTGGGCTCTGTGCTGACAGCTCAGAGCCTGGAGCCTGCTTTGGATTCTGTGTCTCTGTCTCTCTCTGCCCCTCCCCACTCATGCTCTGTCTCAAAAATAAATAAACATTAAAGAAATTTTAAAGTTGTTTCTTTTTTTTTTAATTTTTTTAACGTTTATTTTTGGGAGACAGAGGCAGAGTGTAAGCAGGGGAGGGGCAAAGAGAGAGGGAGACCCAGAATCTGAAGCAGGCTCCAGGTGCGGGATCATGACCTGGGTTGAAGTCAGATGCTTAACCCAGTGAGCCACCCAGGCGTCCCAACATTAAAAAAAAATGTTAAAAATGTATATATGGAACAATCTACATCTACATTAAGCTAAACATGAATTTCTACTTATGTCTCTATTTCTAATCCACTACATATGGAACATTCCACCCTCTTTTCCTTGAATATCTGTAAGCACCCACAACAACAATGAGAAAGTGCCTCTCTTCCACCATCTACAGTTAATTATTCGATTCCAATATACATATATAGCAGTATTCTTTCTTAATTCACACCCCTGTGGAAAATAACATTATCCAATAGAGCACAATGCTAACATACAGTGCTTTTTGCCTTTCGTCTTACGAATGTCATTCATTTTCAAACTTAGGTCAGCACTTTTTCTATCTTCTGTTTTCAGTGAGATTGTTTCATATATTTGTAATATAATTAGGTTTTTTTTTTGTTGCATTCTACATTCTATTCTAGAAACACCCAACCTTCTTAACTTTGCATAAACTTTATGTGCTGCAAAATTCTATGAGCTTTAACAAAGTGCATTTTGTCACAGATCCAACATTATAGCTTCCTTTGGTTTCTTTTAGTTTTCCATTTATTTTCTCTATTAGCTCTTTAGCTATCTTGTTTTCATACATTTGCATATAAAAATATACATAATATGTATTTATCTTATTTTAATAATATCCCTGTAATCATAATATGCATCATTAACTTAACACTATTCTGCATTAACATAATGACAATTCCCAGATAATATTACCACCTCACTACAGAACAATTCCATTTACCTCTCATTCTTTGTACTATTGCTGCCATTTATTTTATTTCTTTATGTTATAAACCACATAATATATTATCACTACTACTTTAAATGTCATTGTCTTTTAAGATTTTGCTAAAAGGAAAAATATAGTACTTACATTTCCCCACATATTTACCGTGATTGGCTATCTTTATTCCTTACTCTAGATATTGGTGTCTGTTTTCACTTACTTCAGCCTGAAAACTTCTCTTTAGCTTTAATTGTAGTGTTGGTATATTGAAAGTGAATTCTTGCAACTTACTGTTATCTGAATATTTCTTTAATATGTTGTTTTTTTAAAGTATATTTTCACTGGATATGGAATTCTAAATTGATATTTTTTTTATTTTCAACATTTAAAAGATGGTGCTCCATTGATGTCTGGCTCCCCTTCCTATATACATGATGTTTTATTTATCTGGTAGCTGTTTTTAGAATTTTCTCTTTATATTTGTTCTCAAAAGTTTGACTATGCTGCACCTAAGTGTGACTTTCTTCTTATTTTCCTTGGTGTTTCCTGTGCTTTATGGGTTTGTAAGTTGAGATTTTTAATCAAATCTTGAAAGTGTTTGGCCATTATTTAAATATTTTTTCTGCCAAATCTTTTATATCTTCTTATTCAAGAATACAGATTACACATGTGTTTACTAATTTAATATATTTCCCTAGGGTTCTAATCCCTTGTTTAGTTTTTTGGGTTTTTTTCCCCCTAATCTTATATCCTTGTGTGCTTTTATTTGGATAATTACTACTGATATATCTTTAGGTTCAACAATTGTTTCTACTGCTTTTTTTCTTTCTATCTTTTTTTGTTAAAATAATCTAATAAATTTTTATGTCTTATTCTGTACTTTTCAGTTCAAAATGTCAATTTAATTCTACATTATTTGACATCTCTCCTAGAATCATTCATAGTTTTTCATTTTATACTATAAATTAGTTAGCACTTTTATAACAGTCATTTTAAAATCCTTGATGACTAATTATGCCATCTGAACTATCTGTGAATTTCCTTCTGTTGATTAATTTTGCTCTTGATTATGGGCCATTTTTTTTTTCTACTTCTTCATATCTTTTCACAAAGCAGCATAACATGTGGTGTGTCTGAAAGAATAATGGATATTAAATTATTGTATCTTTGTCTCTGGGATGTGCCATCTCATTCTTTAATCAGGCATCTAAGGTGAGGGGCTGCTCTGTCTGAATTTTGTCCGGACTGAATTTTTTTTAACGCACTTAATTTTTTAGAGCAATTTCAAGTTCACAGCAAAATTGAGAGGAAGGTACAGAGATATCCGGCATACTTCTTACCCCTCCCCCCCCACACACGTGGTTTCTGTGTTATTAACATCTCCCTAAAAGTGGTGCATTTTTGAAAACTGATGAACCGACACTGACACATCATCATCACCCAAAGTCCATGGTTTACATTATGGTTTCCTCTTAGTGTTGTACATTCTGTGAGATCAGACCAAATGTATGATGACACGGATCCATCATTATGGTACCATATAGAATATTTTCACTGCCCTAAAATCCCTCTGTTCTCTGACTATTCATCCCTGCCTCCACCCCTGAAGCTTGAATTAGGTTGTGCTCACCGCTGGTTTCAAATAGGATCGTAAAGACTGTGCTTTGCCCGTAGCTTTACTCCCACGTTCAGGGCTGGAGCTGGCAGTAGTTTGGGGTTTAGTATTGGTTGGTTTTGCTTCCCTTTTGTAGTATTCTTCAGCAAGTCCTGGAATCTGAGGACTGGGAGACTACACACACACTGTTTTCCAGGCTACGGTCATTTCTAGTTCTGTCACCTTTTCTGCCATTTCCTCGTCAATACTTCTGGGGAGGAGATAGTTAAATGAGGTATTTGTTTTTGCATTTGGAGCTTTTCCAGATAGCAGTCTCTCTTGCCACCCATGCTGTCATTTAAAAGTCATTTAAAAGTCTCCTTGTAAATTCTCTCTCAGGCATGCTTCCTCTCTGTACACCTGCATTCACAACAGACACTTGTCACTATTGTGACAAGGTTGACACCTCTGCACTTGTTTGTCCCCCTATGAAGATTTCATTTCTTCTTGGTAGTAATTTACTGTGGCATTTTGCATCAGCTGTGATTCAATAGCTTTATAGAAAAGCCTGCTTTATATTTTATCAGATTTATTCTGTTGTGAACATGGGTGCTATGTTCTTCTTAATACCTTAAGCAGAACTGAAACTCTCCACAATCACTTATTTCTTGGGCTTCTCTAACGTCCTAGTCATGCGCTTTATCTCATCCAGTCTTTACTTTCCTTTTACAAAACGACATATTTGCAACAACACAACCAAAGCCATCTTTAAAAAATGGCATAAGCCTGTTTATGTTTCCCTAGTGGGTCGATGCTTTATTTTTGTATGGGAATCATAAGACACTTCTCTGGAATCCTTCGGGCAAATGCCACTTCATAACAAGGCTTTCTTTGGTTACCAGTTTATCTCCAAAGTAACCAAAGACTGTAGACATTAGATTTAAAACTGACAGATGAACTTGATTAATCTTCAATTGTTTGAAAATTGTTATATTAGTCAGCTCAGGCTGCCCTAAAATAAATAAATAAATCACAGCCAGGGTGGCTTTAAACAACACAAATTTATTTTCTAATAGTTCTGGAAGCCAGAAGTCCATGGTCAAAGTGCTGGCAAATTTGATTTCTAGTGAGGGCTTTCTTCTTGCCTTGTAGGTGGTTATCAGTTTGCTGTGTCTTCACATGACCTCTCTTCATGAGCACTGATATAGAGAGAGCTCTGGTGTTCCTTCCTTCTCTTATAAGGGCGCCAGACTTATCACATTGAGGGTCTACCATTATGACCTCATTTATCCTCAATTCCCTTCATAAAGACCTTATCTCCAACTACAGTCACATTAGGTGTTAGGGCTTCAACATATGAATTTTTGGGTGACACAATTCAATAGATAGCAGTTGATTCCAATGTTATATCTAAAATTCAAATTATATTTGATTTTTATCCATATATTTTACTTGTTTATCTGTGCATTACTTATGCCTGGTTATCCAGGTATTCAGAAGGCTGTCTTCTGAATTAGTACTGTTTAGCCCCAGAAAGAAAGGATCTGAAGTCGTTTCTCCAAACTATCGTGAAGCAACAGGATAAATACTTAGTGGGTTCCATTACTGAGACTCACTGTGATTCACATGTAATTAAATGAGGCAGGACAGACTCGATCTTTTGGTAATCTTCAAATGGTAGGGATGAATCAACCTCCCTTCTCTGTGTTGTTGTACATGGAGGCCTACTTAGGATAGGAAGGAGCTCTCTCATCTTTCTCCTTGAATAAATCCTTCCATTTGTTTCCACTGTATCTATTATGGATGGAATGTAGTCTTAAGGTCTACTTTTATTTTACTCGTAGGTAGTACTCATTATAATAGAGACCCATCATCCATTCTGTCATCAGTGATTTGTCTAAGCCAGTTATAATTCTGTCTCCCTCCTTGATTTTATCCAACAAGAATATCCATGTCACTCAACTCTGGCCTTTGGGATATAAAGAAAAGTCTGCTGCGAGGCTTCATTGAATTAGGTTATCATTCTTAAGAGAATAGAAGAACAGGTGCATGGGTTCTTGACTGAATATGAGGTCAGCAACCATTTTTTTTTTGTCAGTTTAATTATGAAATGAACACTGACAGTAGCAGAGCAAAGTGGTAGAATGAAGCTTTTTCCTGATAAATTGTTGAACCACCGAGTTGATCAATCTTATAGCTCACTCTAGCTCTGGGTCTCCTGTTATGAGTGACATAATAAATTACTGATTTCTGTTACTTGCAGCCAAATATCTCTGAAACAATACACTATCAATGGCGAGTCTGTTATGTATATGTATCAGTTCATTGGGAGGATTAAAAAACCTGCTTCTACCTTTATCTTTAGAAATAAAACCATTATTCCTTCATCAGACTGTATCCTCCATGGCTTTTCCTCTCATTTCCATGTTCTTAATATGGCCTACAAAGTCAACATAACTTTGACCTGTTCCCTATTTTCGTATGTGGTAAAGAGTCACATATGCCTTTATTTAACTGCCCCAGTGAACGGAGCTGTGTCCTAGAGTAGCACCTTTTCACAAGCTATTCCTTTTCCTCTCATGGCCCTGCCACCAAATTCATTTTGGTAGCATTCAGTCATTTTTAAATTCCCAACGACAAATTTTCTCTGTGATAACTTCCTGACCAGGCCCGGCTCCCTTACTCTTTGCCTTTATAGCTTCCTGGAGTTTTGCCCTCTTAGCCCTTTCTGAGTTTGTGGCTATAGAATTGTACCATTATTTGGACATTTGTATTTCTTGATAATTATGTTTTCAGCCTCAAAACGTGAAGTCTGCTTTGTTTTTGTCTGTTTCGTAACATATACACCATACACAGTGTCTGTACTAGTTTGCTCTGGCTGTGGAAGCAAAATACCACAGACTGAGTGGTTTAAACAGAAGAAACTTATTTCTCCCAGTTTTGGGTGCTAGAAATCCAAGATCAAGGTTTTGGAAGTTTTGCTTTTCTTCTAAGGCATCTTTTCTTGGCTTGTAGATAATTACCTTCTTGCTATGTGGTTTCATTATCTTTCCTGTGTGTGTATACATCCCTGGTCTCTCACTTTCTTTCTCTCTCTCTCTCTCTGTGTCCAAATTTTCTCTTTTTATAAGAATATCAGTCATTAAAAAAAAATACTGGCTATATTGTATTAGGGCCCATCCTAAAGGCCTCATTTTAATTTAATCACTCATTTACAGAATTTATCTCCAAATATAGTTGTATCCTGAGATATTGAGAGATAGAGTTTCAGCAAATAAATTTTGAATGAAACTGTTTAATACATAACAGTACCTAATATAGTGCTTTGTCATAGGAAGTGTTCATCAAATAATTTTTTGTGGAAAGAATGAATACAGGAGTGGATTTTTCTAAATATAACATAATTAAAGCCAACTACCATGCTCATTTCTTGCCTCTGATTACAGTCTGGTGAGTGTGCATCCCTCTAGTAGAGAAGAGTCTAGAAAAGGCAAAATAGTTCACTTATTATTTTCCATGAAGTAGAGTGGTGATTCAAAACTTTCATATGATCTTGCCACCTTTCTACCATCCCATATTTAGATGAAGGCAATTGAAATGAGGTATATGTTTGACTGGTAAAATACAAACACACTCACACACACACACACACTCATTTAAAAAAAACAAAAGAAATACATTAATTTACAATTTTACATGGTATTTGTCTAACAAATATATTCACTGTAAAGCCCTATTGAAAAAAAAGTCCCTTATACTATCTAGGGGCAGTTGGATAGTTTTAATGTTCATTTAGCAAGTTTTAATTGACCATCTACCATGAACCAGCTAGTAGCTCAGGAACTGGACATAAAAAGTGAATGATTTACAATATTATTTTAAGACATAGCCTAGATGAGGAAGACAGACAAGAGGAAAGTACATCTAAGTTTTTTTTTTTTTTTTTTTAATGCTGAGAAAATAGAAATTACAGGATATTATGGAAGCACTATAAAGACTACCTGACCCAATCTGGGACATTTCTGTTGTGACTTTTTTTGACTGCAAGTGATAGAAAACCCATTCTGAGCTGGCTATTTTTTTTTCTTTTTTTGAAAAAAAAAAAAAAAAAAAAGATTTATTTGATTCAGAATCTAAAGAGTCCAGGAGTACAATGCTTTGGAAAGCAGTTGGATTCAGGGCTCAAGGAATGTCATGGTCCTGAATTTCTGTCTCTTGGTTTTGCTCAGTACTGGTCCATGTGGTGGTTTCTCTTCAGGCTCCAGCAGGTGGAATCTTGCAGCAGCAGCCCTACTCTACAGTCTCACTTAAAGTCCAGGGGAAGAGAGGCCCTCTTTTACAGCAGCCATCACAAACACCAGAGGATTCTTACTGTATTTGCTCATGTCACATGTCGATCTCTCAGCTAATCACTATGGCCAGGATCATTGGATGAACTGACCCAGTTAGTATCCAGTCAGCCTATAGGGGCTGAAAATGAAGAGATAGTGAAGCCCAGATGAAAACTGAAAGAATAAGGGCACCTGGGTGGTTCAGTCAGTTAAGCGTTTGACTTCGGCTCAGGTCATGATCTCATGGTTCATGAGTTTGAGCCCCGCATTGGGCTTTGTGCTGACAGCTCAGAGCCTGGAAACTGCTTCAGATTCTGCATCTCCCTCTTTCTCTGCCCCTCCCCTGCTCGCTCTCTCTCTCTCTGTCTCTCAAAAATAAATAAACATTAAAAAAATTTTTTTAAGAAAATTGCAATAATGTTCATTCATCCATTCTGCAAGTCTGTATTAAGCACCTGTTATAACCAGGATCCATTCTAGGTGTTAGGGAGACAACAGTGGCCAAAATAGAATCTCTGATCTCATGAATTTTATATTATATCGGGGCAATGATAAATGAATAGGTGCATAAGTAAATATGCAATACACCAAATAGATATAAATATTATGTTGGGCAAGAGGTTCAGGGCATACAGTGGTGTTGGGCAGAGGATTTGCTACTTATGAGAGTGGCCAGGAATGGTGGCTCTGATAAGGAAATCTGACATGAGGATCCACTAATGCATCTATTTAAGTGAGGAAGAACAGTCCAGACAAAAAAAAAAAATGTGCAAGGCCATGACCTGGAAGCATGTTTGCTATGTTTGAAAAAAGCAAGGAGGCCTGTGGGCCTGGAGCACAGCAAACCATGAAGAGAGAGGGGAGGATATCAGATCTGGTGGAGAAAAAACAAATAGGGTCTTAGAAGCTAAAATAAAGATGTTGGCTTAATGATATGGGACCAGCAGTGGGATTGGGGAAAGGAATGACATGCTTTGATTTGTGCTTTAAAAGGATAATTCTTGCAATTGTGTGTGTCATAAACTGTAGATGGATAAAGGTGTAGGTGGACCAATTTATAGACTACTAACGTAATCCAGGCAAGAGATCATCTTGACAAATAACACCTTTGCCTACAGTGTTATTGGTCGTGGTGTGGAAAAGTGGTCTGATACAGGATATGTTCTGAAAGCAGAGCTCATGAGGACTTGCTGACAGATACAAGGTGTGGGAGTAAAAAGGAGGAGTTCTAGATGGTTCCAAGTTGTTTTCCCTTGACCAGCTGGAAAAAAATGGGCTTATATTTTTGCTAAGTAGACAATATTGTAGTAAAGACAGGCTTTAGGGAGAAGATCAGAAACCTAGTTTTAGATATGCTAATTTTGAGCTGCTACTAGCAATTAAACAGAAAATATCCAGTAGGTTGTTGAATGTGTTAGTCTAGACTGCAAGGCAGAGTACTGGGTGGGTTCAAAGTTTGTGCATTGTGGCATGTAGGTGTTAGTTAAGCCAGGAGACTGCATAAGATCCCTTAAACAATGAATATATATAGGAAAGAGAAGAAGAATGAGAACTGAGACCTGGAAATTCTGACAGTAAGAAGGCAAGTTGAGGAGAAGAAAAAGGATACTACAAAGAAGGATCGGCTTGAGGGTAAAAGGAGAAACAAGTGTGGTATCTAAGATTCCAAAAAAAGAAAAGCCATTCAGAGGATAGGAGTGATCAGCCGGGCCAAATATTTCTGGTAGGTCCAGTAAGATAAGAGTGGAGAATTGACATTCGTATTTAGCTGCAGGTAAGTCATTGGTAATGAAAAAACAAATGATTGTTCAGTAGAATCAATGAGTTAATGATCGATTCAGTACAATTGCGGGAATAAAAACTCATGTGAAGGGGTTTAAGGGAGCAATGGAAGGGAAGAATTCAGATAAGGCACATAGACCACATTTTTAAGGAGTTTTGTTTTTTTTTTTGCAGAGAATTGTGGTCATTGGAGAGAAGAGGAGGAGGCATGAGATGGTTGTTTTTATGGTTATGGAAGTAGTCCAGTAAAGAAGGAAAACTTGATGATTCCATAGAGAGGGGACTAATTGATGGAGCAACGTCTTTAAGAAGGCAGGAGGCAATGGGGTAGATCCAAGGAGTTGGCTTAGATAAGAATATGGATAGTACATCTGTAATAACATGCTCAAAGGACAAGGTAGGATAAATGAACAGATGCAGATAGGTGGGTGAATGTGTGATTGGGGTCTGGAAGTTTTATCCTTATAGCTTCAGTATTCGTACTGCTGTAGGAAACATAGTAAATGAAAATGAAGATGTGGCAATCCAGGCTGAAGGTTGCAGGAGAGACAAAATGTACGAAATTGTTGCTGGGTAGTGGGACAATGACTGGCCCCAGCAAATATACCAGTATCCTTGGGTGTTTGTGAGAGCCCTGGTGCGTCATCAATACATCAAACAGCACAGTCGTGTTTTCCTCCAGGCACTTTCTACTAGGAAAATACAAGTACAGAATGGGTAGAAAGTTGGATTTATCCAGCAGTAGGTTTCTCCAAGTACTAAGAATGTAGAGAGATTGGTGGGGCAAATTACGTGCATGCAAATTAATAGTTATAATTTTTGCATGGTCCATGGTCATAATCTGATTCAAGAGGAAAGTGAAGACCAGCTACTTTTGGAAGAAAGAGACATGTATTCTGGAAAGAGTAGTAACAAATGTCTATTGTGAAATTGACTCTTCTGAACTTGGCAT